>NW_027184616.1:6213636-6524318 GCF_032405125.1 Capricornis sumatraensis | reverse complement strand
CCTGACCTCAGCTCCACTTCTGCCTTGCCTTTGCACCTAGTCCCCAGGCGTTCTTGTGGAGGGCTTAGTTGCCGGTGGGTTGCACACTGCCAAGCGCTCCAGCTTGAGGGCTCTAGTAGAGGCAAAGTGAGGGCAACTGAAAGTCTATTCTTACGGTTGCTTGACCGCCCAGACTCAGCAAAGCACGGAGAGCACAAGGCTCACAGGGCCTCTGGCTGTGGTCTGCAGCCCAACACACGCTGAGGCTGACTCGGTGAGCGCCCAGAAGGTACCTGACAGACGTCATTTCCCTAGTGCTCTCCTCCCCAGCAGAGACGTGTGCAGGTGGTTGGGGCCTGCCCCTGCGTGTCTGGTCTCCCGTCCACAGCCCCAGCTCAGGGAAGCAGCTCCTGAGCCAAGACCTGTGGAGGGCGCAGGGGGCCCCGCCTGGAAGCCTAGTTTCCAGCATGCGGGAAGCGAGCCTCCTCGGGAGAAGAGAAGGCAGCCCTGCTGTGTGCGGCTGCATTCACTGCTTTGGCGGAGCCGAGTGCGCCTCCAGTACGGCAGAGCTCCAGCTCTGCTCAGAGGCCCGATCTGGCAGAGTTGCTGGCGTGAGGCTGCTCTGCCCTGGGCGAGCCTTGCCCAGACTTGCCTCGCGGCTAGGCTTCCAGTCCAGAAAGGAGCGGGCTGCGCGAGACTGGGAGATGCTACTGGCGCCTTCCTGGCCTCAGCACCACTCCTGCCTTACCTTTGCACCTAGTTCTCAGGCGTTCTTGTGGAGGGCTTAGTTGCCGGTGGGTTGCACACTGCCAAGCGCTCCAGCAGAGAGGGCTCTATTAGAGGCAATGGGAGGGCAACTGCAGGGCTCCTCCAGCGGTTGCTTGACCGCCCAGACTCAGCACAGCACGGAGAGCACAAGGCTCACAGGGCCTCTGGCTGTGGTCTGCAGCCCCACACACGCTGAGGCTGACTCGGTGAGCGCCTAGAAGGTGCCTGACAGACGTCATTTCCCTAGTGCTCTCCTCCTCAGCAGAGACGTGTGCAGGTGGTTGGGGCCTGCCCCTGCGTGTCTGGGCTCCCGTCCACAGCCCCAGCTCAGGGAAGCAGCTCCTCAGCCAAGACCTGTAGGAGGCGTGGGGCGCCCCCGCCTGGAAGCCTAGTGCACAGCATGAGGGAAGCGATCCTCCTTGGGAGAAGAGGAGGCAGCCCAGATGCGTGGGGCTGCAATCACTGCTTGGGCGGAGCCGGGTGCGCCTCCAGTACGGCAGAGCTCCAGCTCTGCTCAGAGGCCCGATCTGGCAGAGGGCTGGCGTGAGGCTGCTCTGCCCTGGGCGAGCCTTGCCCAGACTTGCCTCGCGGCTAGGCTTCCAGTCCAGAAAGGAGCGGGCTGCGCGAGACTGGGAGATGCTACTGGCGCCTTCCTGGCCTCAGCTCCACTCCTGCCTTGCCTTTGCACCTAGTCCCCAGGCGTTCTTGTGGAGGGCTTAGTTGCCGGTGGGTTGCACACTGCCAAGCGCTCCAGCTTGAGGGCTCTAGTAGAGGCAAAGTGAGGGCAACTGGAAGTCTATTCTTACGGTTGCTTGACCGCCCAGACTCAGCACAGCACGGAGAGCACAAGGCTCACAGGGCCCCTGGCTGGGGTCTGCAGCCCCACACACGCGGAGGCTGACTCGGTGAGCGCCCAGAAGGTGCCTGACAGACGTCATTTCCCTAGTGCTCTCCTCCCCAGCAGAGACGTGTGCAGGTGGTTGGGGCCTGCCCCTGCGTGTCTGGGCTCCCGTCCATAGCCCCAGCTCAGGGAAGCAGCCACTGAGCCAAGACCTGTGGAGGGCGCAGGGGGCGCCGCCTGGAAGCCTAGTTTACAGCATGCGGGACGCGAGCCTCCTCAGGAGAAGAGAAGGCAGCCCTGCTGTGTGCGGCTGCATTCACTGCTTTGGCGGAGCCGAGTGCGCCTCCAGTATGGCAGAGCTCCAGCTCTGCTCAGAGGCCCGATCTGGCAGAGGGCTGGCGTGAGGCTGCTCTGCCCTGGGCGAGCCTTGCCCAGACTTGCCTCGCGGCTAGGCTTCTAGTCCAGAAAGGAGCGGGCTGCGCGAGACTGGGAGATGCTACTGGCGCCTTCCTGGCCTCAGCTCCACTTCTGCCTTGCCTTTGCACCTAGTCCCCAGGCGTTCTTGTGGAGGGCTTAGTTGCCGGTGGGTTGCAAACTGCCAAGCGCTCCAGCTTGAGGGCTCTAGTAGAGGCAAAGTGAGGGCAACTGAAAGTCTATTCTTACGGTTGCTTGACCGCCCAGACTCAGCACAGCACGGAGAGCACAAGGCTCACAGGGCCCCTGGCTGGGGTCTGCAGCCCCACACACGCGGAGGCTGACTCGGTGAGCGCCCAGAAGGTGCCTGACAGACGTCATTTCCCTAGTGCTCTCCTCCCAAGCAGAGACGTGTGCAGGTGGTTGGGGCCTGCCCCTGCGTGTCTGGGCTCCCGTCCACAGCCCCAGCTCAGGGAAGCAGCTCCTGAGCCAAGACCTGTGGGAGGCGCAGGGGGCCCCGCCTGGAAGCCTAGTTTCCAGCATGCGGGAAGCGAGCCTCCTCGGGAGAAGAGAAGGCAGCCCTGCTGTGTGCGGCTGCATTCACTGCTTTGGCGGAGCCGAGTGCGCCTCCAGTACGGCAGAGCTCCAGCTCTGCTCAGAGGCCCGATCTGGCAGAGTTGCTGGCGTGAGGCTACTCTGCCATGGGCGAGCCTTGCCCAAACTTGCCTCGCGGCTAGGCTTCCAATCCAGAAAGGAGCGGGCTGCGCGAGACTGGGAGATGCTACTGGCGCCTTCCTGGCCTCAGCTCCACTCTTGCCTTGCCTTTGCACCTAGTCCCCAGGCGTTCTTGTGTAGGGCTTAGTTGCCGGTGTGTTGCACACTGCCAAGCGCTCCAGCTTGAGGGCTCTAGTAGAGGCAAAGTGAGGGCAACTGAAAGTCTATTCTTATGGTTGCTTGACCGCCCAGACTCAGCACAGCACGGAGAGCACAAGGCTCACAGGGCCTCTGGCTGTGGTCTGCAGCCCCACACACGCGGAGGCTGACTCGGTGAGCGCCCAGAAGGTGCCTGACAGACGTCTTTTCCCTAGTGCTCTCCTCCCCAGCAGAGACGTGTGCAGGTGGTTGGGGCCTGTCCCTGCGTGTCTGGGCTCCCGTCCACAGCCCCAGCTCAGGGAAGCAGCTCCTCAGCCAAGACCTGTAGGAGGCGCGGGGCGCCCCCGCCTGGAAGCCTAGTGCACAGCATGAGGGAAGCAAGCCTCCTGGGGAGAAGAGGAGGCAGCCCAGATGCGTGGGGCTGCAATCACTGCTTGGGCGGAGCCGAGTGCGCCTCCAGTACGGCAGAGCTCCAGCTCTGCTCAGAGGCCCGATCTGGCAGAGGGCTGGCGTGAGGCTGCTCTGCCCTGGGCGAGCCTTGCCCAGACTTGCCTCGCGGCTAGGCTTCTAGTCCAGAAAGGAGCGGGCTGCGCGAGACTGGGAGATGCTACTGGCGCCTTCCTGGCCTCAGCTCCACTTCTGCCTTGCCTTTGCACCTAGTCCCCAGGCGTTCCTGTGGAGGGCTTAGTTGCCGGTGGGTTGCACACTGCCAAGCGCTCCAGCTTGAGGGCTCTAGTAGAGGCAAAGTGAGGGCAACTGAAAGTCTATTCTTATGGTTGCTTGACCGCCCAGACTCAGCACAGCACGGAGAGCACAAGGCTCACAGGGCCCCTGGCTGGGGTCTGCAGCCCCACACACGCGGAGGCTGACTCGGTGAGCGCCCAGAAGGTGCCTGACAGACGTCATTTCCCTAGTGCTCTCCTCCCAAGCAGAGACGTGTGCAGGTGGTTGGGGCCTGCCCCTGCGTGTCTGGGCTCCCGTCCACAGCCCCAGCTCAGGGAAGCAGCTCCTGAGCAAAGACCTGTGGGAGGCTCAGGGGGCCCCGCCTGGAAGCCTAGTTTCCAGCATGCGGGAAGCGAGCCTCCTCGGGAGAAGAGAAGGCAGCCCTGCTGTGTGCGGCTGCATTCACTGCTTTGGCGGAGCCGAGTGCGCCTCCAGTACGGCAGAGCTCCAGCTCTGCTAAGAGGCCCGATCTGGCAGAGTTGCTGGCGTGAGGCTGCTCTGCCATGGGCGAGCCTTGCCCAAACTTGCCTCGCGGCTAGGCTTCCAGTCCAGAAAGGAGCGGGCTGCGCGAGACTGGGAGATGCTACTGGCGCCTTCCTGGCCTCAGCTCCACTCTTGCCTTGCCTTTGCACCTAGTCCCCAGGCGTTCTTGTGTAGGGCTTAGTTGCCGGTGGGTTGCACACTGCCAAGCGCTCCAGCTTGAGGGCTCTAGTAGAGGCAAAGTGAGGGCAACTGAAAGTCTATTCTTACGGTTGTTTGACCGCCCAGACTCAGCAGAGCACGGAGAGCACAAGGCTCACAGGGCCCCTGGCTGGGGTCTGCAGCCCCACACACGCGGAGTCTGACTCGGTGAGCGCCCAGAAGGTGCCTGACAGACGTCATTTCCCTAGTGCTCTCCTCCCCAGCAGAGACGTGTGCAGGTGGTTGGGGCCTGCCCCTGCGTGTCTGGGCTCCCGTCCACAGCCCCAGCTCAGGGAAGCAGCTCCTGAGCCAAGACCTGTGGAGGGCGCAGGGGGCCCCGCCTGGAAGCCTAGTTTACAGCATGCGGGACGCGAGCCTACTCGGGAGAAGAGAAGGCAGCCCTGCTGTGTGCGGCTGCATTCACTTCTTTGGCGGAACCGAGTGCGCCTCCAGTACGGCAGAGCTCCAGCTCTGCTCAGAGGCCCGATCTGGCAGAGTTGCTGGCGTGAGGCTGCTCTGCCATGGGCGAGCCTTGCCCAAACTTGCCTCGCGGCTAGGCTTCCAGTCCAGAAAGGAGCGGGCTGCGCGAGACTGGGAGATGCTACTGGCGCCTTCCTGGCCTCAGCACCACTCCTGCCTTACCTTTGCACCTAGTCCTCAGGCGTTCTTGTGGAGGGCTTAGTTGCCGGTGGGTTGCACACTGCCAAGCGCTCCAGCACAGAGGGCTCTATTAGAGGCAATGGGAGGGCAACTGCAGGGCTCCTCCAGCGGTTGCTTGACCGCCCAGACTCAGCACAGCACGGAGAGCACAAGGCTCACAGGGCCTCTGGCTGTGGTCTGCAGCCCCACACACGCTGAGGCTGCCTCGGTGAGCGCCCAGATGGTGCCTGACAGACGTCATTTCCCTAGTGCTCTCCTCCCCAGCAGAGACGTGTGCAGGTGGTTGGGGCCTGCCCCTGCGTGTCTGGGCTCCCGTCCACAGCCCCAGCTCAGGGAAGCAGCTCCTCAGCCAAGACCTGTAGGAGGCGCGGGGCGCCCCCGCCTGGAAGCCTAGTGCACAGCATGAGGGAAGCAAGCCTCCTGGGGAGAAGAGGAGGCAGCCCAGATGCGTGGGGCTGCAATCACTGCTTGGGCGGAGCCGAGTGCGCCTCCAGTACGGCAGAGCTCCAGCTCTGCTCAGAGGCCCGATCTGGCAGAGGGCTGGCGTGAGGCTGCTCTGCCCTGGGCGAGCCTTGCCCAGACTTGCCTCGCGGCTAGGCTTCTAGTCCAGAAAGGAGCGGGCTGCGCGAGACTGGGAGATGCTACTGGCGCCTTCCTGGCCTCAGCTCCACTTCTGCCTTGCCTTTGCACCTAGTCCCCAGGCGTTCTTGTGGAGGGCTTAGTTGCCGGTGGGTTGCACACTGCCAAGCGCTCCAGCTTGAGGGCTCTAGTAGAGGCAAAGTGAGGGCAACTGAAAGTCTATTCTTACGGTTGCTTGACCGCCCAGACTCAGCACAGCACGGAGAGCACAAGGCTCACAGGGCCCCTGGCTGGGGTCTGCAGCCCCACACACGCGGAGGCTGACTCGGTGAGCGCCCAGAAGGTGCCTGACAGACGTCATTTCCCTAGTGCTCTCCTCCCAAGCAGAGACGTGTGCAGGTGGTTGGGGCCTGCCCCTGCGTGTCTGGGCTCCCGTCCACAGCCCCAGCTCAGGGAAGCAGCTCCTGAGCCAAGACCTGTGGGAGGCGCAGGGGGCCCCGCCTGGAAGCCTAGTTTCCAGCATGCGGGAAGCGAGCCTCCTCGGGAGAACAGAAGGCAGCCCTGCTGTGTGCGGCTGCATTCACTGCTTTGGCGGAGCCGAGTGCGCCTCCAGTACGGCAGAGCTCCAGCTCTGCTCAGAGGCCCGATCTGGCAGAGTTGCTGGCGTGAGGCTGCTCTGCCATGGGCGAGCCTTGCCCAAAGTTGCCTCGCGGCTAGGCTTCCAGTCCAGAAAGGAGCGGGCTGCGCGAGACTGGGAGATGCTACTGGCGCCTTCCTGGCCTCAGCACCACTCCTGCCTTACCTTTGCACCTAGTCCTCAGGCGTTCTTGTGGAGGGCTTAGTTGCCGGTGGGTTGCACACTGCCAAGCGCTCCAGTAGAGAGGGCTCTATTAGAGGCAATGGGAGGGCAACTGCAGGGCTCCTCCAGCGGTTGCTTGACCGCCCAGACTCAGCACAGCACGGAGAGCACAAGGCTCACAGGGCCTCTGGCTGTGGTCTGCAGCCCCACACACGCTGAGGCTGACTCGGTGAGCGCCCAGATGGTGCCTGACAGACGTCATTTCCCTAGTGCTCTCCTCCCCAGCAGAGACGTGTGCAGGTGGTTGGGGCCTGCCCCTGCGTGTCTGGGCTCCCGTCCACAGCCCCAGCTCAGGGAAGCAGCTCCTCAGCCAAGACCTGTAGGAGGCGCGGGGCGCCCCCGCCTGGAAGCCTAGTGCACAGCATGAGGGAAGCAAGCCTCCTGGGGAGAAGAGGAGGCAGCCCAGATGCGTGGGGCTGCAATCACTGCTTTGGCGGAGCCGAGTGCGCCTCCAGTACGGCAGAGCTCCAGCTCTGCTCAGAGGCCCGATCTGGCCGAGGGCTGGCGTGAGGCTGCTCTGCCCTGGGCGAGCCTTGCCCAGACTTGCCTCGCGGCTAGGCTTCTAGTCCAGAAAGGAGCGGGCTGCGCAAGACTGGGAGATGCTACTGGCGCCTTCCTGGCCTCAGCTCCACTTCTGCCTTGCCTTTGCACCTAGTCCCCAGGCGTTCTTGTGGAGGGCTTAGTTGCCGGTGGGTTGCACACTGCCAAGCGCTCCAGCTTGAGGGCTCTAGTAGAGGCAAAGTGAGGGCAACTGAAAGTCTATTCTTACGGTTGCTTGACCGCCCAGACTCAGCACAGCACGGAGAGCACAAGGCTCACAGGGCCCCTGGCTGGGGTCTGCAGCCCCACACACGCGGAGTCTGACTCGGTGAGCGCCCAGAAGGTGCCTGACAGACGTCATTTCCCTAGTGCTCTCCTCCCCAGCAGAGACGTGTGCAGGTGGTTGGGGCCTGCCCCTGCGTGTCTGGGCTCCCGTCCACAGCCCCAGCTCAGGGAAGCAGCTCCTGAGCCAAGACCTGTGGAGGGCGCAGGGGGCCCCGCCTGGAAGCCTAGTTTACAACATGCGGGACGCGAGCCTCCTCGGGAGAACAGAAGGCAGCCCTGCTGTGTGCGGCTGCATTCACTGCTTTGGCGGAGCCGAGTGCGCCTCCAGTACGGCAGAGCTCCAGCTCTGCTCAGAGGCCCGATCTGGCAGAGTTGCTGGCGTGAGGCTGCTCTGCCCTGGGCGAGCCTTGCCCAGACTTGCCTCGCGTCTAGGCTTCCAGTCCAGAAAGGAGCGGGCTGCGCGAGACTGGGAGATGCTACTGGCGCCTTCCTGGCCTCAGCACCACTCCTGCCTTACCTTTGCACCTAGTCCTCAGGCGTTCTTGTGGAGGGCTTAGTTGCCGGTGGGTTGCACACTGCCAAGCGCTCCAGCAGAGAGGGCTCTATTAGAGGCAATGGGAGGGCAACTGCAGGGCTCCTCCAGCGGTTGCTTGACCGCCCAGACTCAGCACAGCACGGAGAGCACAAGGCTCACAGGGCCTCTGGCTGTGGTCTGCAGCCCCACACACGCGGAGGCTGACTTGGTGAGCGCCCAGAAGGTGCCTGACAGACGTCTTTTCCCTAGTGCTCTCCTCCCCAGCAGAGACGTGTGCAGGTGGTTAAGGCCTGCTCCTGCGGGTCTGGGCTCCCGTCCACAGCCCCAGCTCAGGGAAGCAGCTCCTCAGCCAAGACCTGTAGGAGGCGCGGGGCGCCCCCGCCTGGAAGCCTTGTGCACAGCATGAGGGAAGCGATCCTCCTTGGGAGAAGAGGAAGCAGCCCAGATGCGTGGGGCTGCAATCACTGCTTGGGCGGAGCCGAGTGCGCCTGAGTACGGCAGAGCTCCAGCTCTGCTCAGAGGCCCGATCTGGCAGAGGGCTGGCGTGAGGCTGCTCTGCCCTGGGCGAGCCTTGCCCAGACTTGCCTCGCGGCTAGGCTTCCAGTCCAGAAAGGAGCGGGATGCGCGAGACTGGGAGATGCTACTGGCGCCTTCCTGGCCTCAGCACCACTCCTGCCTTGCCTTTGCACCTAGTCCTCAGGCGTTCTTGTGGAGGGCTTAGTTGCCGGTGGGTTGCACACTGCCAAGCGCTCCAGCAGAGAGGGCTCTATTAGAGGCAATGGGAGGGCAACTGCAGGGCTCCTCCAGCGGTTGCTTGACCGCCCAGACTCAGCACAGCACGGAGAGCACAAGGCTCACAGGGCCTCTGGCTGTGGTCTGCAGCCCCACACACGCTGAGGCTGACTCGGTGAGCGCCCAGAAGGTGCCTGACAGACGTCATTTCCCTAGTGCTCTCCTCCCCAGCAGAGACGTGTGCAGGTGGTTGGGGCCTGCTCCTGCGTGTCTGGGCTCCCGTCCACAGCCCCAGCTCAGGGAAGCAGCTCCTCAGCCAAGACCTGTAGGAGGCGTGGGGCGCCCCCTCCTGGAAGCCTAGTGCACAGCATGAGGGAAGCGATCCTCCTTGGGAGAAGAGGAGGCAGCCCAGATGCGTGGGGCTGCAATCACTGCTTGGGCGGAGCCGGGTGCGCCTCCAGTACGGCAGAGCTCCAGCTCTGCTCAGAGGCCCGATCTGGCAGAGGGCTGGCGTGAGGCTGCTTTGCCCTGGGCGAGCCTTGCCCAGACTTGCCTCGCGACTAGGCTTCCAGTCCAGAAAGGAGCGGGCTGCGCGAGACTGGGAGATGCTACTGGCGCCTTCCTGGCCTCAGCTCCACTCCTGCCTTGCCTTTGCACCTAGTCCCCAGGCGTTCTTGTGGAGGGCTTAGTTGCCGGTGGGTTGCACACTGCCAAGCGCTCCAGCAGAGAGGGCTCTATTAGAGGCAATGGGAGGGCAACTGCAGGGCTCCTCCAGCGGTTGCTTGACCGCCCAGACTCAGCACAGCACGGAGAGCACAAGGCTCACAGGGCCTCTGGCTGTGGTCTGCAGCCCAACACACGCTGAGGCTGACTCGGTGAGCGCCCAGAAGGTGCCTGACAGACGTCATTTCCCTAGTGCTCTCCTCCCCAGCAGAGACGTGTGCAGGTGGTTGGGGCCTGCCCCTGCGTGTCTGGGCTCCCGTCCACAGCCCCAGCTCAGGGAAGCAGCTCCTGAGCCAAGACCTGTGGAGGGCGCAGGGGGCCCCGCCTGGAAGCCGAGTTTCCAGCATGCGGGAAGTGAGCCTCCTCGGGAGAAGAGAAGGCAGCCCTGCTGTGTGCGGCTGCATTCACTGCTTTGGCGGAGCCGAGTGTGCCTCCAGTACGGCAGAGCTGCAGCTCTGCTCAGAGGTTCGATCTGGCAGAGTTGCTGGCGTGAGGCTGCTCTGTCCTAGGCGAGCCTTGCCCAGACTTGCCTCGCGGCTAGGCTTCCAGTCCAGAAAGGAGCGGGCTGCGCGAGACTGGGAGATGCTACTGGCGCCTTCCTGGCCTCAGCACCACTCCTGCCTTACCTTTGCACCTAGTCCTCAGGCGTTCTTGTGGAGGGCTTAGTTGCCGGTGTGTTGCACACTGCCAAGTGCTCCAGCAGAGAGGGCTCTATTAGAGGCAATGGGAGGGCAACTGCAGGGCTCCTCCAGCGGTTGCTTGACCGCCCAGACTCAGCACAGCACGGAGAGCACAAGGCTCACAGGGCCCCTGGCTGGGGTCTGCAGCCCCACACACGCGGAGTCTGACTCGGTGAGCGCCCAGAAGGTGCCTGACAGACGTCATTTCCCTAGTGCTCTCCTCCCCAGCAGAGACGTGTGCAGGTGGTTGGGGCCTGCCCCTGCGTGTCTGGGCTCCCGTCCACAGCCCCAGCTCAGGGAAGCAGCTCCTGAGCCAAGACCTGTGGAGGGCGCAGGGGGCCCCGCCTGGAAGCCTAGTTTACAACATGCGGGACGCGAGCCTCCTCGGGAGAAGAGAAGGCAGCCCTGCTGTGTGCGGCTGCATTCACTGCTTTGGCGGAGCCGAGTGCGCCTCCAGTACGGCAGAGCTCCAGCTCTGCTCAGAGGCCCGATCTGGCAGAGTTGCTGGCGTGAGGCTGCTCTGCCCTGGGCGAGCCTTGCCCAGACTTGCCTCGCGTCTAGGCTTCCAGTCCAGAAAGGAGCGGGCTGCGCGAGACTGGGAGATGCTACTGGCGCCTTCCTGGCCTCAGCACCACTCCTGCCTTACCTTTGCACCTAGTCCTCAGGCGTTCTTGTGGAGGGCTTAGTTGCCGGTGGGTTGCACACTGCCAAGCGCTCCAGCAGAGAGGGCTCTATTAGAGGCAATGGGAGGGCAACTGCAGGGCTCCTCCAGCGGTTGCTTGACCGCCCAGACTCAGCACAGCACGGAGAGCACAAGGCTCACAGGGCCTCTGGCTGTGGTCTGCAGCCCCACACACGCGGAGGCTGACTTGGTGAGCGCCCAGAAGGTGCCTGACAGACGTCTTTTCCCTAGTGCTCTCCTCCCCAGCAGAGACGTGTGCAGGTGGTTAAGGCCTGCTCCTGCGGGTCTGGGCTCCCGTCCACAGCCCCAGCTCAGGGAAGCAGCTCCTCAGCCAAGACCTGTAGGAGGCGCGGGGCGCCCCCGCCTGGAAGCCTTGTGCACAGCATGAGGGAAGCGATCCTCCTTGGGAGAAGAGGAAGCAGCCCAGATGCGTGGGGCTGCAATCACTGCTTGGGCGGAGCCGAGTGCGCCTGAGTACGGCAGAGCTCCAGCTCTGCTCAGAGGCCCGATCTGGCAGAGGGCTGGCGTGAGGCTGCTCTGCCCTGGGCGAGCCTTGCCCAGACTTGCCTCGCGGCTAGGCTTCCAGTCCAGAAAGGAGCGGGCTGCGCGAGACTGGGAGATGCTACTGGCGCCTTCCTGGCCTCAGCACCACTCCTGCCTTGCCTTTGCACCTAGTCCTCAGGCGTTATTGTGGAGGGCTTAGTTGCCGGTGGGTTGCACACTGCCAAGCGCTCCAGCAGAGAGGGCTCTATTAGAGGCAATGGGAGGGCAACTGCAGGGCTCCTCCAGCGGTTGCTTGACCGCCCAGACTCAGCACAGCACGGAGAGCACAAGGCTCACAGGGCCTCTGGCTGTGGTCTGCAGCCCCACACACGCTGAGGCTGACTCGGTGAGCGCCCAGAAGGTGCCTGACAGACGTCATTTCCCTAGTGCTCTCCTCCCCAGCAGAGACGTGTGCAGGTGGTTGGGGCCTGCCCCTGCGTGTCTGGGCTCCCGTCCACAGCCCCAGCTCAGGGAAGCAGCTCCTCAGCCAAGACCTGTAGGAGGCGCGGGGCGCCCCCGCCTGGAAGCCTAGTGCACAGCATGAGGGAAGCAAGCCTCCTGGGGAGAAGAGGAGGCAGCCCAGATGCGTGGGGCTGCAATCACTGCTTTGGCGGAGCCGAGTGCGCCTCCAGTACGGCAGAGCTCCAGCTCTGCTCAGAGGCCCGATCTGGCCGAGGGCTGGCGTGAGGCTGCTCTGCCCTGGGCGAGCCTTGCCCAGACTTGCCTCGCGGCTAGGCTTCTAGTCCAGAAAGGAGCGGGCTGCGCAAGACTGGGAGATGCTACTGGCGCCTTCCTGGCCTCAGCTCCACTTCTGCCTTGCCTTTGCACCTAGTCCCCAGGCGTTCTTGTGGAGGGCTTAGTTGCCGGTGGGTTGCACACTGCCAAGCGCTCCAGCTTGAGGGCTCTAGTAGAGGCAAAGTGAGGGCAACTGAAAGTCTATTCTTACGGTTGCTTGACCGCCCAGACTCAGCACAGCACGGAGAGCACAAGGCTCACAGGGCCCCTGGCTGGGGTCTGCAGCCCCACACACGCGGAGTCTGACTCGGTGAGCGCCCAGAAGGTGCCTGACAGACGTCATTTCCCTAGTGCTCTCCTCCCCAGCAGAGACGTGTGCAGGTGGTTGGGGCCTGCCCCTGCGTGTCTGGGCTCCCGTCCACAGCCCCAGCTCAGGGAAGCAGCTCCTGAGCCAAGACCTGTGGAGGGCGCAGGGGGCCCCGCCTGGAAGCCTAGTTTACAACATGCGGGACGCGAGCCTCCTCGGGAGAACAGAAGGCAGCCCTGCTGTGTGCGGCTGCATTCACTGCTTTGGCGGAGCCGAGTGCGCCTCCAGTACGGCAGAGCTCCAGCTCTGCTCAGAGGCCCAATCTGGCAGAGTTGCTGGCGTGAGGCTGCTCTGCCCTGGGCGAGCCTTGCCCAGACTTGCCTCGCGTCTAGGCTTCCAGTCCAGAAAGGAGCGGGCTGCGCGAGACTGGGAGATGCTACTGGCGCCTTCCTGGCCTCAGCACCACTCCTGCCTTACCTTTGCACCTAGTCCTCAGGCGTTCTTGTGGAGGGCTTAGTTGCCGGTGGGTTGCACACTGCCAAGCGCTCCAGCACAGAGGGCTCTATTAGAGGCAATGGGAGGGCAACTGCAGGGCTCCTCCAGCGGTTGCTTGACCGCCCAGACTCAGCACAGCACGGAGAGCACAAGGCTCACAGGGCCTCTGGCTGTGGTCTGCAGCCCCACACACGCGGAGGCTGACTTGGTGAGCGCCCAGAAGGTGCCTGACAGACGTCTTTTCCCTAGTGCTCTCCTCCCCAGCAGAGACGTGTGCAGGTGGTTAAGGCCTGCTCCTGCGGGTCTGGGCTCCCGTCCACAGCCCCAGCTCAGGGAAGCAGCTCCTCAGCCAAGACCTGTAGGAGGCGCGGGGCGCCCCCGCCTGGAAGCCTTGTGCACAGCATGAGGGAAGCGATCCTCCTTGGGAGAAGAGGAAGCAGCCCAGATGCGTGGGGCTGCAATCACTGCTTGGGCGGAGCCGAGTGCGCCTGAGTACGGCAGAGCTCCAGCTCTGCTCAGAGGCCCGATCTGGCAGAGGGCTGGCGTGAGGCTGCTCTGCCCTGGGCGAGCCTTGCCCAGACTTGCCTCGCGGCTAGGCTTCCAGTCCAGAAAGGAGCGGGATGCGCGAGACTGGGAGATGCTACTGGCGCCTTCCTGGCCTCAGCACCACTCCTGCCTTGCCTTTGCACCTAGTCCTCAGGCGTTCTTGTGGAGGGCTTAGTTGCCGGTGGGTTGCACACTGCCAAGCGCTCCAGCAGAGAGGGCTCTATTAGAGGCAATGGGAGGGCAACTGCAGGGCTCCTCCAGCGGTTGCTTGACCGCCCAGACTCAGCACAGCACGGAGAGCACAAGGCTCACAGGGCCTCTGGCTGTGGTCTGCAGCCCCACACACGCTGAGGCTGACTCGGTGAGCGCCCAGAAGGTGCCTGACAGACGTCATTTCCCTAGTGCTCTCCTCCCCAGCAGAGACGTGTGCAGGTGGTTGGGGCCTGCTCCTGCGTGTCTGGGCTCCCGTCCACAGCCCCAGCTCAGGGAAGCAGCTCCTCAGCCAAGACCTGTAGGAGGCGTGGGGCGCCCCCTCCTGGAAGCCTAGTGCACAGCATGAGGGAAGCGATCCTCCTTGGGAGAAGAGGAGGCAGCCCAGATGCGTGGGGCTGCAATCACTGCTTGGGCGGAGCCGGGTGCGCCTCCAGTACGGCAGAGCTCCAGCTCTGCTCAGAGGCCCGATCTGGCAGAGGGCTGGCGTGAGGCTGCTTTGCCCTGGGCGAGCCTTGCCCAGACTTCCCTCGCGACTAGGCTTCCAGTCCAGAAAGGAGCGGGCTGCGCGAGACTGGGAGATGCTACTGGCGCCTTCCTGGCCTCAGCTCCACTCCTGCCTTGCCTTTGCACCTAGTCCCCAGGCGTTCTTGTGGAGGGCTTAGTTGCCGGTGGGTTGCACACTGCCAAGCGCTCCAGCAGAGAGGGCTCTATTAGAGGCAATGGGAGGGCAACTGCAGGGCTCCTCCAGCGGTTGCTTGACCGCCCAGACTCAGCACAGCACGGAGAGCACAAGGCTCACAGGGCCTCTGGCTGTGGTCTGCAGCCCAACACACGCTGAGGCTGACTCGGTGAGCGCCCAGAAGGTGCCTGACAGACGTCATTTCCCTAGTGCTCTCCTCCCCAGCAGAGACGTGTGCAGGTGGTTGGGGCCTGCCCCTGCGTGTCTGGGCTCCCGTCCACAGCCCCAGCTCAGGGAAGCAGCTCCTGAGCCAAGACCTGTGGAGGGCGCAGGGGGCCCCGCCTGGAAGCCGAGTTTCCAGCATGCGGGAAGTGAGCCTCCTCGGGAGAAGAGAAGGCAGCCCTGCTGTGTGCGGCTGCATTCACTGCTTTGGCGGAGCCGAGTGCGCCTCCAGTACGGCAGAGCTGCAGCTCTGCTCAGAGGTTCGATCTGGCAGAGTTGCTGGCGTGAGGCTGCTCTGTCCTAGGCGAGCCTTGCCCAGACTTGCCTCGCGGCTAGGCTTCCAGTCCAGAAAGGAGCGGGCTGCGCGAGACTGGGAGATGCTACTGGCGCCTTCCTGGCCTCAGCACCACTCCTGCCTTACCTTTGCACCTAGTCCTCAGGCGTTCTTGTGGAGGGCTTAGTTGCCGGTGGGTTGCACACTGCCAAGTGCTCCAGCAGA
The DNA here is from genome assembly GCF_032405125.1 of Capricornis sumatraensis. Lineage (NCBI taxonomy): Eukaryota > Metazoa > Chordata > Mammalia > Artiodactyla > Bovidae > Capricornis > Capricornis sumatraensis. Next base: position 6,509,525 of record NW_027184616.1, on the reverse strand, counting down.
GAGGGCTCTATTAGAGGCAATGGGAGGGCAACTGCAGGGCTCCTCCAGCGGTTGCTTGACCGCCCAGACTCAGCACAGCACGGAGAGCACAAGGCTCACAGGGCCCCTGGCTGGGGTCTGCAGCCCCACACACGCGGAGTCTGACTCGGTGAGCGCCCAGAAGGTGCCTGACAGACGTCATTTCCCTAGTGCTCTCCTCCCCAGCAGAGACGTGTGCAGGTGGTTGGGGCCTGCCCCTGCGTGTCTGGGCTCCCGTCCACAGCCCCAGCTCAGGGAAGCAGCTCCTGAGCCAAGACCTGTGGAGGGCGCAGGGGGCCCCGCCTGGAAGCCTAGTTTACAACATGCGGGACGCGAGCCTCTTCGGGAGAAGAGAAGGCAGCCCTGCTGTGTGCGGCTGCATTCACTGCTTTGGCGGAGCCGAGTGCGCCTCCAGTACGGCAGAGCTCCAGCTCTGCTCAGAGGCCCGATCTGGCAGAGTTGCTGGCGTGAGGCTGCTCTGCCCTGGGCGAGCCTTGCCCAGACTTGCCTCGCGTCTAGGCTTCCAGTCCAGAAAGGAGCGGGCTGCGCGAGACTGGGAGATGCTACTGGCGCCTTCCTGGCCTCAGCACCACTCCTGCCTTACCTTTGCACCTAGTCCTCAGGCGTTCTTGTGGAGGGCTTAGTTGCCGGTGGGTTGCACACTGCCAAGCGCTCCAGCAGAGAGGGCTCTATTAGAGGCAATGGGAGGGCAACTGCAGGGCTCCTCCAGCGGTTGCTTGACCGCCCAGACTCAGCACAGCACGGAGAGCACAAGGCTCACAGGGCCTCTGGCTGTGGTCTGCAGCCCCACACACGCGGAGGCTGACTTGGTGAGCGCCCAGAAGGTGCCTGACAGACGTCTTTTCCCTAGTGCTCTCCTCCCCAGCAGAGACGTGTGCAGGTGGTTAAGGCCTGCTCCTGCGGGTCTGGGCTCCCGTCCACAGCCCCAGCTCAGGGAAGCAGCTCCTCAGCCAAGACCTGTAGGAGGCGCGGGGCGCCCCCGCCTGGAAGCCTTGTGCACAGCATGAGGGAAGCGATCCTCCTTGGGAGAAGAGGAAGCAGCCCAGATGCGTGGGGCTGCAATCACTGCTTGGGCGGAGCCGAGTGCGCCTGAGTACGGCAGAGCTCCAGCTCTGCTCAGAGGCCCGATCTGGCAGAGGGCTGGCGTGAGGCTGCTCTGCCCTGGGCGAGCCTTGCCCAGACTTGCCTCGCGGCTAGGCTTCCAGTCCAGAAAGGAGCGGGCTGCGCGAGACTGGGAGATGCTACTGGCGCCTTCCTGGCCTCAGCACCACTCCTGCCTTGCCTTTGCACCTAGTCCTCAGGCTTTCTTGTGGAGGGCTTAGTTGCCGGTGGGTTGCACACTGCCAAGCGCTCCAGCAGAGAGGGCTCTATTAGAGGCAATGGGAGGGCAACTGCAGGGCTCCTCCAGCGGTTGCTTGACCGCCCAGACTCAGCACAGCACGGAGAGCACAAGGCTCACAGGGCCTCTGGCTGTGGTCTGCAGCCCCACACACGCTGAGGCTGACTCGGTGAGCGCCCAGAAGGTGCCTGACAGACGTCATTTCCCTAGTGCTCTCCTCCCCAGCAGAGACGTGTGCAGGTGGTTGGGGCCTGCTCCTGCGTGTCTGGGCTCCCGTCCACAGCCCCAGCTCAGGGAAGCAGCTCCTCAGCCAAGACCTGTAGGAGGCGTGGGGCGCCCCCTCCTGGAAGCCTAGTGCACAGCATGAGGGAAGCGATCCTCCTTGGGAGAAGAGGAGGCAGCCCAGATGCGTGGGGCTGCAATCACTGCTTGGGCGGAGCCGGGTGCGCCTCCAGTACGGCAGAGCTCCAGCTCTGCTCAGAGGCCCGATCTGGCAGAGGGCTGGCGTGAGGCTGCTTTGCCCTGGGCGAGCCTTGCCCAGACTTGCCTCGCGACTAGGCTTCCAGTCCAGAAAGGAGCGGGCTGCGCGAGACTGGGAGATGCTACTGGCGCCTTCCTGGCCTCAGCTCCACTCCTGCCTTGCCTTTGCACCTAGTCCCCAGGCGTTCTTGTGGAGGGCTTAGTTGCCGGTGGGTTGCACACTGCCAAGCGCTCCAGCAGAGAGGGCTCTATTAGAGGCAATGGGAGGGCAACTGCAGGGCTCCTCCAGCGGTTGCTTGACCGCCCAGACTCAGCACAGCACGGAGAGCACAAGGCTCACAGGGCCTCTGGCTGTGGTCTGCAGCCCCACACACGCGGAGGCTGACTCGGTGAGCGCCCAGAAGGTGCCTGACAGACGTCATTTCCCTAGTGCTCTCCTCCCCAGCAGAGACGTGTGCAGGTGGTTGGGGCCTGCCCCTGCGTGTCTGGGCTCCCGTCCACAGCCCCAGCTCAGGGAAGCAGCTCCTGAGCCAAGACCTGTGGGAGGCGCAGGGGGCCCCGCCTGGAAGCCTAGTTTCCAGCATGCGGGAAGCGAGCCTCCTCGGGAGAAGAGAAGGCAGCCCTGCTGTGTGCGGCTGCATTCACTGCTTTGGCGGAGCTGAGTGCGCCTCCAGTACGGCAGAGCTCCAGCTCTGCTCAGAGGCCCGATCTGGCAGAGTTGCTGGCGAGAGGCTGCTCTGCCCTGGGCGAGCCTTGCCCAAACTTGCCTCGCGCCTAGGCTTCCAGTCCAGAAAGGAGTGGGCTGCGCGAGACTGGGAGATGCTACTGGCGCCTTCCTGGCCTCAGCTCCACTCCTGCCTTGCCTTTGCACCTAGTCCCCAGGCTTTCTTGTGTAGGGCTTAGTTGCCGGTGGGTTGCACACTGCCAAGCGCTCCAGCTTTAGGGCTCTAGTAGAGGCAAAGTGAGGGCAACTGAAAGTCTATTCTTACGGTTGCTTGACCGCCCAGACTCAGCACAGCACGGAGAGCACAAGGCTCACAGGGCCTCTGGCTGTGGTCTGCAGCCCCACACACGCGGAGCCTGACTCGGTGAGCGCCCAGAAGGTGCCTGACAGACGTCTTTTCCCTAGTACTCTCCTCCCCTGCAGAGACGTGTGCAGGTGGTTGGGGCCTGCCCCTGCGTGTCTGGGCTCCCGTCCACAGCCCCAGCTCAGGGAAGCAGCTCCTCAACCAAGACCTGTAGGAGGCGCGGGGCGCCCCCGCCTGGAAGCCTTGTGCACAGCATGAGGGAAGCGAGCCTCCTTGGGAGAAGAGGAAGCAGCCCAGATGCGTGGGGCTGCAATCACTGCTTGGGCGGAGCCGAGTGCGCCTCCAGTACGGCAGAGCTCCAGCTCTGCTCAGAGGCCCGATCTGGCAGAGGGCTGGCGTGAGGCTGCTCTGCCCTGGGCGAGCGTTGCCCAGACTTGCCTCGCGGCTAGGCTTCCAGTCCAGAAAGGAGCGGGCTGCGCGAGACTGGGAGATGCTACTGGCGCCTTCCTGGCCTCAGCTCCACTCCTGCCTTGCCTTTGCACCTAGTCCCCAGGCGTTCTTGTGGAGGGCTTAGTTGCCGGTGGGTTGCACACTGCCAAGCGCTCCAGCTTGAGGGCTCTAGTAGAGGCAAAGTGAGGGCAACTGAAAGTCTATTCTTATGGTTGCTTGACCGCCCAGACTCAGCACAGCACGGAGAGCACAAGGCTCACAGCGCCCCTGGCTGGGGTCTGCAGCCCCACACACGCGGAGGCTGACTCGGTGAGCGCACAGAAGGTGCCTGACAGACGTCATTTCCCTAGTGCTCTCCTCCACAGCAGAGACGTGTGCAGGTGGTTGGGGCCTGCCCCTGCGTGTCTGGGCTCCCGTCCACAGCCCCAGCTCAGGGAAGCAGCTCCTGAGCCAAGACCTTTGGAGGGCGCAGGGGGCCCCGCCTGGAAGCCTAGTTTACAGCATGCGGGAAGTGAGCCTCCTCGGGAGAAGAGAAGGCAGCCCTGCTGTGTGCGGCTGCATTCACTGCTTTGGCGGAGCCGAGTGCGCCTCCAGTACGGCAGAGCTCCAGCTCTGCTCAGAGGCCCGATCTGGCAGAGTTGCTGGCGTGAGGCTGCACTGCCCTGGGCGAGCCTTGCCCAGACTTGCCTCGCGGCTAGGCTTCCAGTCCAGAAAGGAGCGGGCTGCGCGAGACTGGGAGATGCTACTGGCGCCTTCCTGGCCTCAGCACCACTCCTGCCTTACCTTTGCACCTAGTCCTCAGGCGTTCTTGTGGAGGGCTTAGTTTCCGGTGGGTTGCACACTGCCAAGCGCTCCAGCAGAGAGGGCTCTATTAGAGGCAATGGGAGGGCAACTGCAGGGCTCCTCCAGCGGTTGCTTGACCGCCCAGACTCAGCACAGCACGGAGAGCACAAGGCTCACAGGGCCTCTGGCTGTGGTCTGCAGCCCCACACACGCTGAGGCTGACTCGGTGAGCGCCCAGAAGGTGCCTGACAGACGTCATTTCCCTAGTGCTCTCCTCCCCAGCAGAGACGTGTGCAGGTGGTTGGGGCCTGGCCCTGCGTGTCTGGGATCCCGTCCACAGCCCCAGCTCAGGGAAGCAGCTCCTCAGCCAAGACCTGTAGGAGGCGCGGGGCGCCCCCGCCTGGAAGCCTAGTGCACAGCATGAGGGAAGCGAGCCTCCTTGGGAGAAGAGGAGGCAGCCCAGATGCGTGGGGCTGCAATCACTGCTTGGGCGGAGCCGAGTGCGCCTCCAGTACGGCAGAGCTCCAGCTCTGCTCAGAGGCCCGATCTGGCAGAGGGCTGGCGTGAGGCTGCTCTGCCCTGGGCGAGCCTTGCCCAGACTTGCCTCGCGGCTAGGCTTCTAGTCCAGAAAGGAGCGGGCTGCGCGAGACTGGGAGATGCTACTGTGCCTTCCTGGCCTCAGCTCCACTCCTGCCTTGCCTTTGCACCTAGTCCCCAGGCGTTCTTGTGTAGTGCTTAGTTGCCGGTGGGTTGCACACTGCCAAGCGCTCCAGCTTGAGGGCTCTAGTAGAGGCAAAGTGAGGGCAACTGAAAGTCTATTCTTACGGTTGCTTGACCGCCCAGACTCAGCACAGCACGGAGAACACAAGGCTCACAGGGCCTCTGGCTGTGGTCTGCAGCCCCTCACACGCGGAGGCTGACTCGGTGAGCGCCTAGAAGGTGCCTGACAGACGTCTTTTCCCTAGTGCTCTCCTCCCCAGCAGAGACGTGTGCAGGTGGTTGGGGCCTGCCCCTGCGTGTCTGGGCTCCCGTCCACAGCCCCAGCTCAGGGAAGCAGCTCCTGAGCCAAGACCTGTGGGAGGCGCAGGGGGCCCCGCCTGGAAGCCTAGTTTCCAGCATGCGGGAAGCGAGCCTCCTCGGGAGAAGAGAAGGCAGCCCTGCTGTGTGCGGCTGCATTCACTGCTTTGGCGGAGCTGAGTGCGCCTCCAGTACGGCAGAGTTCCAGCTCTGCTCAGAGGCCCGATCTGGCAGAGTTGCTGGCGTGAGGCTGCTCTGCCATGTGCGAGCCTTGCCCAAACTTGCCTCGCGGCTAGGCTTCCAGTCCAGAAAGGAGCGGGCTGCGCGAGACTGGGAGATGCTACTGCCGCCTTCCTGGCCTCAGCACCACTCCTGCCTTACCTTTGCACCTAGTCCTCATGCGTTCTTGTGGAGGGCTTAGTTTCCGGTGGGTTGCACACTGCCAAGCGCTCCAGCAGAGAGGGCTCTATTAGAGGCAATGGGAGGGCAACTGCAGGGCTCCTCCAGCGGTTGCTTGACCGCCCAGACTCAGCACAGCACGGAGAGCACAAGGCTCACAGGGCCTCTGGCTGTGGTCTGCAGCCCCACACACGCTGAGGCTGACTCGGTGAGCGCCCAGAAGGTGCCTGACAGACGTCTTTTCCCTAGTGCTCTCCTCCCCAGCAGAGACGTGTGCAGGTGGTTGGGGCCTGCCCCTGCGTGTCTGGGCTCCCGTCCACAGCCCCAGCTCAGGGAAGCAGCTCCTCAGCCCAGACCTGTAGGAGGCGCGGGGCCCCCCCGCCTGGAAACCTAGTGCACAGCATGAGGGAAGCGAGCCTCCTTGGGAGAAGAGGAGGCAGCCCAGATGTGTGGGGCTGCAATCACTGCTTGGGCGGAGCCGAGTGCGCCTCCAGTACGGCAGAGCTCCAGCTCTGCTCAGAGGCCCGATCTGGCAGAGGGCTGGCGTGAGGCTGCTCTGCCCTGGGCGAGTCTTGCCCAGACTTGCCTCGCGGCTAGGCTTCCACTCCAGAAAGGAGCGGGCTGCGCGAGACTGGGAGATGCTACTGGCGCCTTCCTGGCCTCAGCTCCACTCCTGCCTTGCCTTTGCACCTAGTCCCCAGGCGTTCTTGTGGAGGGCTTAGTTGCCGGTGGGTTGCACACTGCCAAGCTCTCCAGCTTGAGGGCTCTAGTAGAGGCAAAGTGAGGGCAACTGAAAGTCTATTCTTACGGTTGCTTGACCGCCCAGACTCAGCACAGCACGGAGAGCACAAGGCTCACAGGGCCTCTGGCTGTGGTCTGCAGCCCCACACACGCGGAGGCTGACTCGGTGAGCGCCCAGAAGGTGCCTGACAGACGTCTTTTCCCTAGTGCTCTCCTCCCCAGCAGAGACGTGTGCAGGTGGTTGGGGCCTGCCCCTGCGTGTCTGGGCTCCCGTCCACAGCCCCAGCTCAGGGAAGCAGCTCCTCAGCTAAGACCTGTAGGAGGCGCGGGGCGCCCCCGCCTGGAAGCCTTGTGCACAGCATGAGGGAAGCGAGCCTCCTTGGGAGAAGAGGAAGCAGCCCAGATGCGTGGGGCTGCAATCACTGCTTGGGCGGAGCCGAGTGCGCCTCCAGTACGGCAGAGCTCCAGCTCTGCTCAGAGGCCCGATCTGGCAGAGGGCTGGCGTGAGGCTGCTCTGCCCTGGGCGAGCCTTGCCCAGACTTGCCTCGCGGCTAGGCTTCCAGTCCAGAAAGGAGCGGGCTGCGCGAGACTGGGAGATGCTACTGGCGCCTTCCTGGCCTCAGCTCCACTTCTGCCTTGCCTTTGCACCTAGTCCCAAGGCGTTCTTGTGGAGGGCTTAGTTGCCGGTGGGTTGCACACTGCCAAGCGCTCCAGCTTGAGGGCTCTAGTAGAGGCAAAGTGAGGGCAACTGGAAGTCTATTCTTATGGTTGCTTGACCGCCCAGACTCAGCACAGCACGGAGAGCACAAGGCTCACAGGGCCCCTGGCTGGGGTCTGCAGCACCACACACGCGGAGGCTGACTCGGTTAGCGCCCAGAATGTGCCTGACAGACGTCATTTCCCTAGTTCTCTCCTCCACAGCAGAGACGTGTGCAGGTGGTTTGGGCCTGCCCCTGCGTGTCTGGGCTCCCGTCCACAGCCCCAGCTCAGGGAAGCAGCTCCTGAGCCAAGACCTGTGGAGGGCGCAGGGGGCCCCGCCTGGAAGCCTAGTTTACAGCATGCGGGAAGTGAGCCTCCTCGGGAGAAGAGAAGGCAGCCCTGCTGTGTGCGGCTGCATTCACTGCTTTGGCGGAGCCGAGTGCGCCTGCAGTACGGCAGAGCTCCAGCTCTGCTCAGAGGCCCGATCTGGCAGAGTTGCTGGCGTGAGGCTGCTCTGCCCTGGGCGAGCCTTGCCCAGACTTGCCTCGCGTCTAGGCTTCCAGTCCAGAAAGGAGCGGGCTGCGCGAGACTGGGAGATGCTACTGGCGCCTTCCTGGCCTCAGCACCACTCCTGCCTTACCTTTGCACCTAGTCGTCAGGCGTTCTTGTGGAGGGCTTAGTTGCCGGTGGGTTGCACACTGCCAAGCGCTCCAGCAGAGAGGGCTCTATTAGAGGCAATGGGAGGGCAACTGCAGGGCTCCTCCAGCGGTTGCTTGACCGCCCAGACTCAGCACAGCACGGAGAGCACAAGGCTCACAGGGCCTCTGGCTGTGGTCTGCAGCCCCACACACGCTGAGGCTGACTCGGTGAGCGCCCAGAAGGTGCCTGACAGACGTCATTTCCCTAGTGCTCTCCTCCCCAGCAGAGACGTGTGCAGGTGGTTGGGGCCTGGCCCTGCGTGTCTGGGCTCCCGTCCACAGCCCCAGCTCAGTGAAGCAGCTCCTCAGCCAAGACCTGTAGGAGGCGCGGGGCGCCCCCGACTGGAAGCCTACTGTACAGCATGAGGGAAGCGAGCCTCCTTGGGAGAAGAGGAGGCAGCCCAGATGCGTGGGGCTGCAATCACTGCTTGGGCGGAGCCGAGTGCGCCTCCAGTACGGCAGAGCTCCAGCTCTGCTCAGAGGCCCGATCTGGCAGAGGGCTGGCGTGAGGCTGCTCTGCCCTGGGCGAGCCTTGCCCAGACTTGCCTCGCGGCTAGGCTTCTAGTCCAGAAAGGAGCGGGCTGCGCGAGACTGGGAGATGCTACTGGCGCCTTCCTGGCCTCAGCTCCACTCCTGCCTTGCCTTTGCACCTAGTCCCCAGGCGTTCTTGTGGAGGGCTTAGTTGCCGGTGGGTTGCACACTGCCAAGCGCTCCAGCTTGAGGGCTCTAGTAGAGGCAAAGTGAGGGCAACTGAAATTCTATTCTTACGGTTGCTTGACCGCCCAGACTCAGCACAGCACGGAGAGCACAAGGCTCAAAGGGCCCGTGGTTGGGGTCTGCAGCCCCACACACGCGGAGGCTGACTCGGTGAGCGCCCAGAAGGTGCCTGACAGACGTCATTTCCCTAGTGCTCTCCTCCCCAGCAGAGACGTGTGCAGGTGGTTGGGGCCTGCCCCTGCGTGTCTGGGCTCCCGTCCACAGCCCCAGCTCAGGGAAGCAGCTCCTGAGCCAAGACCTGTGGGAGGCGCAGGGGGCCCCGCCTGGAAGCCTAGTTTCCAGCATGCGGGAAGCGAGCCTCCTCGGGAGAAGAGAAGGCAGCCCTGCTGTGTGCGGCTGCATTCACTGCTTTGGCGGAGCCGAGTGCGCCTCCAGTACGGCAGAGTTCCAGCTCTGCTCAGAGGCCCGATCTGGCAGAGTTGCTGGCGTGAGGCTGCTCTGCCCTGGGCGAGCCTTGCCCAAACTTGCCTCGCGGCTAGGCTTCCAGTCCAGAAAGGAGCGGGCTGCGCGAGACTGGGAGATTCTACTGGCGCCTTCCTGGCCTCAGCACCACTCCTGCCTTACCTTTGCACCTAGTCCTCAGGCGTTCTTGTGGAGAGCTTAGTTGCCGGTGGGTTGCACACTGCCAACCGCTCCAGCAGAGAGGGCTCTATTAGAGGCAATGGGAGGGCAACTGCAGGGCTCCTCCAGCGGTTGCTTGACCGCCCAGACTCAGCACAGCACGGAGAGCACAAGGCTCACAGGGCCTCTGGCTGTGGTCTGCAGCCCGACACACGCTGAGGCTGACTCGGTGAGCGCCCAGAAGGTGCCTGACAGACGTCATTTCCCTAGTGCTCTCCTCCCCAGCAGAGACGTGTGCAGGTGGTTGGGGCCTGGCCCTGCGTGTCTGGGCTCCGTCCACAGCCCCAGCTCAGGGAAGCAGCTCCTCAGCCAAGACCTGTAGGAGGCGCGGGGCGCCCCCGACTGGAAGCCTACTGTACAGCATGAGGGAAGCGATCCTCCTTGGGAGAAGAGGAGGCAGCCCAGATGCGTGGGGCTACAATCACTGCTTGGGCGGAGCCGAGTGCGCCTCCAGTACGGCAGAGCTCCAGCTCTGCTCAGAGGCCCGATCTGGCAGAGGGCTGGCGTGAGGCTGCTCTGCCCTGGGCGAGCCTTGCCCAGACTTGCCTCGCGGCTAGGCTTCTAGTCCAGAAAGGAGCGGGCTGCGCGAGACTGGGAGATGCTACTGGCGCCTTCCTGGCCTCAGCTCCACTCCTGCCTTGCCTTTGCACCTAGTCCCCAGGCGTTCTTGTGGAGGGCTTAGTTGCCGGTGGGTTGCACACTGCCAAGCGCTCCAGCTTGAGGGCTCTAGTAGAGGCAAAGTGAGGGCAACTGAAATTCTATTCTTACGGTTGCTTGACCGCCCAGACTCAGCACAGCACGTAGAGCACAAGGCTCAAAGGGCCCGTTGTTGGGGTCTGCAGCCCCTCACACGCGGAGGCTGACTCGGTTAGCGCCTAGAAGGTGCCTGACAGACGTCTTTTCCCTAGTGCTCTCCTCCCCAGCAGAGACGTGTGCAGGTGGTTGGGGCCTGCCCCTGCGTGTCTGGGCTCCCGTCCACAGCCCCAGCTCAGGGAAGCAGCTCCTGAGCCAAGACCTGTGGGAGGCGCAGGGGGCCCCGCCTGGAAGCCTAGTTTCCAGCATGCGGGAAGCGAGCCTCCTCGGGAGAAGAGAAGGCAGCCCTGCTGTGTGCGGCTGCATTCACTGCTTTGGCGGAGCTGAGTGCGCCTCCAGTACGGCAGAGTTCCAGCTCTGCTCAGAGGCCCTATCTGGCAGAGTTGCTGGCGTGAGGCTGCTCTGCCATGTGCGAGCCTTGCCCAAACTTGCCTCGCGGCTAGGCTTCCAGTCCAGAAAGGAGCGGGCTGCGCGAGACTGGGAGATGCTACTGCCGCCTTCCTGGCCTCAGCACCACTCCTGCCTTACCTTTGCACCTAGTCCTCATGCGTTCTTGTGGAGGGCTTAGTTTCCGGTGGGTTGCACACTGCCAAGCGCTCCAGCAGAGAGGGCTCTATTAGAGGCAATGGGAGGGCAACTGCAGGGCTCCTCCAGCGGTTGCTTGACCGCCCAGACTCAGCACAGCACGGAGAGCACAAGGCTCACAGGGCCTCTGGCTGTGGTCTGCAGCCCCACACACGCTGAGGCTGACTCGGTGAGCGCCCAGAAGGTGCCTGACAGACGTCTTTTCCCTAGTGCTCTCCTCCCCAGCAGAGACGTGTGCAGGTGGTTGGGGCCTGCCCCTGCGTGTCTGGGCTCCCGTCCACAGCCCCAGCTCAGGGAAGCAGCTCCTCAGCCCAGACCTGTAGGAGGCGCGGGGCCCCCCCGCCTGGAAACCTAGTGCACAGCATGAGGGAAGCGAGCCTCCTTGGGAGAAGAGGAGGCAGCCCAGATGTGTGGGGCTGCAATCACTGCTTGGGCGGAGCCGAGTGCGCCTCCAGTACGGCAGAGCTCCAGCTCTGCTCAGAGGCCCGATCTGGCAGAGGGCTGGCGTGAGGCTGCTCTGCCCTGGGCGAGTCTTGCCCAGACTTGCCTCGCGGCTAGGCTTCCAGTCCAGAAAGGAGCGGGCTGCGCGAGACTGGGAGATGCTACTGGCGCCTTCCTGGCCTCAGCTCCACTCCTGCCTTGCCTTTGCACCTAGTCCCCAGGCGTTCTTGTGGAGGGCTTAGTTGCCGGTGGGTTGCACACTGCCAAGCTCTCCAGCTTGAGGGCTCTAGTAGAGGCAAAGTGAGGGCAACTGAAAGTCTATTCTTACGGTTGCTTGACCGCCCAGACTCAGCACAGCACGGAGAGCACAAGGCTCACAGGGCCTCTGGCTGTGGTCTGCAGCCCCACACACGCGGAGGCTGACTCGGTGAGCGCCCAGAAGGTGCCTGACAGACGTCTTTTCCCTAGTGCTCTCCTCCCCAGCAGAGACGTGTGCAGGTGGTTGGGGCCTGCCCCTGCGTGTCTGGGCTCCCGTCCACAGCCCCAGCTCAGGGAAGCAGCTCCTCAGCTAAGACCTGTAGGAGGCGCGGGGCGCCCCCGCCTGGAAGCCTTGTGCACAGCATGAGGGAAGCGAGCCTCCTTGGGAGAAGAGGAAGCAGCCCAGATGCGTGGGGCTGCAATCACTGCTTGGGCGGAGCCGAGTGCGCCTCCAGTACGGCAGAGCTCCAGCTCTGCTCAGAGGCCCGATCTGGCAGAGGGCTGGCGTGAGGCTGCTCTGCCCTGGGCGAGCCTTGCCCAGACTTGCCTCGCGGCTAGGCTTCCAGTCCAGAAAGGAGCGGGCTGCGCGAGACTGGGAGATGCTACTGGCGCCTTCCTGGCCTCAGCTCCACTTCTGCCTTGCCTTTGCACCTAGTCCCAAGGCGTTCTTGTGGAGGGCTTAGTTGCCGGTGGGTTGCACACTGCCAAGCGCTCCAGCTTGAGGGCTCTAGTAGAGGCAAAGTGAGGGCAACTGGAAGTCTATTCTTATGGTTGCTTGACCGCCCAGACTCAGCACAGCACGGAGAGCACAAGGCTCACAGGGCCCCTGGCTGGGGTCTGCAGCACCACACACGCGGAGGCTGACTCGGTTAGCGCCCAGAAGGTGCCTGACAGACGTCATTTCCCTAGTTCTCTCCTCCACAGCAGAGACGTGTGCAGGTGGTTTGGGCCTGCCCCTGCGTGTCTGGGCTCCCGTCCACAGCCCCAGCTCAGGGAAGCAGCTCCTGAGCCAAGACCTGTGGAGGGCGCAGGGGGCCCCGCCTGGAAGCCTAGTTTACAGCATGCGGGAAGTGAGCCTCCTCGGGAGAAGAGAAGGCAGCCCTGCTGTGTGCGGCTGCATTCACTGCTTTGGCGGAGCCGAGTGCGCCTGCAGTACGGCAGAGCTCCAGCTCTGCTCAGAGGCCCGATCTGGCAGAGTTGCTGGCGTGAGGCTGCTCTGCCCTGGGCGAGCCTTGCCCAGACTTGCCTCGCGTCTAGGCTTCCAGTCCAGAAAGGAGCGGGCTGCGCGAGACTGGGAGATGCTACTGGCGCCTTCCTGGCCTCAGCACCACTCCTGCCTTACCTTTGCACCTAGTCCTCAGGCGTTCTTGTGGAGGGCTTAGTTGCCGGTGGGTTGCACACTGCCAAGCGCTCCAGCAGAGAGGGCTCTATTAGAGGCAATGGGAGGGCAACTGCAGGGCTCCTCCAGCGGTTGCTTGACCGCCCAGACTCAGCACAGCACGGAGAGCACAAGGCTCACAGGGCCTCTGGCTGTGGTCTGCAGCCCCACACACGCTGAGGCTGACTCGGTGAGCGCCCAGAAGGTGCCTGACAGACGTCATTTCCCTAGTGCTCTCCTCCCCAGCAGAGACGTGTGCAGGTGGTTGGGGCCTGGCCCTGCGTGTCTGGGCTCCCGTCCACAGCCCCAGCTCAGGGAAGCAGCTCCTCAGCCAAGACCTGTAGGAGGCGCGGGGCGCCCCCGACTGGAAGCCTACTGTACAGCATGAGGGAAGCGAGCCTCCTTGGGAGAAGAGGAGGCAGCCCAGATGCGTGGGGCTGCAATCACTGCTTGGGCGGAGCCGAGTGCGCCTCCAGTACGGCAGAGCTCCAGCTCTGCTCAGAGGCCCGATCTGGCAGAGGGCTGGCGTGAGGCTGCTCTGCCCTGGGCGAGCCTTGCCCAGACTTGCCTCGCGGCTAGGCTTCTAGTCCAGAAAGGAGCGGGCTGCGCGAGACTGGGAGATGCTACTGGCGCCTTCCTGGCCTCAGCTCCACTCCTGCCTTGCCTTTGCACCTAGTCCCCAGGCGTTCTTGTGGAGGGCTTAGTTGCCGGTGGGTTGCACACTGCCAAGCGCTCCAGCTTGAGGGCTCTAGTAGAGGCAAAGTGAGGGCAACTGAAATTCTATTCTTACGGTTGCTTGACCGCCCAGACTCAGCACAGCACGGAGAGCACAAGGCTCAAAGGGCCCGTGGTTGGGGTCTGCAGCCCCACACACGCGGAGGCTGACTCGGTGAGCGCCCAGAAGGTGCCTGACAGACGTCATTTCCCTAGTGCTCTCCTCCCCAGCAGAGACGTGTGCAGGTGGTTGGGGCCTGCCCCTGCGTGTCTGGGCTCCCGTCCACAGCCCCAGCTCAGGGAAGCAGCTCCTGAGCCAAGACCTGTGGGAGGCGCAGGGGGCCCCGCCTGGAAGCCTAGTTTCCAGCATGCGGGAAGCGAGCCTCCTCGGGAGAAGAGAAGGCAGCCCTGCTGTGTGCGGCTGCATTCACTGCTTTGGCGGAGCCGAGTGCGCCTCCAGTACGGCAGAGTTCCAGCTCTGCTCAGAGGCCCGATCTGGCAGAGTTGCTGGCGTGAGGCTGCTCTGCCCTGGGCGAGCCTTGCCCAAACTTGCCTCGCGGCTAGGCTTCCAGTCCAGAAAGGAGCGGGCTGCGCGAGACTGGGAGATTCTACTGGCGCCTTCCTGGCCTCAGCACCACTCCTGCCTTACCTTTGCACCTAGTCCTCAGGCGTTCTTGTGGAGAGCTTAGTTGCCGGTGGGTTGCACACTGCCAACCGCTCCAGCAGAGAGGGCTCTATTAGAGGCAATGGGAGGGCAACTGCAGGGCTCCTCCAGCGGTTGCTTGACCGCCCAGACTCAGCACAGCACGGAGAGCACAAGGCTCACAGGGCCTCTGGCTGTGGTCTGCAGCCCGACACACGCTGAGGCTGACTCGGTGAGCGCCCAGAAGGTGCCTGACAGACGTCATTTCCCTAGTGCTCTCCTCCCCAGCAGAGATGTGTGCAGGTGGTTGGGGCCTGGCCCTGCGTGTCTGGGCTCCCGTCCACAGCCCCAGCTCAGGGAAGCAGCTCCTCAGCCAAGACCTGTAGGAGGCGCGGGGCGCCCCCGACTGGAAGCCTACTGTACAGCATGAGGGAAGCGAGCCTCCTTGGGAGAAGAGGAGGCAGCCCAGATGCGTGGGGCTGCAATCACTGCTTGGGCGGAGACGAGTGCGCCTCCAGTACGGCAGAGCTCCAGCTCTGCTCAGAGGCCCGATCTGGCAGAGGGCTGGCGTGAGGCTGCTCTGCCCTGGGCGAGCCTTGCCCAGACTTGCCTCGCGGCTAGGCTTCTAGTCCAGAAAGGAGCGGGCTGCGCGAGACTGGGAGATGCTACTGGCGCCTTCCTGGCCTCAGCTCCACTCCTGCCTTGCCTTTGCACCTAGTCCCCAGGCGTTCTTGTGGAGGGCTTAGTTGCCGGTGGGTTGCACACTGCCAAGCGCTCCAGCTTGAGGGCTCTAGTAGAGGCAAAGTGAGGGCAACTGAAATTCTATTCTTACGGTTGCTTGACCGCCCAGACTCAGCACAGCACGTAGAGCACAAGGCTCAAAGGGCCCGTTGTTGGGGTCTGCAGCCCCACACACGCGGAGGCTGACTCGGTGAGCGCCCAGAAGGTGCCTGACAAACGTCATTTCCCTAGTGCTCTCCTCCCCAGCAGAGACGTGTGCAGGTGGTTGGGGCCTGGCCCTGCGTGTCTGGGCTCCCGTCCACAGCCCCAGCTCAGGGAAGCAGCTCCTCAGCCAAGACCGGTAGGAGGCGTGGGGCGCCCCCTCCTGGAAGCCTAGTGCACAGCATGAGGGAAGCGATCCTCCTTGGGAGAAGAGGAGGCAGCCCAGATGCGTGGGGCTGCATTCACTGCTTTGGCGGAGCCGAGTGCGCCTCCAGTACGGCAGAGCTCCAGCTCTGCTCAGAGGCCCGATCTGGCAGAGGGCTGGCTTGAGGCTGCTCTGCCCTGGGCGAGCCTTGCCCAGACTTGCCTCGCGGCTAGGCTTCCAGTCCAGAAAGGAGCGGGCTGCGCGAGACTGTGAGATGCTACTGGCGCCTTCCTGGCCTCAGCTCCACTCTTGCCTTGCCTTTGCACCTAGTCCCCAGGCGTTCTTGTGTAGGGCTTAGTTGCCGGTGGGTTGCACACTGCCAAGCGCTCCAGCTTGAGGGCTTTAGTAGAGGCAAAGTGAGGGCAACTGAAAGTCTATTCTTACGGTTGCTTGACCGCCCAGACTCAGCACAGCACGGAGAGCACAAGGCTCACAGGGCCTCTGGCTGTGGTCTGCAGCCCCACACACGCGGAGGCTGACTCGGTGAGCGCCCAGAAGGTGCCTGACAGACGTCTTTTCCCTAGTGCTCTCCTCCCCAGCAGAGACGTGTGCAGGTGGTTGGGGCCTGCCCCTGCGTGTCTGGGCTCCCGTCCACAGCCCCAGCTCAGGGAAGCAGCTCCTGAGCCAAGACCTGTGGAGGGCGCAGGGGGCCCCGCCTGGAAGCCTAGTTTACAGCATGCGGGAAGTGAGCCTCCTCGGGAGAAGAGAAGGCAGCCCTGCTGTGTGCGGCTGCATTCACTGCTTTGGCGGAGCCGAGTGCGCCTCCAGTACGGCAGAGCTCCAGCTCTGCTCAGAGGCCCGATCTGGCAGAGTTGCTGGCGTGAGGCTGCTCTGCCCTGGGCGAGCCTTGCCCAGACTTGCCTCGCGGCTAGGCTTCTAGTCCAGAAAGGAGCGGGCTGCGCGAGACTGGGAGATGCTACTGGCGCCTTCCTGGCCTCAGCTCCACTTCTGCCTTGCCTTTGCACCTAGTCCCCAGGCGTTCTTGTGGAGGGCTTAGTTGCCGGTGGGTTGCACACTGCCAAGCGCTCCTGCTTGAGGGCTCTAGTAGAGGCAATGTGAGGGCAACTGAAAGTCTATTCTTACGGTTGCTTGACCGCCCAGACTCAGCACAGCACGGAGAGCACAGGGCTCACAGGGCCCCTGGCTGGGGTCTGCAGCCCCACACACGCGGAGGCTGACTCGGTGAGCGCCCAGAAGGTGCCTGACAGACGTCATTTCCCTAGTGCTCTCCTCCCAAGCAGAGACGTGTGCAGGTGGTTGCGGCCTGCCCCTGCGTGTCTGGGCTCCCGTCCACAGCCCCAGCTCAGGGAAGCAGCTCCTCAGCCAAGACCTGTAGGAGGCGTGGGGCGCCCCCGCCTGGAAGCCTAGTGCACAGCATGAGGGAAGCGATCCTCCTTGGGAGAAGAGGAGGCAGCCCAGATGCGTGGGGCTGCAATCACTGCTTGGGCGGAGCCGAGTGCGCCTCCAGTACGGCAGAGCTCCAGCTCTGCTCAGAGGCCCGATCTGGCAGAGGGCTGGCGTGAGGCTGCTCTGCCCTGGGCGAGCCTTGCCCAGACTTGCCTCGCGGCTAGGCTTCCAGTCCAGAAAGGAGCGGGCTGCGCAAGACTGGGAGATGCTACTGGCGCCTTCCTGGCCTCAGCTCCACTCCTGCCTTGCCTTTGCACCTAGTCCCCAGGCGTTCTTGTGGAGGGCTTAGTTGCCGGTGGGTTGCACACTGCCAAGCGCTCCAGCTTGAGGGCTCTAGTAGAGGCAAAGTGAGGGCAACTGGAAGTCTATTCTTACGGTTGCTTGACCGCCCAGACTCAGCACAGCACGGAGAGCACAAGGCTCACAGGGCCCCTGGCTGGGGTCTGCAGCCCCACACACGCGGAGGCTGACTCGGTGAGCGCCCAGAAGGTGCCTGACAGACGTCATTTCCCTAGTGCTCTCCTCCCCAGCAGAGACGTGTCCAGGTGGTTGGGGCCTGCCGCTGTGTGTCTGGGCTCCCGTCCACAGCCCCAGCTCTGGGAAGCAGCTCCTGAGCCAAGACCTGTGGGAGGCGCAGGGGGCCCCGCCTGGAAGCCTAGTTTCCAGCATGCGGGAAGCGAGCCTCCTCGGGAGAACAGAAGGCAGCCCTGCTGTGTGCGGCTGCATTCACTGCTTTGGCGGAGCCGAGTGCGCCTCCAGTACGGCAGAGCTCCAGCTCTGCTCAGAGGCCCGATCTGGCAGAGTTGCTGGCGTGAGGCTGCTCTGCCATGTGCGAGCCTTGCCCAAACTTGCCTCTCGGCTAGGCTTCCAGTCCAGAAAGGAGCGGGCTGCGCGAGACTGGGAGATGCTACTGGCGCCTTCCTGGCCTCAGCTCCACTCTTGCCTTGCCTTTGCACCTAGTCCCCAGGCGTTCTTGTGTAGGGCTTAGTTGCCGGTGGGTTGCACACTGCCAAGCGCTCCAGCTTGAGGGCTCTAGTAGAGGCAAAGTGAGGGCAACTGAAAGTCTATTCTTACAGTTGCTTGACCGCCCAGACTCAGCACAGCACGGAGAGCACAAGGCTCACAGGGCCTCTGGCTGTGGTCTGCAGCCCCACACACGCGGAGGCTGACTCGGTGAGCGCCCAGAAGGTGCCTGACAGACGTCTTTTCCCTAGTGCTCTCCTCCCCAGCAGAGACGTGTGCAGGTGGTTGGGGCCTGCCCCTGCGTGTCTGGGCTCCCGTCCACAGCCCCAGCTCAGGGAAGCAGCTCCTGAGCCAAGACCTGTGGAGGGCTCAGGGGGCCCCGCCTGGAAGCCTAGTTTACAGCATGCGGGAAGTGAGCCTCCTCGGGAGAAGAGAAGGCAGCCCTGCTGTGTGCGGCTGCATTCACTGCTTTGGCGGAGCCGAGTGCGCCTCCAGTACGGCAGAGCTCCAGCTCTGCTCAGAGGCCCGATCTGGCAGAGTTGCTGGCGTGAGGCTGCTCTGTCCTAGGCGAGCCTTGCCCAGACTTGCCTCGCGGCTAGGCTTCCAGTCCAGAAAGGAGCGGGCTGCGCGAGACTGGGAGATGCTACTGGCGCCTTCCTGGCCTCACCACCACTCCTACCTTACCTTTGCACCTAGTCCTCAGGCGTTCTTGTGGAGGGCTTAGTTGCCGGTGTCTTGCACACTGCCAAACGCTCCAGCAGAGAGGGCTCTATTAGAGGCAATGGGAGGGCAACTGCAGGGCTCCTCCAGCGGTTGCTTGACCGCCCAGACTCAGCACAGCACGGAGAGCACAAGGCTCACAGGGCCTCTGGCTGTGGTCTGCAGCCCCACACACGCTGAGGCTGACTCGGTGAGCGCCCAGAAGGTGCCTGACAGACGTCATTTCGCTAGTGCTCTCCTCCCCAGCAGAGACGTGTGCAGGTGGTTGGGGCCTGCCCCTGCGTGTCTGGGCTCCCGTCCACAGCCCCAGCTCAGGGAAGCAGCTCCTGAGCCAAGACCTGTGGGAGGCGCAGGGGGCCACGCCTGGAAGCCTAGTTTCCAGCATGCGGGAAGCGAGCCTCCTCGGGAGAACAGAAGGCAGCCCTGCTGTGTGCGGCTGCATTCACTGCTTTGGCGGAGCCGAGTGCGCCTCCAGTACGGCAGAGCTCCATCTCTGCTCAGAGGCCCGATCTGGCAGAGTTGCTGGCGTGAGGCTGCTCTGCCATGTGCGAGCCTTGCCCAAACTTGCCTCGCGGCTAGGCTTCCAGTCCAGAAAGGAGCGGGCTGCGCGAGACTGGGAGATGCTACTGGCGCCTTCCTGGCCTCAGCTCCAGTCTTGCCTTGCCTTTGCACCTAGTCCCCAGGCGTTCTTGTGTAGGGCTTAGTTGCCGGTGGGTTGCACACTGCCAAGCGCTCCAGCTTGAGGGCTC
The DNA here is from genome assembly GCF_032405125.1 of Capricornis sumatraensis. Lineage (NCBI taxonomy): Eukaryota > Metazoa > Chordata > Mammalia > Artiodactyla > Bovidae > Capricornis > Capricornis sumatraensis. Next base: position 6,490,636 of record NW_027184616.1, on the reverse strand, counting down.
TAGTAGAGGCAAAGTGAGGGCAACTGAAAGTCTATTCTAACGGTTGCTTGACCGCCCAGACTCAGCACAGCACGGAGAGCACAAGGCTCACAGGGCCTCTGGCTGTGGTCTGCAGCCCCACACACGCGGAGGCTGACTCGGTGACCGCCCAGAAGGTGCCTGACAGACGTCTTTTCCCTAGTGCTCTCCTCCCCAGCAGAGACGTGTGCAGGTGGTTGGGGACTGCCCCTGCGTGTCTGGGCTCCCGTCCACAGCCCCAGCTCAGGGAAGCAGCTCCTCAGCCAAGACCTGTAGGAGGCGCGGGGCGCCCCCGCCTGGAAGCCTTGTGCACAGCATGAGGGAAGCGAGCCTCCTTGGGAGAAGAGGAAGCAGCCCAGATGCGTGGGGCTGCAATCACTGCTTGGGCGGAGCCGAGTGCGCCTCCAGTACGGCAGAGCTCCAGCTCTGCTCAGAGGCCCGATCTGGCAGAGGGCTGGCGTGAGGCTGCTCTGCCCTGGGCGAGCCTTGCCCAGACTTGCCTCGCGGCTAGGCTTCCAGTCCAGAAAGGAGCGGGCTGCGCGAGACTGGGAGATGCTACTGGCGCCTTCCTGGCCTCAGCTCCACTCCTTCCTTGCCTTTGCACCTAGTCCCCAGGCGTTCTTGTGGAGGGCTTAGTTGCCGGTGGGTTGCACACTGCCAAGCTCTCCAGCTTGAGGGCTCTAGTAGAGGCAAAGTGAGGGCAACTGGAAGTCTATTCTTATGGTTGCTTTACCGCCCAGACTCAGCACAGCACGGAGAGCACAAGGCTCACAGGGCCCCTGGCTGGGGTCTGCAGCCCCACACACGCGGAGGCTGACTCGGTGAGCGCCCAGAAGGTGCCTGACAGACGTCATTTCCCTAGTGCTCTCCTCCCCAGCAGAGACGTGTGCAGGTGGTTGGGGCCTGCCCCTGCGTGTCTGGGCTCCCGTCCACAGCCCCAGCTCAGGGAAGCAGCTCCTGAGCCAAGACCTGTGGAGGGCGCAGGGGGCCCCGCCTGGAAGCCTAGTTTACAGCATGCGGGAAGTGAGCCTCCTCGGGAGAAGAGAAGGCAGCCCTGCTGTGTGCGGCTGCATTCACTGCTTTGGCGGAGCTGAGTGCGCCTCCAGTACGGCAGAGCTCCAGCTCTGCTCAGAGGCCCGAACTGGCAGAGTTGCTGGCGTGAGGCTGCTCTGCCCTGGGCGAGCCTTGCCCAGACTTGCCTCGCGGCTAGGCTTCCAGTCCAGAAAGGAGCGGGCTGCGCGAGACTGGGAGATGCTACTGGCGCCTTCCTGGCCTCAGCACCACTCCTGCCTTACCTTTGCACCTAGTCCTCAGGCGTTCTTGTGGAGGGCTTAGTTGCCGGTGGGTTGCACACTGCCAAGCGCTCCAGCAGAGAGGGCTCTATTAGAGGCAATGGGAGGGCAACTGCAGGGCTCCTCCAGCGGTTGCTTGACCGCCCAGACTCAGCACAGCACGGAGAGCACAAGGCTCACAGGGCCTCTGGCTGTGGTCTGCAGCCCCACACACGCTGAGGCTGACTCGGTGAGCGCCCAGAAGGTGCCTGACAGACGTCATTTCCCTAGTGCTCTCCTCCCCAGCAGAGACGTGTGCAGGTGGTTGGGGCCTGGCCCTGCGTGTCTGGGCTCCCGTCCACAGCCCCAGCTCAGGGAAGCAGCTCCTCAGCCAAGACCTGTAGGAGGCGCGGGGCGCCCCCGCCTGGAAGCCTAGTGCACAGCATGAGGGAAGCGAGCCTCCTTGGGAGAAGAGGAGGCAGCCCAGATGCGTGGGGCTGCAATCACTGCTTGGGCGGAGCCGAGTGCGCCTCCAGTACGGCAGAGCTCCAGCTCTGCTCAGAGGCCCGATCTGGCAGAGGGCTGGCGTGAGGCTGCTCTGCCCTGGGCGAGCCTTGCCCAGACTTGCCTCGCGGCTAGGCTTCTAGTCCAGAAAGGAGCGGGCTGCGCGAGACTGGGAGATGCTACTGTGCCTTCCTGGCCTCAGCTCCACTCCTGCCTTGCCTTTGCACCTAGTCCCCAGGCGTTCTTGTGGAGGGCTTAGTTGCCGGTGGGTTGCACACTGCCAAGCGCTCCAGCTTGAGGGCTCTAGTAGAGGCAAAGTGAGGGCAACTGAAAGTCTATTCTTACGGTTGCTTGACAGCCCAGACTCAGCACAGCACGGAGAGCACAAGGCTCACAGGGCCCCTGGCTGGGGTCTGCAGCCCCACACACGCGGAGGCTGACTCGGTGAGCTCCCAGAAGGTGCCTGACAGACGTCATTTCCCTAGTGCTCTCCTCCCCAGCAGAGACGTGTGCAGGTGGTTGGGGCCTGCCCCTGCGTGTCTGGGCTCCCGTCCACAGCCCCAGCTCAGGGAAGCAGCTCCTGAGCCAAGACCTGTGGGAGGCGCAGGGGGCCCCGCCTGGAAGCCTAGTTTCCAGCATGCGGGAAGCGAGCCTCCTCGGGAGAAGAGAAGGCAGCCCTGCTGTGTGCGGCTGCATTCACTGCTTTGGCGGAGCTGAGTGCGCCTCCAGTACGGCAGAGTTCCAGCTCTGCTCAGAGGCCCGATCTGGCAGAGTTGCTGGCGTGAGGCTGCTCTGCCATGTGCGAGCCTTGCCCAAACGTGCCTCGCGGCTAGGCTTCCAGTCCAGAAAGGAGCGGGCTGCGCGAGACTGGGAGATGCTACTGGCGCCTTCCTGGCCTCAGCACCACTCCTGCCTTACCTTTGCACCTAGTCCTCATGCGTTCTTGTGGAGGGCTTAGTTTCCGGTGGGTTGCACACTGCCAAGCGCTCCAGCAGAGAGGGCTCTATTAGAGGCAATGGGAGGGCAACTGCAGGGCTCCTCCAGCGGTTGCTTGACCGCCCAGACTCAGCACAGCACGGAGAGCACAAGGCTCACAGGGCCTCTGGCTGTGGTCTGCAGCCCCACACACGCTGAGGCTGACTCGGTGAGCGCCCAGAAGGTGCCTGACAGACGTCTTTTCCCTAGTGCTCTCCTCCCCAGCAGAGACGTGTGCAGGTGGTTGGGGCCTGCCCCTGCGTGTCTGGGCTCCCGTCCACAGCCCCAGCTCAGGGAAGCAGCTCCTCAGCCCAGACCTGTAGGAGGCGCGGGGCCCCCCCGCCTGGAAACCTAGTGCACAGCATGAGGGAAGCGAGCCTCCTTTGGAGAAGAGGAGGCAGCCCAGATGCGTGGGGCTGCAATCACTGCTTTGGCGGAGCCGAGTGCGCCTCCAGTACGGCAGAGCTCCAGCTCTGCTCAGAGGCCCGATCTGGCAGAGTTGCTGGCGTGAGGCTGCTCTGCCCTGGGCGAGCCTTGCCCAGACTTGCCTCGCGGCTAGGCTTCCAGTCCAGAAACAAGCGGGCTGCGCGAGACTGGGAGATGCTACTGGCGCCTTCCTGGCCTCAGCTCCACTCCTGCCTTGCCTTTGCACCTAGTCCCCAGGCGTTCTTGTGGAGGGCTTAGTTGCCAGTGGGTTGGACACTGCCAAGCGCTCCAGCTTGAGGGCTCTAGTAGAGGCAAAGTGAGGGCAACTGAAAGTCTATTCTTACGGTTGCTTGACCGCCCAGACTCAGCACAGCACGGAGAGCACAAGGCTCACAGGGCCTCTGGCTGTGGTCTGCAGCCCCACACACGAGAAGGCTGACTCGGTGAGCGCCCAGAAGGTGCCTGACAGACGTCATTTCCCTAGTGCTCTCCTCCCCAGCAGAGACGTGTGCAGGTGGTTGGGGCCTGGCCCTGCGTGTCTGGGCTCCCGTCCACAGCCCCAGCTCAGGGAAGCAGCTCCTCAGCCAAGACCTGTAGGAGGCGCGGGGCGCCCCCGCCTGGAAGCCTAGTGCACAGCATGAGGGAAGTGAGCCTCCTTGGGAGAAGAGGAGACAGCCCAGATGCGTGGGGCTGCAATCACTGCTTGGGCGGAGCCGAGTGCGCCTCCAGTACGGCAGAGCTCCAGCTCTGCTCAGAGGCCCGATCTGGCAGAGGGCTGGCGTGAGGCTGCTCTGCCCTGGGCGAGCCTTGCCCAGACTTGCCTCGCGGCTAGGCTTCTAGTCCAGAAAGGAGCGGGCTGCGCGAGACTGGGAGATGCTACTGTGCCTTCCTGGCCTCAGCTCCACTCCTGCCTTGCCTTTGCACCTAGTCCCCAGGCGTTCCTGTGGAGGGCTTAGTTGCCGGTGGGTTGCACACTGCCAAGCGCTCCAGCTTGAGGGCTCTAGTAGAGGCAAAGTGAGGGCAACTGGAAGTCTATTCTTATGGTTGCTTGACCGCCCAGACTCAGCACAGCACGGAGAGCACAAGGCTCACAGGGCCCCTGGCTGGGGTCTGCAGCCCCACACACGCGGAGGCTGACTCGGTGAGCTCCCAGAAGGTGCCTGACAGACGTCATTTCGCTAGTGCTCTCCTCCCCAGCAGAGACGTGTGCAGGTGGTTGGGGCCTGCCCCTGCGTGTCTGGGCTCCCGTCCACAGCCCCAGCTCAGGGAAGCAGCTCCTCAGCCAAGACCTGTAGGAGGCGCGGGGCGCCCCCGCCTGGAAGCCTAGTGCACAGCATGAGGTAATCGAGCCTCCTCGGGATAAGAGAAGGCAGCCCTGCTGTGTGCGGCTGCATTCACTGCTTTGGCGGAGCCGAGTGCGCCTCCAGTACGGCAGAGCTCCAGCTCTGCTCAGAGGCCCGATCTGGCAGAGTTGCTGGCGTGAGGCTGCTCTGCCCTGGGCGAGCCTTGCCCAGACTTGCCTCGCGGCTAGGCTTCCAGTCCAGAAAGGAGCGGGCTGCGCGAGACTGGGAGATGCTACTGGCGCCTTCCTGGCCTCAGCACCACTCCTGCCTTACCTTTGCACCTAGTCCTCAGGCGTTCTTGTGGAGGGCTTAGTTGCCGGTGGGTTGCACACTGCCAAGCGCTCCAGCAGAGAGGGCTCTATTAGAGGCAATGGGAGGGCAACTGCAGGGCTCCTCCAGCGGTTGCTTGACCGCCCAGACTCAGCACAGCACGGAGAGCACAAGGCTCACAGGGCCTCTGGCTGTGGTCTGCAGCCCCACACACGCTGAGGCTGACTCGGTGAGCGCCCAGAAGGTGCCTGACAGACGTCATTTCCCTAGTGCTCTCCTCCCCAGCAGAGACGTGTGCAGGTGGTTGGGGCCTGGCCCTGCGTGTCTGGGCTCCCGTCCACAGCCCCAGCTCAGGGAAGCAGCTCCTCAGCCAAGACCTGTAGGAGGCGCGGGGCGCCCCCGCCTGGAAGCCTAGTGCACAGCATGAGGGAAGCGAGCCTCCTTGGGAGAAGAGGAGGCAGCCCAGATGCGTGGGGCTGCAATCACTGCTTGGGCGGAGCCGAGTGCGCCTCCAGTACGGCAGAGCTCCAGCTCTGCTCAGAGGCCCGATCTGGCAGAGGGCTGGCGTGAGGCTGCTCTGCCCTGGGCGAGCCTTGCCCAGACTTGCCTCGCGGCTAGGCTTCTAGTCCAGAAAGGAGCGGGCTGCGCGAGACTGGGAGATGCTACTGTGCCTTCCTGGCCTCAGCTCCACTCCTGCCTTGCCTTTGCACCTAGTCCCCAGGCGTTCTTGTGGAGGGCTTAGTTGCCGGTGGGTTGCACACTGCCAAGCGCTCCAGCTTGAGGGCTCTAGTAGAGGCAAAGTGAGGGCAACTGAAAGTCTATTCTTACGGTTGCTTGACAGCCCAGACTCAGCACAGCACGGAGAGCACAAGGCTCACAGGGCCCCTGGCTGGGGTCTGCAGCCCCACACACGCGGAGGCTGACTCGGTGAGCTCCCAGAAGGTGCCTGACAGACGTCATTTCCCTAGTGCTCTCCTCCCCAGCAGAGACGTGTGCAGGTGGTTGGGGCCTGCCCCTGCGTGTCTGGGCTCCCGTCCACAGCCCCAGCTCAGGGAAGCAGCTCCTGAGCCAAGACCTGTGGGAGGCGCAGGGGGCCCCGCCTGGAAGCCTAGTTTCCAGCATGCGGGAAGCGAGCCTCCTCGGGAGAAGAGAAGGCAGCCCTGCTGTGTGCGGCTGCATTCACTGCTTTGGCGGAGCTGAGTGCGCCTCCAGTACGGCAGAGTTCCAGCTCTGCTCAGAGGCCCGATCTGGCAGAGTTGCTGGCGTGAGGCTGCTCTGCCATGTGCGAGCCTTGCCCAAACGTGCCTCGCGGCTAGGCTTCCAGTCCAGAAAGGAGCGGGCTGCGCGAGACTGGGAGATGCTACTGGCGCCTTCCTGGCCTCAGCACCACTCCTGCCTTACCTTTGCACCTAGTCCTCATGCGTTCTTGTGGAGGGCTTAGTTTCCGGTGGGTTGCACACTGCCAAGCGCTCCAGCAGAGAGGGCTCTATTAGAGGCAATGGGAGGGCAACTGCAGGGCTCCTCCAGCGGTTGCTTGACCGCCCAGACTCAGCACAGCACGGAGAGCACAAGGCTCACAGGGCCTCTGGCTGTGGTCTGCAGCCCCACACACGCTGAGGCTGACTCGGTGAGCGCCCAGAAGGTGCCTGACAGACGTCTTTTCCCTAGTGCTCTCCTCCCCAGCAGAGACGTGTGCAGGTGGTTGGGGCCTGCCCCTGCGTGTCTGGGCTCCCGTCCACAGCCCCAGCTCAGGGAAGCAGCTCCTGAGCCAAGACCTGTGGGAGGCGCAGGGGGCCCCGCCTGGAAGCCTAGTTTACAGCATGCGGGAAGCGAGCCTCCTCGGGAGAACAGAAGGCAGCCCTGCTGTGTGCGGCTGCATTCACTGCTTTGGCGGAGCCGAGTGCGCCTCCAGTACGGCAGAGCTCCAGCTCTGCTCAGAGGCCCGATCTGGCAGAGTTGCTGGCGTGAGGCTGCTCTGTCCTAGGCGAGCCTTGCCCAGACTTGCCTCGCGGCTAGGCTTCCAGTCCAGAAAGGAGCGGGCTGCGCGAGACTGGGAGATGCTACTGGCGCCTTCCTGGCGTCACCACCACTCCTACCTTACCTTTGCACCTAGTCCTCAGGCGTTCTTGTGGAGGGCTTAGTTGCCGGTGTCTTGCACACTGCCAAACGCTCCAGCAGAGAGGGCTCTATTAGAGGCAATGGGAGGGCAACTGCAGGGCTCCTCCAGCGGTTGCTTGACCGCCCAGACTCAGCACAGCACGGAGAGCACAAGGCTCACAGGGCCTCTGGCTGTGGTCTGCAGCCCCACACACGCGGAGGCTGACTCGGTTAGCGCCCAGAAGTTGCCTAACAGACGTCATTTCCCTAGTGCTCTTCTCCCCAGCAGAGACGTGTGCAGGTGGTTGGGGCCTGCCCCTGCGTGTCTGGGCTCCCGTTCACAGCCCCAGCTCAGGGAAGCAGCTCCTCAGCCAAGACCTGTAGGAGGCGCGGGGCGCCCCCGCCTGGAAGCCTAGTGCACAGCATGAGGGATGCGAGCCTCCTTTGGAGAAGAGGAGGCAGCCCAGATGTGTGGGGCTGCAATCACTGCTTTGGCGGAGCCGAGTGCGCCTCCAGTACGGCAGAGCTCCAGCTCTGCTCAGAGGCCCGACCTGGCAGAGTTGCAGGCGTGAGGCTGCTCTGCCCTGGGCGAGCCTTGCCAGATTTGCCTCGCGGCTAGGCTTCCAGTCCAGGAAGGAGCAGGCTGCGCGAGAATGGGAGATGCTACTGGCGCCTTCCTGGCCTCAGCTCCTCTCCTGCCTTGCCTTTGCACCTAGTCCCCAGGCGTTCTTGTGGAGGGCTTAGTTACCGGTGTGTTGCACACTGCCAAGCGCTCCAGCAGTGAGGGCTCTCTTAGAGGCAAAGTGAGGGCAACTGAAAGTCTATTCTAACGGTTGCTTGACCGCCCAGACTCAGCACAGCACGGAGAGCACAAGGCTCACAGGGCCTCTGGCTGTGGTCTGCAGCCCCACACACGCGGAGGCTGACTCGGTGACCGCCCAGAAGGTGCCTGACAGACGTCTTTTCCCTAGTGCTCTCCTCCCCAGCAGAGACGTGTGCAGGTGGTTGGGGACTGCCCCTGCGTGTCTGGGCTCCCGTCCACAGCCCCAGCTCAGGGAAGCAGCTCCTCAGCCAAGACCTGTAGGAGGCGCGGGGCGCCCCCGCCTGGAAGCCTTGTGCACAGCATGAGGGAAGCGATCCTCCTTGGGAGAAGAGGAAGCAGCCCAGATGCGTGGGGCTGCAATCACTGCTTGGGCGGAGCCGAGTGCGCCTCCAGTACGGCAGAGCTCCAGCTCTGCTCAGAGGCCCGATCTGGCAGAGGGCTGGCGTGAGGCTGCTCTGCCCTGGGCGAGCCTTGCCCAGACTTGCCTCGCGGCTAGGCTTCCAGTCCAGAAAGGAGCGGGCTGCGCGAGACTGGGAGATGCTACTGGCGCCTTCCTGGCCTCAGCTCCACTCCTTCCTTGCCTTTGCACCTAGTCCCCAGGCGTTCTTGTGGAGGGCTTAGTTGCCGGTGGGTTGCACACTGCCAAGCTCTCCAGCTTGAGGGCTCTAGTAGAGGCAAAGTGAGGGCAACTGGAAGTCTATTCTTATGGTTGCTTTACCGCCCAGACTCAGCACAGCACGGAGAGCACAAGGCTCACATGGCCCCTGGCTGGGGTCTGCAGCCCCACACACGCGGAGGCTGACTCGGTGAGCGCCCAGAAGGTGCCTGACAGACGTCATTTCCCTAGTGCTCTCCTCCCCAGCAGAGACGTGTGCAGGTGGTTGGGGCCTGCCCCTGCGTGTCTGGGCTCCCGTCCACAGCCCCAGCTCAGGGAAGCAGCTCCTGAGCCAAGACCTGTGGAGGGCGCAGGGGGCCCCGCCTGGAAGCCTAGTTTACAGCATGCGGGAAGTGAGCCTCCTCGGGAGAAGAGAAGGCAGCCCTGCTGTGTGCGGCTGCATTCACTGCTTTGGCGGAGCTGAGTGCGCCTCCAGTACGGCAGAGCTCCAGCTCTGCTCAGAGGCCCGAACTGGCAGAGTTGCTGGCGTGAGGCTGCTCTGCCCTGGGCGAGCCTTGCCCAGACTTGCCTCGCGGCTAGGCTTCCAGTCCAGAAAGGAGCGGGCTGCGCGAGACTGGGAGATGCTACTGGCGCCTTCCTGGCCTCAGCACCACTCCTGCCTTACCTTTGCACCTAGTCCTCAGGCGTTCTTGTGGAGGGCTTAGTTGCCGGTGGGTTGCACACTGCCAAGCGCTCCAGCAGAGAGGGCTCTATTAGAGGCAATGGGAGGGCAACTGCAGGGCTCCTCCAGCGGTTGCTTGACCGCCCAGACTCAGCACAGCACGGAGAGCACAAGGCTCACAGGGCCTCTGGCTGTGGTCTGCAGCCCCACACACGCTGAGGCTGACTCGGTGAGCGCCCAGAAGGTGCCTGACAGACGTCATTTCCCTAGTGCTCTCCTCCCCAGCAGAGACGTGTGCAGGTGGTTGGGGCCTGGCCCTGCGTGTCTGGGCTCCCGTCCACAGCCCCAGCTCAGGGAAGCAGCTCCTCAGCCAAGACCTGTAGGAGGCGCGGGGCGCCCCCGCCTGGAAGCCAAGTGCACAGCATGAGGGAAGCGAGCCTCCTTGGGAGAAGAGGAGGCAGCCCAGATGCGTGGGGCTGCAATCACTGCTTGGGCGGAGCCGAGTGCGCCTCCAGTACGGCAGAGCTCCAGCTCTGCTCAGAGGCCCGATCTGGCAGAGGGCTGGCGTGAGGCTGCTCTGCCCTGGGCGAGCCTTGCCCAGACTTGCCTCGCGGCTAGGCTTCTAGTCCAGAAAGGAGCGGGCTGCGCGAGACTGGGAGATGCTACTGTGCCTTCCTGGCCTCAGCTCCACTCCTGCCTTGCCTTTGCACCTAGTCCCCAGGCGTTCTTGTGGAGGGCTTAGTTGCCGGTGGGTTGCACACTGCCAAGCGCTCCAGCTTGAGGGCTCTAGTAGAGGCAAAGTGAGGGCAACTGAAAGTCTATTCTTACGGTTGCTTGACAGCCCAGACTCAGCACAGCACGGAGAGCACAAGGCTCACAGGGCCCCTGGCTGGGGTCTGCAGCCCCACACACGCGGAGGCTGACTCGGTGAGCTCCCAGAAGGTGCCTGACAGACGTCATTTCCCTAGTGCTCTCCTCCCCAGCAGAGACGTGTGCAGGTGGTTGGGGCCTGCCCCTGCGTGTCTGGGCTCCCGTCCACAGCCCCAGCTCAGGGAAGCAGCTCCTGAGCCAAGACCTGTGGGAGGCGCAGGGGGCCCCGCCTGGAAGCCTAGTTTCCAGCATGCGGGAAGCGAGCCTCCTCGGGAGAAGAGAAGGCAGCCCTGCTGTGTGCGGCTGCATTCACTGCTTTGGCGGAGCTGAGTGCGCCTCCAGTACGGCAGAGTTCCAGCTCTGCTCAGAGGCCCGATCTGGCAGAGTTGCTGGCGTGAGGCTGCTCTGCCATGTGCGAGCCTTGCCCAAACGTGCCTCGCGGCTAGGCTTCCAGTCCAGAAAGGAGCGGGCTGCGCGAGACTGGGAGATGCTACTGGCGCCTTCCTGGCCTCAGCACCACTCCTGCCTTACCTTTGCACCTAGTCCTCATGCGTTCTTGTGGAGGGCTTAGTTTCCGGTGGGTTGCACACTGCCAAGCGCTCCAGCAGAGAGGGCTCTATTAGAGGCAATGGGAGGGCAACTGCAGGGCTCCTCCAGCGGTTGCTTGACCGCCCAGACTCAGCACAGCACGGAGAGCACAAGGCTCACAGGGCCTCTGGCTGTGGTCTGCAGCCCCACACACGCTGAGGCTGACTCGGTGAGCGCCCAGAAGGTGCCTGACAGACGTCTTTTCCCTAGTGCTCTCCTCCCCAGCAGAGACGTGTGCAGGTGGTTGGGGCCTGCCCCTGCGTGTCTGGGCTCCCGTCCACAGCCCCAGCTCAGGGAAGCAGCTCCTCAGCCCAGACCTGTAGGAGGCGCGGGGCCCCCCCGCCTGGAAACCTAGTGCACAGCATGAGGGAAGCGAGCCTCCTTGGGAGAAGAGGAGGCAGCCCAGATGTGTGGGGCTGCAATCACTGCTTGGGCGGAGCCGAGTGCGCCTCCAGTACGGCAGAGCTCCAGCTCTGCTCAGAGGCCCGATCTGGCAGAGGGCTGGCGTGAGGCTGCTCTGCCCTGGGCGAGTCTTGCCCAGACTTGCCTCGCGGCTAGGCTTCCACTCCAGAAAGGAGCGGGCTGCGCGAGACTGGGAGATGCTACTGGCGCCTTCCTGGCCTCAGCTCCACTCCTGCCTTGCCTTTGCACCTAGTCCCCAGGCGTTCTTGTGGAGGGCTTAGTTGCCGGTGGGTTGCACACTGCCAAGCTCTCCAGCTTGAGGGCTCTAGTAGAGGCAAAGTGAGGGCAACTGAAAGTCTATTCTTACGGTTGCTTGACCGCCCAGACTCAGCACAGCACGGAGAGCACAAGGCTCACAGGGCCTCTGGCTGTGGTCTGCAGCCCCACACACGCGGAGGCTGACTCGGTGAGCGCCCAGAAGGTGCCTGACAGACGTCTTTTCCCTAGTGCTCTCCTCCCCAGCAGAGACGTGTGCAGGTGGTTGGGGCCTGCCCCTGCGTGTCTGGGCTCCCGTCCACAGCCCCAGCTCAGGGAAGCAGCTCCTCAGCCAAGACCTGTAGGAGGCGCGGGGCGCCCCCGCCTGGAAGCCTTGTGCACAGCATGAGGGAAGCGAGCCTCCTTGGGAGAAGAGGAAGCAGCCCAGATGCGTGGGGCTGCAATCACTGCTTGGGCGGAGCCGAGTGCGCCTCCAGTACGGCAGAGCTCCAGCTCTGCTCAGAGGCCCGATCTGGCAGAGGGCTGGCGTGAGGCTGCTCTGCCCTGGGCGAGCCTTGCCCAGACTTGCCTCGCGGCTAGGCTTCCAGTCCAGAAAGGAGCGGGCTGCGCGAGACTGGGAGATGCTACTGGCGCCTTCCTGGCCTCAGCTCCACTTCTGCCTTGCCTTTGCACCTAGTCCCAAGGCGTTCTTGTGGAGGGCTTAGTTGCCGGTGGGTTGCACACTGCCAAGCGCTCCAGCTTGAGGGCTCTAGTAGAGGCAAAGTGAGGGCAACTGGAAGTCTATTCTTATGGTTGCTTGACCGCCCAGACTCAGCACAGCACGGAGAGCACAAGGCTCACAGGTCCCCTGGCTGGGGTCTGCAGCACCACACACGCGGAGGCTGACTCGGTTAGCGCCCAGAAGGTGCCTGACAGACGTCATTTCCCTAGTTCTCTCCTCCACAGCAGAGACGTGTGCAGGTGGTTTGGGCCTGCCCCTGCGTGTCTGGGCTCCCGTCCACAGCCCCAGCTCAGGGAAGCAGCTCCTGAGCCAAGACCTGTGGAGGGCGCAGGGGGCCCCGCCTGGAAGCCTAGTTTACAGCATGCGGGAAGTGAGCCTCCTCGGGAGAAGAGAAGGCAGCCCTGCTGTGTGCGGCTGCATTCACTGCTTTGGCGGAGCCGAGTGCGCCTGCAGTACGGCAGAGCTCCAGCTCTGCTCAGAGGCCCGATCTGGCAGAGTTGCTGGCGTGAGGCTGCTCTGCCATGGGCGAGCCTTGCCCAGACTTGCCTCGCGTCTAGGCTTCCAGTCCAGAAAGGAGCGGGCTGCGCGAGACTGGGAGATGCTACTGGCGCCTTCCTGGCCTCAGCACCACTCCTGCCTTACCTTTGCACCTAGTCCTCAGGCGTTCTTGTGGAGGGCTTAGTTGCCGGTGGGTTGCACACTGCCAAGCGCTCCAGCAGAGAGGGCTCTATTAGAGGCAATGGGAGGGCAACTGCAGGGCTCCTCCAGCGGTTGCTTGACCGCCCAGACTCAGCACAGCACGGAGAGCACAAGGCTCACAGGGCCTCTGGCTGTGGTCTGCAGCCCCACACACGCTGAGGCTGACTCGGTGAGCGCCCAGAAGGTGCCTGACAGACGTCATTTCCCTAGTGCTCTCCTCCCCAGCAGAGACGTGTGCAGGTGGTTGGGGCCTGGCCCTGCGTGTCTGGGCTCCCGTCCACAGCCCCAGCTCAGGGAAGCAGCTCCTCAGCCAAGACCTGTAGGAGGCGCGGGGCGCCCCCGACTGGAAGCCTACTGTACAGCATGAGGGAAGCGAGCCTCCTTGGGAGAAGAGGAGGCAGCCCAGATGCGTGGGGCTGCAATCACTGCTTGGGCGGAGCCGAGTGCGCCTCCAGTACGGCAGAGCTCCAGCTCTGCTCAGAGGCCCGATCTGGCAGAGGGCTGGCGTGAGGCTGCTCTGCCCTGGGCGAGCCTTGCCCAGACTTGCCTCGCGGCTAGGCTTCTAGTCCAGAAAGGAGCGGGCTGCGCGAGACTGGGAGATGCTACTGGCGCCTTCCTGGCCTCAGCTCCACTCCTGCCTTGCCTTTGCACCTAGTCCCCAGGCGTTTTTGTGGAGGGCTTAGTTGCCGGTGGGTTGCACACTGCCAAGCGCTCCAGCTTGAGGGCTCTAGTAGAGGCAAAGAGAGGGCAACTGAAATTCTATTCTTACGGTTGCTTGACCGCCCAGACTCAGCACAGCACGGAGAGCACAAGGCTCAAAGGGCCCGTGGTTGGGGTCTGCAGCCCCACACACGCGGAGGCTGACTCGGTGAGCGCCCAGAAGGTGCCTGACAGACGTCATTTCCCTAGTGCTCTCCTCCCCAGCAGAGACGTGTGCAGGTGGTTGAGGCCTGCCCCTGCGTGTCTGGGCTCCCGTCCACAGCCCCAGCTCAGGGAAGCAGCTCCTGAGCCAAGACCTGTGGGAGGCGCAGGGGGCCCCGCCTGGAAGCCTAGTTTCCAGCATGCGGGAAGCGAGCCTCCTCGGGAGAAGAGAAGGCAGCCCTGCTGTGTGCGGCTGCATTCACTGCTTTGGCGGAGCCGAGTGTGCCTGCAGTACGGCAGAGCTCCAGCTCTGCTCAGAGGCCCGATCTGGCAGAGTTGCTGGCGTGAGGCTGCTCTGCCCTGGCCGAGCCTTGCCCAAACTTGCCTCGCGGCTAGGCTTCCAGTCCAGAAAGGAGCGGGCTGCGCGAGACTGGGAGATTCTACTGGCGCCTTCCTGGCCTCAGCACCACTCCTGCCTTACCTTTGCACCTAGTCCTCAGGCGTTCTTGTGGAGAGCTTAGTTGCCGGTGGGTTGCACACTGCCAACCGCTCCAGCAGAGATGGCTCTATTAGAGGCAATGGGAGGGCAACTGCAGGGCTCCTCCAGCGGTTGCTTGAACGCCCAGACTCAGCACAGCACGGAGAGCACAAGGCTCACAGGGCCTCTGGCTGTGGTCTGCAGCCCGACACACGCTGAGGCTGACTCGGTGAGCGCCCAGAAGGTGCCTGACAGACGTCATTTCCCTAGTGCTCTCCTCCCCAGCAGAGACGTGTGCAGGTGGTTGGGGCCTGGCCCTGCGTGTCTGGGATCCCGTCCACAGCCCCAGCTCAGGGAAGCAGCTCCTCAGCCAAGACCTGTAGGAGGCGCGGGGCGCCCCCGACTGGAAGCCTACTGTACAGCATGAGGGAAGCGAGCCTCCTTGGGAGAAGAGGAGGCAGCCCAGATGCGTGGGGCTGCAATCACTGCTTGGGCGGAGCCGAGTGCGCCTCCAGTACGGCAGAGCTCCAGCTCTGCTCAGAGGCCCGATCTGGCAGAGGGCTGGCGTGAGGCTGCTCTGCCCTGGGCGAGCCTTGCCCAGACTTGCCTCGCGGCTAGGCTTCTAGTCCAGAAAGGAGCGGGCTGCGCGAGACTGGGAGATGCTACTGGCGCCTTCCTGGCCTCAGCTCCACTCCTGCCTTGCCTTTGCACCTAGTCCCCAGGCGTTCTTGTGGACGGCTTAGTTGCCGGTGGGTTGCACACTGCCAAGCGCTCCAGCTTGAGGGCTCTAGTAGAGGCAAAGTGAGGGCAACTGAAATTCTTTTCTTACGGTTGCTTGACCGCCCAGACTCAGCACAGCACGTAGAGCACAAGGCTCAAAGGGCCCGTTGTTGGGGTCTGCAGCCCCACACACGCGGAGGCTGACTCGGTGAGCGCCCAGAAGGTGCCTGACAAACGTCATTTCCCTAGTGCTCTCCTCCCCAGCAGAGACGTGTGCAGGTGGTTGGGGCCTGGCCCTGCGTGTCTGGGCTCCCGTCCACAGCCCCAGCTCAGGGAAGCAGCTCCTCAGCCAAGACCGGTAGGAGGCGTGGGGCGCCCCCTCCTGGAAGCCTAGTGCACAGCATGAGGGAAGCGATCCTCCTTGGGAGAAGAGGAGGCAGCCCAGATGCGTGGGGCTGCATTCACTGCTTTGGCGGAGCCGAGTGCGCCTCCAGTACGGCAGAGCTCCAGCTCTGCTCAGAGGCCCGATCTGGCAGAGGGCTGGCTTGAGGCTGCTCTGCCCTGGGCGAGCCTTGCCCAGACTTGCCTCGCGGCTAGGCTTCCAGTCCAGAAAGGAGCGGGCTGCGCGAGACTGGGAGATGCTACTGGCGCCTTCCTGGCCTCAGCTCCACTCTTGCCTTGCCTTTGCACCTAGTCCCCAGGCGTTCTTGTGTAGGGCTTAGTTGCCGGTGGGTTGCACACTGCCAAGCGCTCCAGCTTGAGGGCTCTAGTAGAGGCAAAGTGAGGGCAACTGAAAGTCTATTCTTACGGTTGCTTGACCGCCCAGACTCAGCACAGCACGGAGAGCACAAGGCTCACAGGGCCTCTGGCTGTGGTCTGCAGCCCAACACACGCGGAGGCTGACTCGGTGAGCGCCCAGAAGGTGCCTGACAGACGTCTTTTCCCTAGTGCTCTCCTCCCCAGCAGAGACGTGTGCAGGTGGTTGGGGCCTGCCCCTGCGTGTCTGGGCTCCCGTCCACAGCCCCAGCTCAGGGAAGCAGCTCCTGAGCCAAGTCCTGTGGAGGGCGCAGGGGGCCCCGCCTGGAAGCCTAGTTTACAGCATGCGGGAAGTGAGCCTCCTCGGGAGAAGAGAAGGCAGCCCTGCTGTGTGCGGCTGCATTCACTGCTTTGGCGGAGCCGAGTGCGCCTCCAGTACGGCAGAGCTCCAGCTCTGCTCAGAGGCCCGATCTGGCAGAGTTGCTGGCGTGAGGCTGCTCTGCCCTGGGCGAGCCTTGCCCAGACTTGCCTCGCGGCTAGGCTTCCAGTCCAGAAAGGAGCGGGCTGCGCGAGACTGGGAGATGCTACTGGCGCCTTCCTGGCCTCAGCTCCACTCCTGCCTTGCCTTTGCACCTAGTCCCCAGGCGTTCTTGTGGAGGGCTTAGTTGCCGGTGGGTTGCACACTGCCAAGCGCTCCAGCTTGAGGGCTCTAGTAGAGGCAATGGGAGGGCAACTGCAGGGCTCCTCCAGCGGTTGCTTGACCGCCCAGACTCAGCACAGCACGGAGAGCACAAGGCTCACAGGGCCTCTGGCTGTGGTCTGCAGCCCCACACACGCTGAGGCTGACTCGGTGAGCGCCCAGAAGGTGCCTGACAGACGTCATTTCCCTAGTGCTCTCCTCCCCAGCAGAGACGTGTGCAGGTGGTTGGGGCCTGCCCCTGCGTGTCTGGGCTCCCGTCCACAGCCCCAGCTCAGGGAAGCAGCTCCTCAGCCCAGACCTGTAGGAGGCGCGGGGCCCCCCCGCCTGGAAGCCTAGTGCACAGCATGAGGGAAGCGAGCCTCCTTGGGAGAAGAGGAGGCAGCCCAGATGCGTGGGGCTGCAATCACTGCTTGGGCGGAGCCGAGTGCGCCTCCAGTACGGCAGAGCTCCAGCTCTGCTCAGAGGCCCGATCTGGCAGAGGGCTGGCGTGAGGCTGCTCTGCCCTGGGCGAGTCTTGCCCAGACTTGCCTCGCGGCTAGGCTTCCACTCCAGAAAGGAGCGGGCTGCGCGAGACTGGGAGATGCTACTGGCGCCTTCCTGGCC
Source organism: Capricornis sumatraensis (assembly GCF_032405125.1). NCBI lineage: Eukaryota > Metazoa > Chordata > Mammalia > Artiodactyla > Bovidae > Capricornis > Capricornis sumatraensis. The sequence goes on along the minus strand of NW_027184616.1, from coordinate 6,473,958 downwards.
TCAGCTCCACTCCTGCCTTGCCTTTGCACCTAGTCCCCAGGCGTTCTTGTGGAGGGCTTAGTTGCCGGTGGGTTGCACACTGCCAAGCTCTCCAGCTTGAGGGCTCTAGTAGAGGCAAAGTGAGGGCAACTGAAAGTCTATTCTTACGGTTGCTTGACCGCCCAGACTCAGCACAGCACGGAGAGCACAAGGCTCACAGGGCCTCTGGCTGTGGTCTGCAGCCCCACACACGCGGAGGCTGACTCGGTGAGCGCCCAGAAGGTGCCTGACAGACGTCTTTTCCCTAGTGCTCTCCTCCCCAGCAGAGACGTGTGCAGGTGGTTTGGGCCTGCCCCTGCGTGTCTGGGCTCCCGTCCACAGCCCCAGCTCAGGGAAGCAGCTCCTCAGCCAAGACCTGTAGGAGGCGCGGGGCGCCCCCGCCTGGAAGCCTTGTGCACAGCATGAGGGAAGCGAGCCTCCTTGGGAGAAGAGGAAGCAGCCCAGATGCGTGGGGCTGCAATCACTGCTTGGGCGGAGCCGAGTGCGCCTCCAGTACGGCAGAGCTCCAGCTCTGCTCAGAGGCCCGATCTGGCAGAGGGCTGGCGTGAGGCTGCTCTGCCCTGGGCGAGCCTTGCCCAGACTTGCCTCGCGGCTAGGCTTCCAGTCCAGAAAGGAGCGGGCTGCGCGAGACTGGGAGATGCTACTGGCGCCTTCCTGGCCTCAGCTCCACTCCTGCCTTGCCTTTGCACCTAGTCCCCAGGCGTTCTTGTGGAGGGCTTAGTTGCCGGTGGGTTGCACACTGCCAAGCGCTCCAGCTTGAGGGCTCTAGTAGAGGCAAAGTGAGGGCAACTGGAAGTCTATTCTTATGGTTGCTTGACCGCCCAGACTCAGCACAGCACGGAGAGCACAAGGCTCACAGGGCCCCTGGATGGGGTCTGCAGCCCCACACACGCGGAGGCTGACTCGGTTAGCGCCCAGAAGGTGCCTGACAGACGTCATTTCCCTAGTTCTCTCCTCCACAGCAGAGACGTGTGCAGGTGGTTTGGGCCTGCCCCTGCGTGTCTGGGCTCCCGTCCACAGCCCCAGCTCAGGGAAGCAGCTCCTGAGCCAAGACCTATGGAGGGCGCAGGGGGCCCCGCCTGGAAGCCTAGTTTACAGCATGCGGGAAGTGAGCCTCCTCGGGAGATGAGAAGGCAGCCCTGCTGTGTGCGGCTGCATTCACTGCTTTGGCGGAGCCGAGTGCGCCTGCAGTACGGCAGAGCTCCAGCTCTGCTCAGAGGCCCGATCTGGCAGAGTTGCTGGCGTGAGGCTGCTCTGCCCTGGGCGAGCCTTGCCCAGACTTGCCTCGCGTCTAGGCTTCCAGTCCAGAAAGGAGCGGGCTGCGCGAGACTGGGAGATGCTACTGGCGCCTTCCTGGCCTCAGCACCACTCCTGCCTTACCTTTGCACCTAGTCCTCAGGCGTTCTTGTGGAGGGCTTAGTTGCCGGTGGGTTGCACACTGCCAAGCGCTCCAGCAGAGAGGGCTCTATTAGAGGCAATGGGAGGGCAACTGCAGGGCTCCTCCAGCGGTTGCTTGACCGCCCAGACTCAGCACAGCACGGAGAGCACAAGGCTCACAGGGCCTCTGGCTGTGGTCTGCAGCCCCACACACGCTGAGGCTGACTCGGTGAGCGCCCAGAAGGTGCCTGACAGACGTCATTTCCCTAGTGCTCTCCTCCCCAGCAGAGACGTGTGCAGGTGGTTGGGGCCTGGCCCTGCGTGTCTGGGCTCCCGTCCACAGCCCCAGCTCAGGGAAGCAGCTCCTCAGCCAAGACCTGTAGGAGGCGCGGGGCGCCCCCGACTGGAAGCCTACTGTACAGCATGAGGGAAGCGAGCCTCCTTGGGAGAAGAGGAGGCAGCCCAGATGCGTGGGGCTGCAATCACTGCTTGGGCGGAGCCGAGTGCGCCTCCAGTACGGCAGAGCTCCAGCTCTGCTCAGAGGCCCGATCTGGCAGAGTTGCTGGCGTGAGGCTGCTCTGCCCTGGGCGAGCCTTGCCCAGACTTGCCTCGCGGCTAGGCTTCCAGTCCAGAAAGGAGCGGGCTGCCCGAGACTGGGAGATGCTACTGGCGCCTTCCTGGCCTCAGCACCACTCCTGCCTTACCTTTGCACCTAGTCCTCAGGCGTTCTTGTGGAGGGCTTAGTTGCCGGTGGGTTGCACACTGCCAAGCGCTCCAGCACAGAGGGCTCTATTAGAGGCAATGGGAGGGCAACTGCAGGGCTCCTCCAGCGGTTGCTTGACCGCCCAGACTCAGCACAGCACGGAGAGCACAAGGCTCACAGGGCCTCTGGCTGTGGTCTGCAGCCCAACACACGCTGAGGCTGACTCGGTGAGCGCCCAGAAGGTGCCTGACAGACGTCATTTCCCTAGTGCTCTCCTCCCCAGCAGAGACGTGTGCAGGTGGTTGGGGCCTGCCCCTGCGTGTCTGGGCTCCCGTCCACAGCCCCAGCTCAGGGAAGCAGCTCCTGAGCCAAGACCTGTGGGAGGCGCAGGGGGCCCCGCCTGGAAGCCTAGTTTCCAGCATGCGGGAAGCGAGCCTCCTCGGGAGAAGAGAAGGCAGCCCTGCTGTGTGCGGCTGCATTCACTGCTTTGGCGGAGCTGAGTGCGCCTCCAGTACGGCAGAGCTCCAGCTCTGCTCAGAGGCCCGATCTGGCAGAGTTGCTGGCGTGAGGCTGCTCTGCCATGTGCGAGCCTTGCCCAAACTTGCCTCGCGCCTAGGCTTCCAGTCCAGAAAGGAGCGGGCTGCGCGAGACTGGGAGATGCTACTGGCGCCTTACTGGCCTCAGCTCCACTCCTGCCTTGCCTTTGCACCTAGACCCCAGGCTTTCTTGTGTAGAGATTAGTTGCCGGTGGGTTGCACACTGCCAAGCGCTCCAGCTTGAGGGCTCTAGTAGAGGCAAAGTGAGGGCAACTGAAAGTCTATTCTTACGGTTGCTTGACCGCCCAGACTCAGCACAGCACGGAGAGCACAAGGCTCACAGGGCCTCTGGCTGTGGTCTGCAGCCCCACACACGCGGAGGCTGCCTCGGTGAGCGCCCAGAAGGTGCCTGACAGACGTCTTTTCCCTAGTGCTCTCCTCCCCAGCAGAGACGTGTGCAGGTGGTTGGGGCCTGCCCCTGCGTGTCTGGGCTCCCGTCCACAGCCCCAGCTCAGGGAAGCAGCTCCTCAGCCAAGACCTGTAGGAGGCGCGGGGCGCCCCCGCCTGGAAGCCTTGTGCACAGCATGAGGGAAGCGAGCCTCCTTGGGAGAAGAGGAAGCAGCCCAGATGCGTGGGGCTGCAATCACTGCTTGGGCGGAGCCGGGTGCGCCTCCAGTACGGCAGAGCTCCAGCTCTGCTCAGAGGCCCGATCTGGCAGAGGGCTGGCGTGAGGCTGCTCTGCCCTGGGCGAGCCTTGCCCAGACTTGCCTCGCGGCTAGGCTTCCAGTCCAGAAAGGAGCGGGCTGCGCGAGACTGGGAGATGCTACTGGCGCCTTCCTGGCCTCAGCTCCACTCCTGCCTTGCCTTTGCACCTAGTCCCCAGGCGTTCTTGTGGAGGGCTTAGTTGCCGGTGGGTTGCACACTGCCAAGCGCTCCAGCTTGAGGGCTCTAGTAGAGGCAAAGTGAGGGCAACTGGAAGTCTATTCTTACGGTTGCTTGACCGCCCAGACTCAGCACAGCACGGAGAGCACAAGGCTCACAGGGCCCCTGGCTGGGTTCTGCAGCCCCACACACGCGGAGGCTGACTCGGTGAGCGCCCAGAAGGTGCCTGACAGACGTCATTTCCCTAGTGCTCTCCTCCCCAGCAGAGACGTGTGCAGGTGGTTTGGGCCTGCCCCTGCGTGTCTGGGCTCCCGTCCACAGCCCCAGCTCAGGGAAGCAGCTCCTGAGCCAAGACCTGTGGAGGGCGCAGGGGGCCCCGCCTGGAAGCCTAGTTTACAGCATGCGGGAAGTGAGCCTCCTCGGGAGAAGAGAAGGCAGCCCTGCTGTGTGCGGCTGCATTCACTGCTTTGGCGGAGCCGAGTGCGCCTACAGTACGGCAGAGCTCCAGCTCTGCTCAGAGGCCCGATCTGGCAGAGTTGCTGGCGTGAGGCTGCTCTGCCCTGGGCGAGCCTTGCCCAGACTTGCCTCGCGGCTAGGCTTCCAGTCCAGAAAGGAGCGGGCTGCGCGAGACTGGGAGATGCTACTGGCGCCTTCCTGGCCTCAGCACCACTCCTGCCTTACCTTTGCACCTAGTCCTCAGGCGTTCTTGTGGAGGGCTTAGTTGCCGGTGGGTTGCACACTGCCAAGCGCTCCAGCACAGAGGGCTCTATTAGAGGCAATGGGAGGGCAACTGCAGGGCTCCTCCAGCGGTTGCTTGACCGCCCAGACTCAGCACAGCACGGAGAGCACAAGGCTCACAGGGCCTCTGGCTGTGGTCTGCAGCCCAACACACGCTGAGGCTGACTCGGTGAGCGCCCAGAAGGTACGTGACAGACGTCATTTCCCTAGTGCTCTCCTCCCCAGCCGAGACGTGTGCAGGTGGTTGGGGCCTGCCCCTGCGTGTCTGGTCTCCCGTCCACAGCCCCATCTCAGGGAAGCAGCTCCTGAGCCAAGACCTGTGGAGGGCGCAGGGGGCCCCGCCTGGAAGCGAGTTTCCAGCATGCGGGAAGCGAGCCTCCTCGGGAGAACAGAAGGCAGCCCTGCTGTGTGCGGCTGCATTCACTGCTTTGGCGGAGCCGAGTGCGCCTCCAGTACGGCAGAGCTCCAGCTCTGCTCAGAGGCCCGATCTGGCAGAGTTGCTGGCGTGAGGCTGCTCTGCCCTGGGCGAGCCTTGCCCTGACTTGCCTCGCTTCTAGGCTTCCAGTCCAGAAATGAGCGGGCTGCGCGAGACTGAGAGATGCTACTGGCGCCTTCCTGGCCTCAGCACCACTCCTGCCTTGCCTTTGCACTTAGTCCTCAGGCGTTCTTGTGTAGGGCTTAGTTGCCGGTGGGTTGCACACTGCCAAGCGCTCCAGCAGAGAGGGCTCTATTAGAGGCAATGGGAGGGCAACTGCAGGGCTCCTCCAGCGGTTGCTTGACCGCCCAGACTCAGCACAGCACGGAGAGCACAAGGCTCACAGGGCCTCTGGCTGTGGTCTGCAGCCCCACACACGCTGAGGCTGACTCGGTGAGCGCCCAGAAGGTGCCTGACAGACGTCATTTCCCTAGTGCTCTCCTCCCCAGCAGAGACGTGTGCAGGTGGTTGGGGCCTGCCCCTGCGTGTCTGGGCTCCCGTCCACAGCCCCAGCTCAGGGAAGCAGCTCCTCAGCCAAGACCTGTAGGAGGCGCGGGGCGCCCCCGCCTGGAAGCCTAGTGCACAGCATGAGGGAAGCGATCCTCCTTGGGAGAAGAGGAGGCAGCCCAGATGCGTGGGGCTGCAATCACTGCTTGGGCGGAGCCGAGTGCGCCTCCAGTACGGCAGAGCTCCAGCTCTGCTCAGAGGCCCGATCTGGCAGAGGGCTGGCGTGAGGCTGCTCTGCCCTGGGCGAGCCTTGCCCAGACTTGCCTCGCGGCTAGGCTTCCAGTCCAGAAAGGAGCGGGCTGCCCGAGACTGGGAGATGCTACTGGCGCCTTCCTGGCCTCAGCACCACTCCTGCCTTACCTTTGCACCTAGTCCTCAGGCGTTCTTGTGGAGGGCTTAGTTGCCGGTGGGTTGCACACTGCCAAGCGCTCCAGCACAGAGGGCTCTATTAGAGGCAATGGGAGGGCAACTGCAGGGCTCCTCCAGCGGTTGCTTGACCGCCCAGACTCAGCACAGCACGGAGAGCACAAGGCTCACAGGGCCTCTGGCTGTGGTCTGCAGCCCAACACACGCTGAGGCTGACTCGGTGAGCGCCCAGAAGGTGCCTGACAGACGTCATTTCCCTAGTGCTCTCCTCCCCAGCAGAGACGTGTGCAGGTGGTTGGGGCCTGCCCCTGCGTGTCTGGGCTCCCGTCCACAGCCCCAGCTCAGGGAAGCAGCTCCTGAGCCAAGACCTGTGGAGGGCGCAGGGGGCCCCGCCTGGAAGCCTAGTTTACAGCATGCGGGAAGTGAGCCTCCTCGGGAGAAGAGAAGGCAGCCCTGCTGTGTGCGGCTGCATTCACTGCTTTGGCGGAGCCGAGTGCGCCTACAGTACGGCAGAGCTCCAGCTCTGCTCAGAGGCCCGATCTGGCAGAGTTGCTGGCGTGAGGCTGCTCTGCCCTGGGCGAGCCTTGCCCAGACTTGCCTCGCGGCTAGGCTTCCAGTCCAGAAAGGAGCGGGCTGCGCGAGACTGGGAGATGCTACTGGCGCCTTCCTGGCCTCAGCACCACTCCTGCCTTACCTTTGCACCTAGTCCTCAGGCGTTCTTGTGGAGGGCTTAGTTGCCGGTGGGTTGCACACTGCCAAGCGCTCCAGCACAGAGGGCTCTATTAGAGGCAATGGGAGGGCAACTGCAGGGCTCCTCCAGCGGTTGCTTGACCGCCCAGACTCAGCACAGCACGGAGAGCACAAGGCTCACAGGGCCTCTGGCTGTGGTCTGCAGCCCAACACACGCTGAGGCTGACTCGGTGAGCGCCCAGAAGGTACGTGACAGACGTCATTTCCCTAGTGCTCTCCTCCCCAGCCGAGACGTGTGCAGGTGGTTGGGGCCTGCCCCTGCGTGTCTGGTCTCCCGTCCACAGCCCCATCTCAGGGAAGCAGCTCCTGAGCCAAGACCTGTGGAGGGCGCAGGGGGCCCCGCCTGGAAGCGAGTTTCCAGCATGCGGGAAGCGAGCCTCCTCGGGAGAACAGAAGGCAGCCCTGCTGTGTGCGGCTGCATTCACTGCTTTGGCGGAGCCGAGTGCGCCTCCAGTACGGCAGAGCTCCAGCTCTGCTCAGAGGCCCGATCTGGCAGAGTTGCTGGCGTGAGGCTGCTCTGCCCTGGGCGAGCCTTGCCCTGACTTGCCTCGCTTCTAGTCTTCCAGTCCAGAAATGAGCGGGCTGCGCGAGACTGAGAGATGCTACTGGCGCCTTCCTGGCCTCAGCACCACTCCTGCCTTGCCTTTGCACTTAGTCCTCAGGCGTTCTTGTGTAGGGCTTAGTTGCCGGTGGGTTGCACACTGCCAAGCGCTCCAGCAGAGAGGGCTCTATTAGAGGCAATGGGAGGGCAACTGCAGGGCTCCTCCAGCGGTTGCTTGACCGCCCAGACTCAGCACAGCACGGAGAGCACAAGGCTCACAGGGCCTCTGGCTGTGGTCTGCAGCCCCACACACGCTGAGGCTGACTCGGTGAGCGCCCAGAAGGTGCCTGACAGACGTCATTTCCCTAGTGCTCTCCTCCCCAGCAGAGACGTGTGCAGGTGGTTGGGGCCTGCCCCTGCGTGTCTGGGCTCCCGTCCACAGCCCCAGCTCAGGGAAGCAGCTCCTCAGCCAAGACCTGTAGGAGGCGCGGGGCGCCCCCGCCTGGAAGCCTAGTGCACAGCATGAGGGAAGCGATCCTCCTTGGGAGAAGAGGAGGCAGCCCAGATGCGTGGGGCTGCAATCACTGCTTGGGCGGAGCCGAGTGCGCCTCCAGTACGGCAGAGCTCCAGCTCTGCTCAGAGGCCCGATCTGGCAGAGGGCTGGCGTGAGGCTGCTCTGCCCTGGGCGAGTCTTGCCCAGACTTGCCTCGCGGCTAGGCTTCCACTCCAGAAAGGAGCGGGCTGCGCGAGACTGGGAGATGCTACTGGCGCCTTCCTGGCCTCAGCTCCACTCCTGCCTTGCCTTTGCACCTAGTCCCCAGGCGTTCTTGTGGAGGGCTTAGTTGCCGGTGGGTTGCACACTGCCAAGCTCTCCAGCTTGAGGGCTCTAGTAGAGGCAAAGTGAGGGCAACTGAAAGTCTATTCTTACGGTTGCTTGACCGCCCAGACTCAGCACAGCACGGAGAGCACAAGGCTCACAGGGCCTCTGGCTGTGGTCTGCAGCCCCACACACGCGGAGGCTGACTCGGTGAGCGCCCAGAAGGTGCCTGACAGACGTCTTTTCCCTAGTGCTCTCCTCCCCAGCAGAGACGTGTGCAGGTGGTTTGGGCCTGCCCCTGCGTGTCTGGGCTCCCGTCCACAGCCCCAGCTCAGGGAAGCAGCTCCTCAGCCAAGACCTGTAGGAGGCGCGGGGCGCCCCCGCCTGGAAGCCTTGTGCACAGCATGAGGGAAGCGAGCCTCCTTGGGAGAAGAGGAAGCAGCCCAGATGCGTGGGGCTGCAATCACTGCTTGGGCGGAGCCGAGTGCGCCTCCAGTACGGCAGAGCTCCAGCTCTGCTCAGAGGCCCGATCTGGCAGAGGGCTGGCGTGAGGCTGCTCTGCCCTGGGCGAGCCTTGCCCAGACTTGCCTCGCGGCTAGGCTTCCAGTCCAGAAAGGAGCGGGCTGCGCGAGACTGGGAGATGCTACTGGCGCCTTCCTGGCCTCAGCTCCACTCCTGCCTTGCCTTTGCACCTAGTCCCCAGGCGTTCTTGTGGAGGGCTTAGTTGCCGGTGGGTTGCACACTGCCAAGCGCTCCAGCTTGAGGGCTCTAGTAGAGGCAAAGTGAGGGCAACTGGAAGTCTATTCTTATGGTTGCTTGACCGCCCAGACTCAGCACAGCACGGAGAGCACAAGGCTCACAGGGCCCCTGGATGGGGTCTGCAGCCCCACACACGCGGAGGCTGACTCGGTTAGCGCCCAGAAGGTGCCTGACAGACGTCATTTCCCTAGTTCTCTCCTCCACAGCAGAGACGTGTGCAGGTGGTTTGGGCCTGCCCCTGCGTGTCTGGGCTCCCGTCCACAGCCCCAGCTCAGGGAAGCAGCTCCTGAGCCAAGACCTATGGAGGGCGCAGGGGGCCCCGCCTGGAAGCCTAGTTTACAGCATGCGGGAAGTGAGCCTCCTCGGGAGATGAGAAGGCAGCCCTGCTGTGTGCGGCTGCATTCACTGCTTTGGCGGAGCCGAGTGCGCCTGCAGTACGGCAGAGCTCCAGCTCTGCTCAGAGGCCCGATCTGGCAGAGTTGCTGGCGTGAGGCTGCTCTGCCCTGGGCGAGCCTTGCCCAGACTTGCCTCGCGTCTAGGCTTCCAGTCCAGAAAGGAGCGGGCTGCGCGAGACTGGGAGATGCTACTGGCGCCTTCCTGGCCTCAGCACCACTCCTGCCTTACCTTTGCACCTAGTCCTCAGGCGTTCTTGTGGAGGGCTTAGTTGCCGGTGGGTTGCACACTGCCAAGCGCTCCAGCAGAGAGGGCTCTATTAGAGGCAATGGGAGGGCAACTGCAGGGCTCCTCCAGCGGTTGCTTGACCGCCCAGACTCAGCACAGCACGGAGAGCACAAGGCTCACAGGGCCTCTGGCTGTGGTCTGCAGCCCCACACACGCTGAGGCTGACTCGGTGAGCGCCCAGAAGGTGCCTGACAGACGTCATTTCCCTAGTGCTCTCCTCCCCAGCAGAGACGTGTGCAGGTGGTTGGGGCCTGGCCCTGCGTGTCTGGGCTCCCGTCCACAGCCCCAGCTCAGGGAAGCAGCTCCTCAGCCAAGACCTGTAGGAGGCGCGGGGCGCCCCCGACTGGAAGCCTACTGTACAGCATGAGGGAAGCGAGCCTCCTTGGGAGAAGAGGAGGCAGCCCAGATGCGTGGGGCTGCAATCACTGCTTGGGCGGAGCCGAGTGCGCCTCCAGTACGGCAGAGCTCCAGCTCTGCTCAGAGGCCCGATCTGGCAGAGTTGCTGGCGTGAGGCTGCTCTGCCCTGGGCGAGCCTTGCCCAGACTTGCCTCGCGGCTAGGCTTCCAGTCCAGAAAGGAGCGGGCTGCCCGAGACTGGGAGATGCTACTGGCGCCTTCCTGGCCTCAGCACCACTCCTGCCTTACCTTTGCACCTAGTCCTCAGGCGTTCTTGTGGAGGGCTTAGTTGCCGGTGGGTTGCACACTGCCAAGCGCTCCAGCACAGAGGGCTCTATTAGAGGCAATGGGAGGGCAACTGCAGGGCTCCTCCAGCGGTTGCTTGACCGCCCAGACTCAGCACAGCACGGAGAGCACAAGGCTCACAGGGCCTCTGGCTGTGGTCTGCAGCCCAACACACGCTGAGGCTGACTCGGTGAGCGCCCAGAAGGTGCCTGACAGACGTCATTTCCCTAGTGCTCTCCTCCCCAGCAGAGACGTGTGCAGGTGGTTGGGGCCTGCCCCTGCGTGTCTGGGCTCCCGTCCACAGCCCCAGCTCAGGGAAGCAGCTCCTGAGCCAAGACCTGTGGGAGGCGCAGGGGGCCCCGCCTGGAAGCCTAGTTTCCAGCATGCGGGAAGCGAGCCTCCTCGGGAGAAGAGAAGGCAGCCCTGCTGTGTGCGGCTGCATTCACTGCTTTGGCGGAGCTGAGTGCGCCTCCAGTACGGCAGAGCTCCAGCTCTGCTCAGAGGCCCGATCTGGCAGAGTTGCTGGCGTGAGGCTGCTCTGCCATGTGCGAGCCTTGCCCAAACTTGCCTCGCGCCTAGGCTTCCAGTCCAGAAAGGAGCGGGCTGCGCGAGACTGGGAGATGCTACTGGCGCCTTACTGGCCTCAGCTCCACTCCTGCCTTGCCTTTGCACCTAGACCCCAGGCTTTCTTGTGTAGAGATTAGTTGCCGGTGGGTTGCACACTGCCAAGCGCTCCAGCTTGAGGGCTCTAGTAGAGGCAAAGTGAGGGCAACTGAAAGTCTATTCTTACGGTTGCTTGACCGCCCAGACTCAGCACAGCACGGAGAGCACAAGGCTCACAGGGCCTCTGGCTGTGGTCTGCAGCCCCACACACGCGGAGGCTGCCTCGGTGAGCGCCCAGAAGGTGCCTGACAGACGTCTTTTCCCTAGTGCTCTCCTCCCCAGCAGAGACGTGTGCAGGTGGTTGGGGCCTGCCCCTGCGTGTCTGGGCTCCCGTCCACAGCCCCAGCTCAGGGAAGCAGCTCCTCAGCCAAGACCTGTAGGAGGCGCGGGGCGCCCCCGCCTGGAAGCCTTGTGCACAGCATGAGGGAAGCGAGCCTCCTTGGGAGAAGAGGAAGCAGCCCAGATGCGTGGGGCTGCAATCACTGCTTGGGCGGAGCCGGGTGCGCCTCCAGTACGGCAGAGCTCCAGCTCTGCTCAGAGGCCCGATCTGGCAGAGGGCTGGCGTGAGGCTGCTCTGCCCTGGGCGAGCCTTGCCCAGACTTGCCTCGCGGCTAGGCTTCCAGTCCAGAAAGGAGCGGGCTGCGCGAGACTGGGAGATGCTACTGGCGCCTTCCTGGCCTCAGCTCCACTCCTGCCTTGCCTTTGCACCTAGTCCCCAGGCGTTCTTGTGGAGGGCTTAGTTGCCGGTGGGTTGCACACTGCCAAGCGCTCCAGCTTGAGGGCTCTAGTAGAGGCAAAGTGAGGGCAACTGGAAGTCTATTCTTACGGTTGCTTGACCGCCCAGACTCAGCACAGCACGGAGAGCACAAGGCTCACAGGGCCCCTGGCTGGGTTCTGCAGCCCCACACACGCGGAGGCTGACTCGGTGAGCGCCCAGAAGGTGCCTGACAGACGTCATTTCCCTAGTGCTCTCCTCCCCAGCAGAGACGTGTGCAGGTGGTTTGGGCCTGCCCCTGCGTGTCTGGGCTCCCGTCCACAGCCCCAGCTCAGGGAAGCAGCTCCTGAGCCAAGACCTGTGGAGGGCGCAGGGGGCCCCGCCTGGAAGCCTAGTTTACAGCATGCGGGAAGTGAGCCTCCTCGGGAGAAGAGAAGGCAGCCCTGCTGTGTGCGGCTGCATTCACTGCTTTGGCGGAGCCGAGTGCGCCTACAGTACGGCAGAGCTCCAGCTCTGCTCAGAGGCCCGATCTGGCAGAGTTGCTGGCGTGAGGCTGCTCTGCCCTGGGCGAGCCTTGCCCAGACTTGCCTCGCGGCTAGGCTTCCAGTCCAGAAAGGAGCGGGCTGCGCGAGACTGGGAGATGCTACTGGCGCCTTCCTGGCCTCAGCACCACTCCTGCCTTACCTTTGCACCTAGTCCTCAGGCGTTCTTGTGGAGGGCTTAGTTGCCGGTGGGTTGCACACTGCCAAGCGCTCCAGCACAGAGGGCTCTATTAGAGGCAATGGGAGGGCAACTGCAGGGCTCCTCCAGCGGTTGCTTGACCGCCCAGACTCAGCACAGCACGGAGAGCACAAGGCTCACAGGGCCTCTGGCTGTGGTCTGCAGCCCAACACACGCTGAGGCTGACTCGGTGAGCGCCCAGAAGGTACGTGACAGACGTCATTTCCCTAGTGCTCTCCTCCCCAGCCGAGACGTGTGCAGGTGGTTGGGGCCTGCCCCTGCGTGTCTGGTCTCCCGTCCACAGCCCCATCTCAGGGAAGCAGCTCCTGAGCCAAGACCTGTGGAGGGCGCAGGGGGCCCCGCCTGGAAGCGAGTTTCCAGCATGCGGGAAGCGAGCCTCCTCGGGAGAACAGAAGGCAGCCCTGCTGTGTGCGGCTGCATTCACTGCTTTGGCGGAGCCGAGTGCGCCTCCAGTACGGCAGAGCTCCAGCTCTGCTCAGAGGCCCGATCTGGCAGAGTTGCTGGCGTGAGGCTGCTCTGCCCTGGGCGAGCCTTGCCCTGACTTGCCTCGCTTCTAGGCTTCCAGTCCAGAAATGAGCGGGCTGCGCGAGACTGAGAGATGCTACTGGCGCCTTCCTGGCCTCAGCACCACTCCTGCCTTGCCTTTGCACTTAGTCCTCAGGCGTTCTTGTGTAGGGCTTAGTTGCCGGTGGGTTGCACACTGCCAAGCGCTCCAGCAGAGAGGGCTCTATTAGAGGCAATGGGAGGGCAACTGCAGGGCTCCTCCAGCGGTTGCTTGACCGCCCAGACTCAGCACAGCACGGAGAGCACAAGGCTCACAGGGCCTCTGGCTGTGGTCTGCAGCCCCACACACGCTGAGGCTGACTCGGTGAGCGCCCAGAAGGTGCCTGACAGACGTCATTTCCCTAGTGCTCTCCTCCCCAGCAGAGACGTGTGCAGGTGGTTGGGGCCTGCCCCTGCGTGTCTGGGCTCCCGTCCACAGCCCCAGCTCAGGGAAGCAGCTCCTCAGCCAAGACCTGTAGGAGGCGCGGGGCGCCCCCGCCTGGAAGCCTAGTGCACAGCATGAGGGAAGCGATCCTCCTTGGGAGAAGAGGAGGCAGCCCAGATGCGTGGGGCTGCAATCACTGCTTGGGCGGAGCCGAGTGCGCCTCCAGTACGGCAGAGCTCCAGCTCTGCTCAGAGGCCCGATCTGGCAGAGGGCTGGCGTGAGGCTGCTCTGCCCTGGGCGAGCCTTGCCCAGACTTGCCTCGCGGCTAGGCTTCCAGTCCAGAAAGGAGCGGGCTGCCCGAGACTGGGAGATGCTACTGGCGCCTTCCTGGCCTCAGCACCACTCCTGCCTTACCTTTGCACCTAGTCCTCAGGCGTTCTTGTGGAGGGCTTAGTTGCCGGTGGGTTGCACACTGCCAAGCGCTCCAGCACAGAGGGCTCTATTAGAGGCAATGGGAGGGCAACTGCAGGGCTCCTCCAGCGGTTGCTTGACCGCCCAGACTCAGCACAGCACGGAGAGCACAAGGCTCACAGGGCCTCTGGCTGTGGTCTGCAGCCCAACACACGCTGAGGCTGACTCGGTGAGCGCCCAGAAGGTGCCTGACAGACGTCATTTCCCTAGTGCTCTCCTCCCCAGCAGAGACGTGTGCAGGTGGTTGGGGCCTGCCCCTGCGTGTCTGGGCTCCCGTCCACAGCCCCAGCTCAGGGAAGCAGCTCCTGAGCCAAGACCTGTGGAGGGCGCAGGGGGCCCCGCCTGGAAGCCTAGTTTACAGCATGCGGGAAGTGAGCCTCCTCGGGAGAAGAGAAGGCAGCCCTGCTGTGTGCGGCTGCATTCACTGCTTTGGCGGAGCCGAGTGCGCCTACAGTACGGCAGAGCTCCAGCTCTGCTCAGAGGCCCGATCTGGCAGAGTTGCTGGCGTGAGGCTGCTCTGCCCTGGGCGAGCCTTGCCCAGACTTGCCTCGCGGCTAGGCTTCCAGTCCAGAAAGGAGCGGGCTGCGCGAGACTGGGAGATGCTACTGGCGCCTTCCTGGCCTCAGCACCACTCCTGCCTTACCTTTGCACCTAGTCCTCAGGCGTTCTTGTGGAGGGCTTAGTTGCCGGTGGGTTGCACACTGCCAAGCGCTCCAGCACAGAGGGCTCTATTAGAGGCAATGGGAGGGCAACTGCAGGGCTCCTCCAGCGGTTGCTTGACCGCCCAGACTCAGCACAGCACGGAGAGCACAAGGCTCACAGGGCCTCTGGCTGTGGTCTGCAGCCCAACACACGCTGAGGCTGACTCGGTGAGCGCCCAGAAGGTACGTGACAGACGTCATTTCCCTAGTGCTCTCCTCCCCAGCCGAGACGTGTGCAGGTGGTTGGGGCCTGCCCCTGCGTGTCTGGTCTCCCGTCCACAGCCCCATCTCAGGGAAGCAGCTCCTGAGCCAAGACCTGTGGAGGGCGCAGGGGGCCCCGCCTGGAAGCGAGTTTCCAGCATGCGGGAAGCGAGCCTCCTCGGGAGAACAGAAGGCAGCCCTGCTGTGTGCGGCTGCATTCACTGCTTTGGCGGAGCCGAGTGCGCCTCCAGTACGGCAGAGCTCCAGCTCTGCTCAGAGGCCCGATCTGGCAGAGTTGCTGGCGTGAGGCTGCTCTGCCCTGGGCGAGCCTTGCCCTGACTTGCCTCGCTTCTAGTCTTCCAGTCCAGAAATGAGCGGGCTGCGCGAGACTGAGAGATGCTACTGGCGCCTTCCTGGCCTCAGCACCACTCCTGCCTTGCCTTTGCACTTAGTCCTCAGGCGTTCTTGTGTAGGGCTTAGTTGCCGGTGGGTTGCACACTGCCAAGCGCTCCAGCAGAGAGGGCTCTATTAGAGGCAATGGGAGGGCAACTGCAGGGCTCCTCCAGCGGTTGCTTGACCGCCCAGACTCAGCACAGCACGGAGAGCACAAGGCTCACAGGGCCTCTGGCTGTGGTCTGCAGCCCCACACCCGCTGAGGCTGACTCGGTGAGCGCCCAGAAGGTGCCTGACAGACGTCATTTCCCTAGTGCTCTCCTCCCCAGCAGAGACGTGTGCAGGTGGTTGGGGCCTGCCCCTGCGTGTCTGGGCTCCCGTCCACAGCCCCAGCTCAGGGAAGCAGCTCCTCAGCCAAGACCTGTAGGAGGCGCGGGGCGCCCCCGCCTGGAAGCCTAGTGCACAGCATGAGGGAAGCGATCCTCCTTGGGAGAAGAGGAGGCAGCCCAGATGCGTGGGGCTGCAATCACTGCTTGGGCGGAGCCGAGTGCGCCTCCAGTACGGCAGAGCTCCAGCTCTGCTCAGAGGCCCGATCTGGCAGAGGGCTGGCGTGAGGCTGCTCTGCCCTGGGCGAGCCTTGCCCAGACTTGCCTCGCGGCTAGGCTTCCAGTCCAGAAAGGAGCGGGCTGCCCGAGACTGGGAGATGCTACTGGCGCCTTCCTGGCCTCAGCACCACTCCTGCCTTACCTTTGCACCTAGTCCTCAGGCGTTCTTGTGGAGGGCTTAGTTGCCGGTGGGTTGCACACTGCCAAGCGCTCCAGCACAGAGGGCTCTATTAGAGGCAATGGGAGGGCAACTGCAGGGCTCCTCCAGCGGTTGCTTGACCGCCCAGACTCAGCACAGCACGGAGAGCACAAGGCTCACAGGGCCTCTGGCTGTGGTCTGCAGCCCAACACACGCTGAGGCTGACTCGGTGAGCGCCCAGAAGGTGCCTGACAGACGTCATTTCCCTAGTGCTCTCCTCCCCAGCAGAGACGTGTGCAGGTGGTTGGGGCCTGCCCCTGCGTGTCTGGGCTCCCGTCCACAGCCCCAGCTCCGGGAAGCAGCTCCTGAGCCAAGACCTGTGGAGGGCGCAGGGGGCCCCGCCTGGAAGCCTAGTTTACAGCATGCGGGAAGTGAGCCTCCTCGGGAGAAGAGAAGGCAGCCCTGCTGTGTGCGGCTGCATTCACTGCTTTGGCGGAGCCGAGTGCGCCTACAGTACGGCAGAGCTCCAGCTCTGCTCAGAGGCCCGATCTGGCAGAGTTGCTGGCGTGAGGCTGCTCTGCCCTGGGCGAGCCTTGCCCAGACTTGCCTCGCGGCTAGGCTTCCAGTCCAGAAAGGAGCGGGCTGCGCGAGACTGGGAGATGCTACTGGCGCCTTCCTGGCCTCAGCACCACTCCTGCCTTACCTTTGCACCTAGTCCTCAGGCGTTCTTGTGGAGGGCTTAGTTGCCGGTGGGTTGCACACTGCCAAGCGCTCCAGCACAGAGGGCTCTATTAGAGGCAATGGGAGGGCAACTGCAGGGCTCCTCCAGCGGTTGCTTGACCGCCCAGACTCAGCACAGCACGGAGAGCACAAGGCTCACAGGGCCTCTGGCTGTGGTCTGCAGCCCAACACACGCTGAGGCTGACTCGGTGAGCGCCCAGAAGGTACGTGACAGACGTCATTTCCCTAGTGCTCTCCTCCCCAGCCGAGACGTGTGCAGGTGGTTGGGGCCTGCCCCTGCGTGTCTGGTCTCCCGTCCACAGCCCCATCTCAGGGAAGCAGCTCCTGAGCCAAGACCTGTGGAGGGCGCAGGGGGCCCCGCCTGGAAGCGAGTTTCCAGCATGCGGGAAGCGAGCCTCCTCGGGAGAACAGAAGGCAGCCCTGCTGTGTGCGGCTGCATTCACTGCTTTGGCGGAGCCGAGTGCGCCTCCAGTACGGCAGAGCTCCAGCTCTGCTCAGAGGCCCGATCTGGCAGAGTTGCTGGCGTGAGGCTGCTCTGCCCTGGGCGAGCCTTGCCCTGACTTGCCTCGCTTCTAGGCTTCCAGTCCAGAAATGAGCGGGCTGCGCGAGACTGAGAGATGCTACTGGCGCCTTCCTGGCCTCAGCACCACTCCTGCCTTGCCTTTGCACTTAGTCCTCAGGCGTTCTTGTGTAGGGCTTAGTTGCCGGTGGGTTGCACACTGCCAAGCGCTCCAGCAGAGAGGGCTCTATTAGAGGCAATGGGAGGGCAACTGCAGGGCTCCTCCAGCGGTTGCTTGACCGCCCAGACTCAGCACAGCACGGAGAGCACAAGGCTCACAGGGCCTCTGGCTGTGGTCTGCAGCCCCACACACGCTGAGGCTGACTCGGTGAGCGCCCAGAAGGTGCCTGACAGACGTCATTTCCCTAGTGCTCTCCTCCCCAGCAGAGACGTGCGCAGGTGGTTGGGGCCTGCCCCTGCGTGTCTGGGCTCCCGTCCACAGCCCCAGCTCAGGGAAGCAGCTCCTCAGCCAAGACCTGTAGGAGGCGCGGGGCGCCCCCGCCTGGAAGCCTAGTGCACAGCATGAGGGAAGCGATCCTCCTTGGGAGAAGAGGAGGCAGCCCAGATGCGTGGGGCTGCAATCACTGCTTGGGCGGAGCCGAGTGCGCCTCCAGTACGGCAGAGCTCCAGCTCTGCTCAGAGGCCCGATCTGGCAGAGGGCTGGCGTGAGGCTGCTCTGCCCTGGGCGAGCCTTGCCCAGACTTGCCTCGCGGCTAGGCTTCCAGTCAAGAAAGGAACGGGCTGCGCAAGACTGGGAGATGCTACTGGCGCCTTCCTGGCCTCAGCTCCACTCCTGCCTTGCCTTTGCACCTAGTCCCCAGGCGTTCTTGTGGAGGGCTTAGTTGCCGGTGGGTTGCACACTGCCAAGCGCTCCAGCTTGAGGGCTCTAGTAGAGGCAAAGAGAGGGCAACTGGAAGTCTATTCTTACGGTTGCCTGACCGCCCAGACTCAGCACAGCACGGAGAGCACAAGGCTCACAGGGCCCCTGGCTGGGGTCTGCAGCCCCACACACGCGGAGGCTGACTCGGTGAGCGCCCAGAAGGTGCCTGACAGACGTCATTTCCCTAGTGCTCTCCTCCCAAGCAGAGACGTGTGCAGGTGGTTGGGGCCTGCCCCTGCGTGTCTGGGCTCCCGTCCACAGCCCCAGCTCAGGGAAGCAGCTCCTGAGCCAAGACCTGTGGGAGGCGCAGGGGGCCCCGCCTGGAAGCCTAGTTTACAGCATGCGGGAAGCGAGCCTCCTCGGGAGAACAGAAGGCAGCCCTGCTGTGTGCGGCTGCATTCACTGCTTTGGCGGAGCCGAGTGCGCCTCCAGTACGGCAGAGCTCCAGCTCTGCTCAGAGGCCCG
The DNA here is from genome assembly GCF_032405125.1 of Capricornis sumatraensis. NCBI lineage: Eukaryota > Metazoa > Chordata > Mammalia > Artiodactyla > Bovidae > Capricornis > Capricornis sumatraensis. Next base: position 6,455,905 of record NW_027184616.1, on the reverse strand, counting down.
ATCTGGCAGAGTTGCTGGCGTGAGGCTGCTCTGCCATGTGCGAGCCTTGCCCAAACTTGCCTCGCGGCTAGGCTTCCAGTCCAGAAAGGAGCGGGCTGCGCGAGACTGGGAGATGCTACTGGCGCCTTCCTGGCCTCAGCTCCACTCTTGCCTTGCCTTTGCACCTAGTCCCCAGGCGTTCTTGTGTAGGGCTTAGTTGCCGGTGGGTTGCACACTGCCAAGCGCTCCAGCTTGAGGGCTCTAGTAGAGGCAAAGTGAGGGCAACTGAAAGTCTATTCTTACGGTTGCTTGACCGCCCAAACTCAGCACAGCACGGAGAGCACAAGGCTCACAGGGCCTCTGGCTGTGGTCTGCAGCCCCACACACGCGGAGGCTGACTCGGTGAGCGCCCAGAAGGTGCCTGACAGACGTCTTTTCCCTAGTGCTCTCCTCCCCAGCAGAGACGTGTGCAGGTGGTTGGGGCCTGCCCCTGCGTGTCTGGGCTCCCGTCCACAGCCCCAGCTCAGGGAAGCAGCTCCTGATCCAAGACCTGTGGAGGGCGCAGGGGGCCCCGCCTGGAAGCCTAGTTTACAGCATGCGGGAAGTGAGCCTCCTCGGGAGAAGAGAAGGCAGCCCTGCTGTGTGCGGCTGCATTCACTGCTTTGGCGGAGCCGAGTGCGCCTCCAGTACGGCAGAGCTCCAGCTCTGCTCAGAGGCCCGATCTGGCAGAGTTGCTGGCGTGAGGCTGCTCTGTCCTAGGCGAGCCTTGCCCAGACTTGCCTCGCGGCTAGGCTTCCAGTCCAGAAAGGAGCGGGCTGCGCGAGACTGGGAGATGCTACTGGCGCCTTCCTGGCGTCACCACCACTCCTACCTTACCTTTGCACCTAGTCCTCAGGCGTTCTTGTGGAGGGCTTAGTTGCCGGTGTCTTGCACACTGCCAAACGCTCCAGCAGAGAGGGCTCTATTAGAGGCAATGGGAGGGCAACTGCAGGGCTCCTCCAGCGGTTGCTTGACCGCCCAGACTCAGCACAGCACGGAGAGCACAAGGCTCACAGGGCCTCTGGCTGTGGTCTGCAGCCCCACACACGCGGAGGCTGACTCGGTTAGCGCCCAGAAGTTGCCTAACAGACGTCATTTCCCTAGTGCTCTTCTCCCCAGCAGAGACGTGTGCAGGTGGTTGGGGCCTGCCCCTGCGTGTCTGGGCTCCCGTTCACAGCCCCAGCTCAGGGAAGCAGCTCCTCAGCCAAGACCTGTAGGAGGCGCGGGGCGCCCCCGCCTGGAAGCCTAGTGCACAGCATGAGGGATGCGAGCCTCCTTTGGAGAAGAGGAGGCAGCCCAGATGCGTGGGGCTGCAATCACTGCTTTGGCGGAGCCGAGTGCGCCTCCAGTACGGCAGAGCACCAGCTCTGCTCAGAGGCCCGATCTGGCAGAGTTGCTGGCGTGAGGCTGCTCTGCCCTGGGCGAGCCTTGCCCAGACTTGCCTCGCGGCTAGGCTTCCAGTCCAGAAACAAGCGGGCTGCGCGAGACTGGGAGATGCTACTGGCGCCTTCCTGGCCTCAGCTCCACTCCTGCCTTGCCTTTGCACCTAGTCCCCAGGCGTTCTTGTGGAGGGCTTAGTTGCCAGTGGGTTGGACACTGCCAAGCGCTCCAGCTTGAGGGCTCTAGTAGAGGCAAAGTGAGGGCAACTGAAAGTCTATTCTTACGGTTGCTTGACCGCCCAGACTCAGCACAGCACGGAGAGCACAAGGCTCACAGGGCCTCTGGCTGTGGTCTGCAGCCCCACACACGAGAAGGCTGACTCGGTGAGCGCCCAGAAGGTGCCTGACAGACGTCATTTCCCTAGTGCTCTCCTCCCCAGCAGAGACGTGTGCAGGTGGTTGGGGCCTGGCCCTGCGTGTCTGGGCTCCCGTCCACAGCCCCAGCTCAGGGAAGCAGCTCCTCAGCCAAGACCTGTAGGAGGCGCGGGGCGCCCCCGCCTGGAAGCCTAGTGCACAGCATGAGGGAAGTGAGCCTCCTTGGGAGAAGAGGAGACAGCCCAGATGCGTGGGGCTGCAATCACTGCTTGGGCGGAGCCGAGTGCGCCTCCAGTACGGCAGAGCTCCAGCTCTGCTCAGAGGCCCGATCTGGCAGAGGGCTGGCGTGAGGCTGCTCTGCCCTGGGCGAGCCTTGCCCAGACTTGCCTCGCGGCTAGGCTTCTAGTCCAGAAAGGAGCGGGCTGCGCGAGACTGGGAGATGCTACTGTGCCTTCCTGGCCTCAGCTCCACTCCTGCCTTGCCTTTGCACCTAGTCCCCAGGCGTTCCTGTGGAGGGCTTAGTTGCCGGTGGGTTGCACACTGCCAAGCGCTCCAGCTTGAGGGCTCTAGTAGAGGCAAAGTGAGGGCAACTGGAAGTCTATTCTTATGGTTGCTTGACCGCCCAGACTCAGCACAGCACGGAGAGCACAAGGCTCACAGGGCCCCTGGCTGGGGTCTGCAGCCCCACACACGCGGAGGCTGACTCGGTGAGCTCCCAGAAGGTGCCTGACAGACGTCATTTCGCTAGTGCTCTCCTCCCCAGCAGAGACGTGTGCAGGTGGTTGGGGCCTGCCCCTGCGTGTCTGGGCTCCCGTCCACAGCCCCAGCTCAGGGAAGCAGCTCCTCAGCCAAGACCTGTAGGAGGCGCGGGGCGCCCCCGCCTGGAAGCCTAGTGCACAGCATGAGGTAATCGAGCCTCCTCGGGATAAGAGAAGGCAGCCCTGCTGTGTGCGGCTGCATTCACTGCTTTGGCGGAGCCGAGTGCGCCTCCAGTACGGCAGAGCTCCAGCTCTGCTCAGAGGCCCGATCTGGCAGAGTTGCTGGCGTGAGGCTGCTCTGCCCTGGGCGAGCCTTGCCCAGACTTGCCTCGCGGCTAGGCTTCCAGTCCAGAAAGGAGCGGGCTGCGCGAGACTGGGAGATGCTACTGGCGCCTTCCTGGCCTCAGCACCACTCCTGCCTTACCTTTGCACCTAGTCCTCAGGCGTTCTTGTGGAGGGCTTAGTTTCCGGTGGGTTGCACACTGCCAAGCGCTCCAGCAGAGAGGGCTCTATTAGAGGCAATGGGAGGGCAACTGCAGGGCTCCTCCAGCGGTTGCTTGACCGCCCAGACTCAGCACAGCACGGAGAGCACAAGGCTCACAGGGCCTCTGGCTGTGGTCTGCAGCCCCACACACGCTGAGGCTGACTCGGTGAGCGCCCAGAAGGTGCCTGACAGACGTCATTTCCCTAGTGCTCTCCTCCCCAGCAGAGACGTGTGCAGGTGGTTGGGGCCTGGCCCTGCGTGTCTGGGATCCCGTCCACAGCCCCAGCTCAGGGAAGCAGCTCCTCAGCCAAGACCTGTAGGAGGCGCGGGGCGCCCCCGCCTGGAAGCCTAGTGCACAGCATGAGGGAAGCGAGCCTCCTTGGGAGAAGAGGAGGCAGCCCAGATGCGTGGGGCTGCAATCACTGCTTGGGCGGAGCCGAGTGCGCCTCCAGTACGGCAGAGCTCCAGCTCTGCTCAGAGGCCCGATCTGGCAGAGGGCTGGCGTGAGGCTGCTCTGCCCTGGGCGAGCCTTGCCCAGACTTGCCTCGCGGCTAGGCTTCTAGTCCAGAAAGGAGCGGGCTGCGCGAGACTGGGAGATGCTACTGTGCCTTCCTGGCCTCAGCTCCACTCCTGCCTTGCCTTTGCACCTAGTCCCCAGGCGTTCTTGTGTAGTGCTTAGTTGCCGGTGGGTTGCACACTGCCAAGCGCTCCAGCTTGAGGGCTCTAGTAGAGGCAAAGTGAGGGCAACTGAAAGTCTATTCTTACGGTTGCTTGACCGCCCAGACTCAGCACAGCACGGAGAACACAAGGCTCACAGGGCCTCTGGCTGTGGTCTGCAGCCCCTCACACGCGGAAGCTGACTCGGTGAGCGCCTAGAAGGTGCCTGACAGACGTCTTTTCCCTAGTGCTCTCCTCCCCAGCAGAGACGTGTGCAGGTGGTTGGGGCCTGCCCCTGCGTGTCTGGGCTCCCGTCCACAGCCCCAGCTCAGGGAAGCAGCTCCTGAGCCAAGACCTGTGGGAGGCGCAGGGGGCCCCGCCTGGAAGCCTAGTTTCCAGCATGCGGGAAGCGAGCCTCCTCGGGAGAAGAGAAGGCAGCCCTGCTGTGTGCGGCTGCATTCACTGCTTTGGCGGAGCTGAGTGCGCCTCCAGTACGGCAGAGTTCCAGCTCTGCTCAGAGGCCCGATCTGGCAGAGTTGCTGGCGTGAGGCTGCTCTGCCATGTGCGAGCCTTGCCCAAACTTGCCTCGCGGCTAGGCTTCCAGTCCAGAAAGGAGCGGGCTGCGCGAGACTGGGAGATGCTACTGCCGCCTTCCTGGCCTCAGCTCCACTCCTGCCTTGCCTTTGCACCTAGTCCCCAGGCGTTCTTGTGGAGGGCTTAGTTTCCGGTGGGTTGCACACTGCCAAGCGCTCCAGCAGAGAGGGCTCTATTAGAGGCAATGGGAGGGCAACTGTAGGGCTCCTCCAGCGGTTGCTTGACCGCCCAGACTCAGCACAGCACGGAGAGCACAAGGCTCACAGGGCCTCTGGCTGTGGTCTGCAGCCCCACACACGCTGAGGCTGACTCGGTGAGCGCCCAGAAGGTGCCTGACAGACGTCTTTTCCCTAGTGCTCTCCTCCCCAGCAGAGACGTGTGCAGGTGGTTGGGGCCTGCCCCTGCGTGTCTGGGCTCCCGTCCACAGCCCCAGCTCAGGGAAGCAGCTCCTCAGCCCAGACCTGTAGGAGGCGCGGGGCCCCCCCGCCTGGAAACCTAGTGCACAGCATGAGGGAAGCGAGCCTCCTTGGGAGAAGAGGAGGCAGCCCAGATGTGTGGGGCTGCAATCACTGCTTGGGCGGAGCCGAGTGCGCCTCCAGTACGGCAGAGCTCCAGCTCTGCTCAGAGGCCCGATCTGGCAGAGGGCTGGCGTGAGGCTGCTCTGCCCTGGGCGAGTCTTGCCCAGACTTGCCTCGCGGCTAGGCTTCCACTCCAGAAAGGAGCGGGCTGCGCGAGACTGGGAGATGCTACTGGCGCCTTCCTGGCCTCAGCTCCACTCCTGCCTTGCCTTTGCACCTAGTCCCCAGGCGTTCTTGTGGAGGGCTTAGTTGCCGGTGGGTTGCACACTGCCAAGCTCTCCAGCTTGAGGGCTCTAGTAGAGGCAAAGTGAGGGCAACTGAAAGTCTATTCTTACGGTTGCTTGACCGCCCAGACTCAGCACAGCACGGAGAGCACAAGGCTCACAGGGCCTCTGGCTGTGGTCTGCAGCCCCACACACGCGGAGGCTGACTCGGTGAGCGCCCAGAAGGTGCCTGACAGACGTCTTTTCCCTAGTGCTCTCCTCCCCAGCAGAGACGTGTGCAGGTGGTTGGGGCCTGCCCCTGCGTGTCTGGGCTCCCGTCCACAGCCCCAGCTCAGGGAAGCAGCTCCTCAGCTAAGACCTGTAGGAGGCGCGGGGCGCCCCCGCCTGGAAGCCTTGTGCACAGCATGAGGGAAGCGAGCCTCCTTGGGAGAAGAGGAAGCAGCCCAGATGCGTGGGGCTGCAATCACTGCTTGGGCGGAGCCGAGTGCGCCTCCAGTACGGCAGAGCTCCAGCTCTGCTCAGAGGCCCGATCTGGCAGAGGGCTGGCGTGAGGCTGCTCTGCCCTGGGCGAGCCTTGCCCAGACTTGCCTCGCGGCTAGGCTTCCAGTCCAGAAAGGAGCGGGCTGCGCGAGACTGGGAGATGCTACTGGCGCCTTCCTGGCCTCAGCTCCACTTCTGCCTTGCCTTTGCACCTAGTCCCAAGGCGTTCTTGTGGAGGGCTTAGTTGCCGGTGGGTTGCACACTGCCAAGCGCTCCAGCTTGAGGGCTCTAGTAGAGGCAAAGTGAGGGCAACTGGAAGTCTATTCTTATGGTTGCTTGACCGCCCAGACTCAGCACAGCACGGAGAGCACAAGGCTCACAGGGCCCCTGGCTGGGGTCTGCAGCACCACACACGCGGAGGCTGACTCGGTTAGCGCCCAGAAGGTGCCTGACAGACGTCATTTCCCTAGTTCTCTCCTCCACAGCAGAGACGTGTGCAGGTGGTTTGGGCCTGCCCCTGCGTGTCTGGGCTCCCGTCCACAGCCCCAGCTCAGGGAAGCAGCTCCTGAGCCAAGACCTGTGGAGGGCGCAGGGGGCCCCGCCTGGAAGCCTAGTTTACAGCATGCGGGAAGTGAGCCTCCTCGGGAGAAGAGAAGGCAGCCCTGCTGTGTGCGGCTGCATTCACTGCTTTGGCGGAGCCGAGTGCGCCTGCAGTACGGCAGAGCTCCAGCTCTGCTCAGAGGCCCGATCTGGCAGAGTTGCTGGCGTGAGGCTGCTCTGCCCTGGGCGAGCCTTGCCCAGACTTGCCTCGCGTCTAGGCTTCCAGTCCAGAAAGGAGCGGGCTGCGCGAGACTGGGAGATGCTACTGGCGCCTTCCTGGCCTCAGCACCACTCCTGCCTTACCTTTGCACCTAGTCCTCAGGCGTTCTTGTGGAGGGCTTAGTTGCCGGTGGGTTGCACACTGCCAAGCGCTCCAGCAGAGAGGGCTCTATTAGAGGCAATGGGAGGGCAACTGCAGGGCTCCTCCAGCGGTTGCTTGACCGCCCAGACTCAGCACAGCACGGAGAGCACAAGGCTCACAGGGCCTCTGGCTGTGGTCTGCAGCCCCACACACGCTGAGGCTGACTCGGTGAGCGCCCAGAAGGTGCCTGACAGACGTCATTTCCCTAGTGCTCTCCTCCCCAGCAGAGACGTGTGCAGGTGGTTGGGGCCTGGCCCTGCGTGTCTGGGCTCCCGTCCACAGCCCCAGCTCAGTGAAGCAGCTCCTCAGCCAAGACCTGTAGGAGGCGCGGGGCGCCCCCGACTGGAAGCCTACTGTACAGCATGAGGGAAGCGAGCCTCCTTGGGAGAAGAGGAGGCAGCCCAGATGCGTGGGGCTGCAATCACTGCTTGGGCGGAGCCGAGTGCGCCTCCAGTACGGCAGAGCTCCAGCTCTGCTCAGAGGCCCGATCTGGCAGAGGGCTGGCGTGAGGCTGCTCTGCCCTGGGCGAGCCTTGCCCAGACTTGCCTCGCGGCTAGGCTTCTAGTCCAGAAAGGAGCGGGCTGCGCGAGACTGGGAGATGCTACTGGCGCCTTCCTGGCCTCAGCTCCACTCCTGCCTTGCCTTTGCACCTAGTCCCCAGGCGTTCTTGTGGAGGGCTTAGTTGCCGGTGGGTTGCACACTGCCAAGCGCTCCAGCTTGAGGGCTCTAGTAGAGGCAAAGTGAGGGCAACTGAAATTCTATTCTTACGGTTGCTTGACAGCCCAGACTCAGCACAGCACGGAGAGCACAAGGCTCAAAGGGCCCGTGGTTGGGGTCTGCAGCCCCACACACGCGGAGGCTGACTCGGTGAGCGCCCAGAAGGTGCCTGACAGACGTCATTTCCCTAGTGCTCTCCTCCCCAGCAGAGACGTGTGCAGGTGGTTGGGGCCTGCCCCTGCGTGTCTGGGCTCCCGTCCACAGCCCCAGCTCAGGGAAGCAGCTCCTGAGCCAAGACCTGTGGGAGGCGCAGGGGGCCCCGCCTGGAAGCCTAGTTTCCAGCATGCGGGAAGCGAGCCTCCTCGGGAGAAGAGAAGGCAGCCCTGCTGTGTGCGGCTGCATTCACTGCTTTGGCGGAGCCGAGTGCGCCTCCAGTACGGCAGAGTTCCAGCTCTGCTCAGAGGCCCGATCTGGCAGAGTTGCTGGCGTGAGGCTGCTCTGCCCTGGGCGAGCCTTGCCCAAACTTGCCTCGCGGCTAGGCTTCCAGTCCAGAAAGGAGCGGGCTGCGCGAGACTGGGAGATGCTACTGGCGCCTTCCTGGCCTCAGCACCACTCCTGCCTTACCTTTGCACCTAGTCCTCAGGCGTTCTTGTGGAGGGCTTAGTTGCCGGTGGGTTGCACACTGCCAAGCGCTCCAGCACAGAGGGCTCTATTAGAGGCAATGGGAGGGCAACTGCAGGGCTCCTCCAGCGGTTGCTTGACCGCCCAGACTCAGCACAGCACGGAGAGCACAAGGCTCACAGGGCCTCTGGCTGTGGTCTGCAGCCCAACACACGCTGAGGCTGACTCGGTGAGCGCCCAGAAGGTACGTGACAGACGTCATTTCCCTAGTGCTCTCCTCCCCAGCCGAGACGTGTGCAGGTGGTTGGGGCCTGCCCCTGCGTGTCTGGTCTCCCGTCCACAGCCCCATCTCAGGGAAGCAGCTCCTGAGCCAAGACCTGTGGAGGGCGCAGGGGGCCCCGCCTGGAAGCGAGTTTCCAGCATGCGGGAAGCGAGCCTCCTCGGGAGAACAGAAGGCAGCCCTGCTGTGTGCGGCTGCATTCACTGCTTTGGCGGAGCCGAGTGCGCCTCCAGTACGGCAGAGCTCCAGCTCTGCTCAGAGGCCCGATCTGGCAGAGTTGCTGGCGTGAGGCTGCTCTGCCCTGGGCGAGCCTTGCCCTGACTTGCCTCGCTTCTAGGCTTCCAGTCCAGAAATGAGCGGGCTGCGCGAGACTGAGAGATGCTACTGGCGCCTTCCTGGCCTCAGCACCACTCCTGCCTTGCCTTTGCACTTAGTCCTCAGGCGTTCTTGTGTAGGGCTTAGTTGCCGGTGGGTTGCACACTGCCAAGCGCTCCAGCAGAGAGGGCTCTATTAGAGGCAATGGGAGGGCAACTGCAGGGCTCCTCCAGCGGTTGCTTGACCGCCCAGACTCAGCACAGCACGGAGAGCACAAGGCTCACAGGGCCTCTGGCTGTGGTCTGCAGCCCCACACACGCTGAGGCTGACTCGGTGAGCGCCCAGAAGGTGCCTGACAGACGTCATTTCCCTAGTGCTCTCCTCCCCAGCAGAGACGTGTGCAGGTGGTTGGGGCCTGCCCCTGCGTGTCTGGGCTCCCGTCCACAGCCCCAGCTCAGGGAAGCAGCTCCTCAGCCAAGACCTGTAGGAGGCGCGGGGCGCCCCCGCCTGGAAGCCTAGTGCACAGCATGAGGGAAGCGATCCTCCTTGGGAGAAGAGGAGGCAGCCCAGATGCGTGGGGCTGCAATCACTGCTTGGGCGGAGCCGAGTGCGCCTCCAGTACGGCAGAGCTCCAGCTCTGCTCAGAGGCCCGATCTGGCAGAGGGCTGGCGTGAGGCTGCTCTGCCCTGGGCGAGCCTTGCCCAGACTTGCCTCGCGGCTAGGCTTCCAGTCAAGAAATGAACGGGCTGCGCAAGACTGGGAGATGCTACTGGCGCCTTCCTGGCCTCAGCTCCACTCCTGCCTTGCCTTTGCACCTAGTCCCCAGGCGTTCTTGTGGAGGGCTTAGTTGCCGGTGGGTTGCACACTGCCAAGCGCTCCAGCTTGAGGGCTCTAGTAGAGGCAAAGTGAGGGCAACTGAAAGTCTATTCTTATGGTTGCTTGACCGCCCAGACTCAGCACAGCACGGAGAGCACAAGGCTCAAAGGGCCCCTGGCTGGGGTCTGCAGCCCCACACACGCGGAGGCTGACTCGGTGAGCGCACAGAAGGTGCCTGACAGACGTCATTTCCCTAGTGCTCTCCTCCACAGCAGAGACGTGTGCAGGTGGTTGGGGCCTGCCCCTGCGTGTCTGGGCTCCCGTCCACAGCCCCAGCTCAGGGAAGCAGCTCCTGAGCCAAGACCTTTGGAGGGCGCAGGGGGCCCCGCCTGGAAGCCTAGTTTACAGCATGCGGGAAGTGAGCCTCCTCGGGAGAAGAGAAGGCAGCCCTGCTGTGTGCGGCTGCATTCACTGCTTTGGCGGAGCCGAGTGCGCCTCCAGTACGGCAGAGCTCCAGCTCTGCTCAGAGGCCCGATCTGGCAGAGTTGCTGGCGTGAGGCTGCACTGCCCTGGGCGAGCCTTGCCCAGACTTGCCTCGCGGCTAGGCTTCCAGTCCAGAAAGGAGCGGGCTGCGCGAGACTGGGAGATGCTACTGGCGCCTTCCTGGCCTCAGCACCACTCCTGCCTTACCTTTGCACCTAGTCCTCAGGCGTTCTTGTGGAGGGCTTAGTTTCCGGTGGGTTGCACACTGCCAAGCGCTCCAGCAGAGAGGGCTCTATTAGAGGCAATGGGAGGGCAACTGCAGGGCTCCTCCAGCGGTTGCTTGACCGCCCAGACTCAGCACAGCACGGAGAGCACAAGGCTCACAGGGCCTCTGGCTGTGGTCTGCAGCCCCACACACGCTGAGGCTGACTCGGTGAGCGCCCAGAAGGTGCCTGACAGACGTCATTTCCCTAGTGCTCTCCTCCCCAGCAGAGACGTGTGCAGGTGGTTGGGGCCTGGCCCTGCGTGTCTGGGATCCCGTCCACAGCCCCAGCTCAGGGAAGCAGCTCCTCAGCCAAGACCTGTAGGAGGCGCGGGGCGCCCCCGCCTGGAAGCCTAGTGCACAGCATGAGGGAAGCGAGCCTCCTTGGGAGAAGAGGAGGCAGCCCAGATGCGTGGGGCTGCAATCACTGCTTGGGCGGAGCCGAGTGCGCCTCCAGTACGGCAGAGCTCCAGCTCTGCTCAGAGGCCCGATCTGGCAGAGGGCTGGCGTGAGGCTGCTCTGCCCTGGGCGAGCCTTGCCCAGACTTGCCTCGCGGCTAGGCTTCTAGTCCAGAAAGGAGCGGGCTGCGCGAGACTGGGAGATGCTACTGTGCCTTCCTGGCCTCAGCTCCACTCCTGCCTTGCCTTTGCACCTAGTCCCCAGGCGTTCTTGTGTAGTGCTTAGTTGCCGGTGGGTTGCACACTGCCAAGCGCTCCAGCTTGAGGGCTCTAGTAGAGGCAAAGTGAGGGCAACTGAAAGTCTATTCTTACGGTTGCTTGACCGCCCAGACTCAGCACAGCACGGAGAACACAAGGCTCACAGGGCCTCTGGCTGTGGTCTGCAGCCCCTCACACGCGGAGGCTGACTCGGTGAGCGCCTAGAAGGTGCCTGACAGACGTCTTTTCCCTAGTGCTCTCCTCCCCAGCAGAGACGTGTGCAGGTGGTTGGGGCCTGGCCCTGCGTGTCTGGGATCCCGTCCACAGCCCCAGCTCAGGGAAGCAGCTCCTCAGCCAAGACCTGTAGGAGGCGCGGGGCGCCCCCGCCTGGAAGCCTAGTGCACAGCATGAGGGAAGCGAGCCTCCTTGGGAGAAGAGGAGGCAGCCCAGATGCGTGGGGCTGCAATCACTGCTTGGGCGGAGCCGAGTGCGCCTCCAGTACGGCAGAGCTCCAGCTCTGCTCAGAGGCCCGATCTGGCAGAGGGCTGGCGTGAGGCTGCTCTGCCCTGGGCGAGCCTTGCCCAGACTTGCCTCGCGGCTAGGCTTCTAGTCCAGAAAGGAGCGGGCTGCGCGAGACTGGGAGATGCTACTGTGCCTTCCTGGCCTCAGCTCCACTCCTGCCTTGCCTTTGCACCTAGTCCCCAGGCGTTCTTGTGTAGTGCTTAGTTGCCGGTGGGTTGCACACTGCCAAGCGCTCCAGCTTGAGGGCTCTAGTAGAGGCAAAGTGAGGGCAACTGAAAGTCTATTCTTACGGTTGCTTGACCGCCCAGACTCAGCACAGCACGGAGAACACAAGGCTCACAGGGCCTCTGGCTGTGGTCTGCAGCCCCTCACACGCGGAGGCTGACTCGGTGAGCGCCTAGAAGGTGCCTGACAGACGTCTTTTCCCTAGTGCTCTCCTCCCCAGCAGAGACGTGTGCAGGTGGTTGGGGCCTGCCCCTGCGTGTCTGGGCTCCCGTCCACAGCCCCAGCTCAGGGAAGCAGCTCCTGAGCCAAGACCTGTGGGAGGCGCAGGGGGCCCCGCCTGGAAGCCTAGTTTCCAGCATGCGGGAAGCGAGCCTCCTCGGGAGAAGAGAAGGCAGCCCTGCTGTGTGCGGCTGCATTCACTGCTTTGGCGGAGCTGAGTGCGCCTCCAGTACGGCAGAGTTCCAGCTCTGCTCAGAGGCCCGATCTGGCAGAGTTGCTGGCGTGAGGCTGCTCTGCCATGTGCGAGCCTTGCCCAAACTTGCCTCGCGGCTAGGCTTCCAGTCCAGAAAGGAGCGGGCTGCGCGAGACTGGGAGATGCTACTGCCGCCTTCCTGGCCTCAGCTCCACTCCTGCCTTGCCTTTGCACCTAGTCCCCAGGCGTTCTTGTGGAGGGCTTAGTTTCCGGTGGGTTGCACACTGCCAAGCGCTCCAGCAGAGAGGGCTCTATTAGAGGCAATGGGAGGGCAACTGTAGGGCTCCTCCAGCGGTTGCTTGACCGCCCAGACTCAGCACAGCACGGAGAGCACAAGGCTCACAGGGCCTCTGGCTGTGGTCTGCAGCCCCACACACGCTGAGGCTGACTCGGTGAGCGCCCAGAAGGTGCCTGACAGACGTCTTTTCCCTAGTGCTCTCCTCCCCAGCAGAGACGTGTGCAGGTGGTTGGGGCCTGCCCCTGCGTGTCTGGGCTCCCGTCCACAGCCCCAGCTCAGGGAAGCAGCTCCTCAGCCCAGACCTGTAGGAGGCGCGGGGCCCCCCCGCCTGGAAACCTAGTGCACAGCATGAGGGAAGCGAGCCTCCTTGGGAGAAGAGGAGGCAGCCCAGATGTGTGGGGCTGCAATCACTGCTTGGGCGGAGCCGAGTGCGCCTCCAGTACGGCAGAGCTCCAGCTCTGCTCAGAGGCCCGATCTGGCAGAGGGCTGGCGTGAGGCTGCTCTGCCCTGGGCGAGTCTTGCCCAGACTTGCCTCGCGGCTAGGCTTCCACTCCAGAAAGGAGCGGGCTGCGCGAGACTGGGAGATGCTACTGGCGCCTTCCTGGCCTCAGCTCCACTCCTGCCTTGCCTTTGCACCTAGTCCCCAGGCGTTCTTGTGGAGGGCTTAGTTGCCGGTGGGTTGCACACTGCCAAGCTCTCCAGCTTGAGGGCTCTAGTAGAGGCAAAGTGAGGGCAACTGAAAGTCTATTCTTACGGTTGCTTGACCGCCCAGACTCAGCACAGCACGGAGAGCACAAGGCTCACAGGGCCTCTGGCTGTGGTCTGCAGCCCCACACACGCGGAGGCTGACTCGGTGAGCGCCCAGAAGGTGCCTGACAGACGTCTTTTCCCTAGTGCTCTCCTCCCCAGCAGAGACGTGTGCAGGTGGTTGGGGCCTGCCCCTGCGTGTCTGGGCTCCCGTCCACAGCCCCAGCTCAGGGAAGCAGCTCCTCAGCTAAGACCTGTAGGAGGCGCGGGGCGCCCCCGCCTGGAAGCCTTGTGCACAGCATGAGGGAAGCGAGCCTCCTTGGGAGAAGAGGAAGCAGCCCAGATGCGTGGGGCTGCAATCACTGCTTGGGCGGAGCCGAGTGCGCCTCCAGTACGGCAGAGCTCCAGCTCTGCTCAGAGGCCCGATCTGGCAGAGGGCTGGCGTGAGGCTGCTCTGCCCTGGGCGAGCCTTGCCCAGACTTGCCTCGCGGCTAGGCTTCCAGTCCAGAAAGGAGCGGGCTGCGCGAGACTGGGAGATGCTACTGGCGCCTTCCTGGCCTCAGCTCCACTTCTGCCTTGCCTTTGCACCTAGTCCCAAGGCGTTCTTGTGGAGGGCTTAGTTGCCGGTGGGTTGCACACTGCCAAGCGCTCCAGCTTGAGGGCTCTAGTAGAGGCAAAGTGAGGGCAACTGGAAGTCTATTCTTATGGTTGCTTGACCGCCCAGACTCAGCACAGCACGGAGAGCACAAGGCTCACAGGGCCCCTGGCTGGGGTCTGCAGCACCACACACGCGGAGGCTGACTCGGTTAGCGCCCAGAAGGTGCCTGACAGACGTCATTTCCCTAGTTCTCTCCTCCACAGCAGAGACGTGTGCAGGTGGTTTGGGCCTGCCCCTGCGTGTCTGGGCTCCCGTCCACAGCCCCAGCTCAGGGAAGCAGCTCCTGAGCCAAGACCTGTGGAGGGCGCAGGGGGCCCCGCCTGGAAGCCTAGTTTACAGCATGCGGGAAGTGAGCCTCCTCGGGAGAAGAGAAGGCAGCCCTGCTGTGTGCGGCTGCATTCACTGCTTTGGCGGAGCCGAGTGCGCCTGCAGTACGGCAGAGCTCCAGCTCTGCTCAGAGGCCCGATCTGGCAGAGTTGCTGGCGTGAGGCTGCTCTGCCCTGGGCGAGCCTTGCCCAGACTTGCCTCGCGTCTAGGCTTCCAGTCCAGAAAGGAGCGGGCTGCGCGAGACTGGGAGATGCTACTGGCGCCTTCCTGGCCTCAGCACCACTCCTGCCTTACCTTTGCACCTAGTCCTCAGGCGTTCTTGTGGAGGGCTTAGTTGCCGGTGGGTTGCACACTGCCAAGCGCTCCAGCAGAGAGGGCTCTATTAGAGGCAATGGGAGGGCAACTGCAGGGCTCCTCCAGCGGTTGCTTGACCGCCCAGACTCAGCACAGCACGGAGAGCACAAGGCTCACAGGGCCTCTGGCTGTGGTCTGCAGCCCCACACACGCTGAGGCTGACTCGGTGAGCGCCCAGAAGGTGCCTGACAGACGTCATTTCCCTAGTGCTCTCCTCCCCAGCAGAGACGTGTGCAGGTGGTTGGGGCCTGGCCCTGCGTGTCTGGGCTCCCGTCCACAGCCCCAGCTCAGTGAAGCAGCTCCTCAGCCAAGACCTGTAGGAGGCGCGGGGCGCCCCCGACTGGAAGCCTACTGTACAGCATGAGGGAAGCGAGCCTCCTTGGGAGAAGAGGAGGCAGCCCAGATGCGTGGGGCTGCAATCACTGCTTGGGCGGAGCCGAGTGCGCCTCCAGTACGGCAGAGCTCCAGCTCTGCTCAGAGGCCCGATCTGGCAGAGGGCTGGCGTGAGGCTGCTCTGCCCTGGGCGAGCCTTGCCCAGACTTGCCTCGCGGCTAGGCTTCTAGTCCAGAAAGGAGCGGGCTGCGCGAGACTGGGAGATGCTACTGGCGCCTTCCTGGCCTCAGCTCCACTCCTGCCTTGCCTTTGCACCTAGTCCCCAGGCGTTCTTGTGGAGGGCTTAGTTGCCGGTGGGTTGCACACTGCCAAGCGCTCCAGCTTGAGGGCTCTAGTAGAGGCAAAGTGAGGGCAACTGAAATTCTATTCTTACGGTTGCTTGACAGCCCAGACTCAGCACAGCACGGAGAGCACAAGGCTCAAAGGGCCCGTGGTTGGGGTCTGCAGCCCCACACACGCGGAGGCTGACTCGGTGAGCGCCCAGAAGGTGCCTGACAGACGTCATTTCCCTAGTGCTCTCCTCCCCAGCAGAGACGTGTGCAGGTGGTTGGGGCCTGCCCCTGCGTGTCTGGGCTCCCGTCCACAGCCCCAGCTCAGGGAAGCAGCTCCTGAGCCAAGACCTGTGGGAGGCGCAGGGGGCCCCGCCTGGAAGCCTAGTTTCCAGCATGCGGGAAGCGAGCCTCCTCGGGAGAAGAGAAGGCAGCCCTGCTGTGTGCGGCTGCATTCACTGCTTTGGCGGAGCCGAGTGCGCCTCCAGTACGGCAGAGTTCCAGCTCTGCTCAGAGGCCCGATCTGGCAGAGTTGCTGGCGTGAGGCTGCTCTGCCCTGGGCGAGCCTTGCCCAAACTTGCCTCGCGGCTAGGCTTCCAGTCCAGAAAGGAGCGGGCTGCGCGAGACTGGGAGATTCTACTGGCGCCTTCCTGGCCTCAGCACCACTCCTGCCTTACCTTTGCACCTAGTCCTCAGGCGTTCTTGTGGAGGGCTTAGTTGCCGGTGGGTTGCACACTGCCAAGCGCTCCAGCACAGAGGGCTCTATTAGAGGCAATGGGAGGGCAACTGCAGGGCTCCTCCAGCGGTTGCTTGACCGCCCAGACTCAGCACAGCACGGAGAGCACAAGGCTCACAGGGCCTCTGGCTGTGGTCTGCAGCCCAACACACGCTGAGGCTGACTCGGTGAGCGCCCAGAAGGTACGTGACAGACGTCATTTCCCTAGTGCTCTCCTCCCCAGCCGAGACGTGTGCAGGTGGTTGGGGCCTGCCCCTGCGTGTCTGGTCTCCCGTCCACAGCCCCATCTCAGGGAAGCAGCTCCTGAGCCAAGACCTGTGGAGGGCGCAGGGGGCCCCGCCTGGAAGCGAGTTTCCAGCATGCGGGAAGCGAGCCTCCTCGGGAGAACAGAAGGCAGCCCTGCTGTGTGCGGCTGCATTCACTGCTTTGGCGGAGCCGAGTGCGCCTCCAGTACGGCAGAGCTCCAGCTCTGCTCAGAGGCCCGATCTGGCAGAGTTGCTGGCGTGAGGCTGCTCTGCCCTGGGCGAGCCTTGCCCTGACTTGCCTCGCTTCTAGGCTTCCAGTCCAGAAATGAGCGGGCTGCGCGAGACTGAGAGATGCTACTGGCGCCTTCCTGGCCTCAGCACCACTCCTGCCTTGCCTTTGCACTTAGTCCTCAGGCGTTCTTGTGTAGGGCTTAGTTGCCGGTGGGTTGCACACTGCCAAGCGCTCCAGCAGAGAGGGCTCTATTAGAGGCAATGGGAGGGCAACTGCAGGGCTCCTCCAGCGGTTGCTTGACCGCCCAGACTCAGCACAGCACGGAGAGCACAAGGCTCACAGGGCCTCTGGCTGTGGTCTGCAGCCCCACACACGCTGAGGCTGACTCGGTGAGCGCCCAGAAGGTGCCTGACAGACGTCATTTCCCTAGTGCTCTCCTCCCCAGCAGAGACGTGTGCAGGTGGTTGGGGCCTGCCCCTGCGTGTCTGGGCTCCCGTCCACAGCCCCAGCTCAGGGAAGCAGCTCCTCAGCCAAGACCTGTAGGAGGCGCGGGGCGCCCCCGCCTGGAAGCCTAGTGCACAGCATGAGGGAAGCGATCCTCCTTGGGAGAAGAGGAGGCAGCCCAGATGCGTGGGGCTGCAATCACTGCTTGGGCGGAGCCGAGTGCGCCTCCAGTACGGCAGAGCTCCAGCTCTGCTCAGAGGCCCGATCTGGCAGAGGGCTGGCGTGAGGCTGCTCTGCCCTGGGCGAGCCTTGCCCAGACTTGCCTCGCGGCTAGGCTTCCAGTCAAGAAAGGAACGGGCTGCGCAAGACTGGGAGATGCTACTGGCGCCTTCCTGGCCTCAGCTCCACTCCTGCCTTGCCTTTGCACCTAGTCCCCAGGCGTTCTTGTGGAGGGCTTAGTTGCCGGTGGGTTGCACACTGCCAAGCGCTCCAGCTTGAGGGCTCTAGTAGAGGCAAAGAGAGGGCAACTGGAAGTCTATTCTTACGGTTGCCTGACCGCCCAGACTCAGCACAGCACGGAGAGCACAAGGCTCACAGGGCCCCTGGCTGGGGTCTGCAGCCCCACACACGCGGAGGCTGACTCGGTGAGCGCCCAGAAGGTGCCTGACAGACGTCATTTCCCTAGTGCTCTCCTCCCAAGCAGAGACGTGTGCAGGTGGTTGGGGCCTGCCCCTGCGTGTCTGGGCTCCCGTCCACAGCCCCAGCTCAGGGAAGCAGCTCCTGAGCCAAGACCTGTGGGAGGCGCAGGGGGCCCCGCCTGGAAGCCTAGTTTACAGCATGCGGGAAGCGAGCCTCCTCGGGAGAACAGAAGGCAGCCCTGCTGTGTGCGGCTGCATTCACTGCTTTGGCGGAGCCGAGTGCGCCTCCAGTACGGCAGAGCTCCAGCTCTGCTCAGAGGCCCGATCTGGCAGAGTTGCTGGCGTGAGGCTGCTCTGCCATGTGCGAGCCTTGCCCAAACTTGCCTCGCGGCTAGGCTTCCAGTCCAGAAAGGAGCGGGCTGCGCGAGACTGGGAGATGCTACTGGCGCCTTCCTGGCCTCAGCTCCACTCTTGCCTTGCCTTTGCACCTAGTCCCCAGGCGTTCTTGTGTAGGGCTTAGTTGCCGGTGGGTTGCACACTGCCAAGCGCTCCAGCTTGAGGGCTCTAGTAGAGGCAAAGTGAGGGCAACTGAAAGTCTATTCTTACGGTTGCTTGACCGCCCAGACTCAGCACAGCACGGAGAGCACAAGGCTCACAGGGCCTCTGGCTGTGGTCTGCAGCCCCACACACGCGGAGGCTGACTCGGTGAGCGCCCAGAAGGTGCCTGACAGACGTCTTTTCCCTAGTGCTCTCCTCCCCAGCAGAGACGTGTGCAGGTGGTTGGGGCCTGCCCCTGCGTGTCTGGGCTCCCGTCCACAGCCCCAGCTCAGGGAAGCAGCTCCTGATCCAAGACCTGTGGAGGGC
Source organism: Capricornis sumatraensis (assembly GCF_032405125.1). Classification (NCBI taxonomy): domain Eukaryota; kingdom Metazoa; phylum Chordata; class Mammalia; order Artiodactyla; family Bovidae; genus Capricornis; species Capricornis sumatraensis. The sequence continues at coordinate 6,437,883 of NW_027184616.1, read as the reverse complement.
GCAGGGGGCCCCGCCTGGAAGCCTAGTTTACAGCATGCGGGAAGTGAGCCTCCTCGGGAGAAGAGAAGGCAGCCCTGCTGTGTGCGGCTGCATTCACTGCTTTGGCGGAGCCGAGTGCGCCTCCAGTACGGCAGAGCTCCAGCTCTGCTCAGAGGCCCGATCTGGCAGAGTTGCTGGCGTGAGGCTGCTCTGTCCTAGGCGAGCCTTGCCCAGACTTGCCTCGCGGCTAGGCTTCCAGTCCAGAAAGGAGCGGGCTGCGCGAGACTGGGAGATGCTACTGGCGCCTTCCTGGCGTCACCACCACTCCTACCTTACCTTTGCACCTAGTCCTCAGGCGTTCTTGTGGAGGGCTTAGTTGCCGGTGTCTTGCACACTGCCAAACGCTCCAGCAGAGAGGGCTCTATTAGAGGCAATGGGAGGGCAACTGCAGGGCTCCTCCAGCGGTTGCTTGACCGCCCAGACTCAGCACAGCACGGAGAGCACAAGGCTCACAGGGCCTCTGGCTGTGGTCTGCAGCCCCACACACGCGGAGGCTGACTCGGTTAGCGCCCAGAAGTTGCCTAACAGACGTCATTTCCCTAGTGCTCTTCTCCCCAGCAGAGACGTGTGCAGGTGGTTGGGGCCTGCCCCTGCGTGTCTGGGCTCCCGTTCACAGCCCCAGCTCAGGGAAGCAGCTCCTCAGCCAAGACCTGTAGGAGGCGCGGGGCGCCCCCGCCTGGAAGCCTAGTGCACAGCATGAGGGATGCGAGCCTCCTTTGGAGAAGAGGAGGCAGCCCAGATGCGTGGGGCTGCAATCACTGCTTTGGCGGAGCCGAGTGCGCCTCCAGTACGGCAGAGCTCCAGCTCTGCTCAGAGGCCCGATCTGGCAGAGTTGCTGGCGTGAGGCTGCTCTGCCCTGGGCGAGCCTTGCCCAGACTTGCCTCGCGGCTAGGCTTCCAGTCCAGAAAGAAGCGGGCTGCGCGAGACTGGGAGATGCTACTGGCGCCTTCCTGGCCTCAGCTCCACTCCTGCCTTGCCTTTGCACCTAGTCCCCAGGCGTTCTTGTGGAGGGCTTAGTTGCCAGTGGGTTGGACACTGCCAAGCGCTCCAGCTTGAGGGCTCTAGTAGAGGCAAAGTGAGGGCAACTGAAAGTCTATTCTTACGGTTGCTTGACCGCCCAGACTCAGCACAGCACGGAGAGCACAAGGCTCACAGGGCCCCTGGCTGGGGTCTGCAGCCCCACACACGCGGAGGCTGACTCGGTGAGCTCCCAGAAGGTGCCTGACAGACGTCATTTCGCTAGTGCTCTCCTCCCCAGCAGAGACGTGTGCAGGTGGTTGGGGCCTGCCCCTGCGTGTCTGGGCTCCCGTCCACAGCCCCAGCTCAGGGAAGCAGCTCCTCAGCCAAGACCTGTAGGAGGCGCGGGGCGCCCCCGCCTGGAAGCCTAGTGCACAGCATGAGGTAATCGAGCCTCCTCGGGATAAGAGAAGGCAGCCCTGCTGTGTGCGGCTGCATTCACTGCTTTGGCGGAGCCGAGTGCGCCTCCAGTACGGCAGAGCTCCAGCTCTGCTCAGAGGCCCGATCTGGCAGAGTTGCTGGCGTGAGGCTGCTCTGCCCTGGGCGAGCCTTGCCCAGACTTGCCTCGCGGCTAGGCTTCCAGTCCAGAAAGGAGCGGGCTGCGCGAGACTGGGAGATGCTACTGGCGCCTTCCTGGCCTCAGCACCACTCCTGCCTTACCTTTCCACCTAGTCCTCAGGCGTTCTTGTGGAGGGCTTAGTTGCCGGTGGGTTGCACACTGCCAAGCGCTCCAGCAGAGAGGGCTCTATTAGAGGCAATGGGAGGGCAACTGCAGGGCTCCTCCAGCGGTTGCTTGACCGCCCAAACTCAGCACAGCACGGAGAGCCCAAGGCTCACAGGGCCTCTGGCTGTGGTCTGCAGCCCCACACACGCTGAGGCTGACTCGGTGAGCGCCCAGAAGGTGCCTGACAGACGTCATTTCCCTAGTGCTCTCCTCCCCAGCAGAGACGTGTGCAGGTGGTTGGGGCCTGGCCCTGCGTGTCTGGGCTCCCGTCCACAGCCCCAGCTCAGGGAAGCAGCTCCTCAGCCAAGACCTGTAGGAGGCGCGGGGCGCCCCCGCCTGGAAGCCTAGTGCACAGCATGAGGGAAGCGAGCCTCCTTGGGAGAAGAAGAGGCAGCCCAGATGCGTGGGGCTACAATCACTGCTTGGGCGGAGCCGAGTGCGCCTCCAGTACGGCAGAGCTCCAGCTCTGCTCAGAGGCCCGATCTGGCAGAGGGCTGGCGTGAGGCTGCTCTGCCCTGGGCGAGCCTTGCCCAGACTTGCCTCTCGGCTGGGCTTCCAGTCCAGAAAGGAGCGGGCTGCGCGAGACTGGGAGATGCTACTGGCGCCTTCCTGGCCTCAGCTCCACTCCTGCCTTGCCTTTGCACCTAGTCCCCAGGCGTTCTTGTGGAGGGCTTAGTTGCCGGTGGGTTGCACACTGCCAAGCGCTCCAGCTTGAGGGCTCTAGTAGAGGCAAAGTGAGGGCAACTGAAATTCTATTCTTACGGTTGCTTGACCGCCCAGACTCAGCACAGCACGGAGAGCACAAGGCTCACAGGGCCTCTGGCTGTGGTCTGCAGCCCCACACACGCGGAGGCTGCCTCGGTGAGCGCCCAGAAGGTGCCTGACAGACGTCTTTTCCCTAGTGCTCTCCTCCCCAGCAGAGACGTGTGCAGGTGGTTGGGGCCTGCCCCTGCGTGTCTGGGCTCCCGTCCACAGCCCCAGCTCAGGGAAGCAGCTCCTCAGCCAAGACCTGTAGGAGGCGCGGGGCGCCCCCGCCTGGAAGCCTTGTGCACAGCATGAGGGAAGCGAGCCTCCTTGGGAGAAGAGGAAGCAGCCCAGATGCGTGGGGCTGCAATCACTGCTTGGGCGGAGCCGGGTGCGCCTCCAGTACGGCAGAGCTCCAGCTCTGCTCAGAGGCCCGATCTGGCAGAGGGCTGGCGTGAGGCTGCTCTGCCCTGGGCGAGCCTTGCCCAGACTTGCCTCGCGGCTAGGCTTCCAGTCCAGAAAGGAGCGGGCTGCGCGAGACTGGGAGATGCTACTGGCGCCTTCCTGGCCTCAGCTCCACTCCTGCCTTGCCTTTGCACCTAGTCCCCAGGCGTTCTTGTGGAGGGCTTAGTTGCCGGTGGGTTGCACACTGCCAAGCGCTCCAGCTTGAGGGCTCTAGTAGAGGCAAAGTGAGGGCAACTGGAAGTCTATTCTTACGGTTGCTTGACCGCCCAGACTCAGCACAGCACGGAGAGCACAAGGCTCACAGGGCCTCTGGCTGTGGTCTGCAGCCCCACACACGCGGAGGCTGACTCGGTGAGCGCCCAGAAGGTGCCTGACAGACGTCATTTCCCTAGTGCTCTCCTCCCCAGCAGAGACGTGTGCAGGTGGTTGGGGCCTGCCCCTGTGTGTCTGGGCTCCCGTCCACAGCCCCAGCTCAGGGAAGCAGCTCCTGAGCCAAGACCTGTGGAGGGCGCAGGGGGCCCCGCCTGGAAGCCTAGTTTACAAAATGCGGGACGCGAGCCTCCTCGGGAGAAGAGAAGGCAGCCCTGCTGTGTGCGGCTGCATTCACTGCTTTGGCGGAGCCGAGTGCGCCTCCAGTACGGCAGAGCTCCAGCTCTGCTCAGAGGCCCGATCTGGCAGAGTTGCTGGCGTGAGGCTGCTCTGCCCTGGGCGAGCCTTGCCCAGACTTGCCTCGCGTCTAGGCTTCCAGTCCAGAAAGGAGCGGGCTGCGCGAGACTGGGAGATGCTACTGGCGCCTTCCTGGCCTCAGCACCACTCCTGCCTTACCTTTGCACCTAGTCCTCAGGCGTTCTTGTGGAGGGCTTAGTTGCCGGTGGGTTGCACACTGCCAAGCGCTCCAGCAGAGAGGGCTCTATTAGAGGCAATGGGAGGGCAACTGCAGGGCTCCTCCAGCGGTTGCTTGACCGCCCAGACTCAGCACAGCACGGAGAGCACAAGGCTCACAGGGCCTCTGGCTGTGGTCTGCAGCCCCACACACGCGGAGGCTGACTTGGTGAGCGCCCAGAAGGTGCCTGACAGACGTCTTTTCCCTAGTGCTCTCCTCCCCAGCAGAGACGTGTGCAGGTGGTTAAGGCCTGCTCCTGCGGGTCTGGGCTCCCGTCCACAGCCCCAGCTCAGGGAAGCAGCTCCTCAGCCAAGACCTGTAGGAGGCGCGGGGCGCCCCCGCCTGGAAGCCTTGTGCACAGCATGAGGGAAGCGATCCTCCTTGGGAGAAGAGGAAGCAGCCCAGATGCGTGGGGCTGCAATCACTGCTTGGGCGGAGCCGAGTGCGCCTGAGTACGGCAGAGCTCCAGCTCTGCTCAGAGGCCCGATCTGGCAGAGGGCTGGCGTGAGGCTGCTCTGCCCTGGGCGAGCCTTGCCCAGACTTGCCTCGCGGCTAGGCTTCCAGTCCAGAAAGGAGCGGGCTGCGCGAGACTGGGAGATGCTACTGGCGCCTTCCTGGCCTCAGCACCACTCCTGCCTTGCCTTTGCACCTAGTCCTCAGGCGTTCTTGTGGAGGGCTTAGTTGCCGGTGGGTTGCACACTGCCAAGCGCTCCAGCAGAGAGGGCTCTATTAGAGGCAATGGGAGGGCAACTGCAGGGCTCCTCCAGCGGTTGCTTGACCGCCCAGACTCAGCACAGCACGGAGAGCACAAGGCTCACAGGGCCTCTGGCTGTGGTCTGCAGCCCCACACACGCTGAGGCTGACTCGGTGAGCGCCCAGAAGGTGCCTGACAGACGTCATTTCCCTAGTGCTCTCCTCCCCAGCAGAGACGTGTGCAGGTGGTTGGGGCCTGCTCCTGCGTGTCTGGGCTCCCGTCCACAGCCCCAGCTCAGGGAAGCAGCTCCTCAGCCAAGACCTGTAGGAGGCGTGGGGCGCCCCCTCCTGGAAGCCTAGTGCACAGCATGAGGGAAGCGATCCTCCTTGGGAGAAGAGGAGGCAGCCCAGATGCGTGGGGCTGCAATCACTGCTTGGGCGGAGCCGGGTGCGCCTCCAGTACGGCAGAGCTCCAGCTCTGCTCAGAGGCCCGATCTGGCAGAGGGCTGGCGTGAGGCTGCTTTGCCCTGGGCGAGCCTTGCCCAGACTTGCCTCGCGACTAGGCTTCCAGTCCAGAAAGGAGCGGGCTGCGCGAGACTGGGAGATGCTACTGGCGCCTTCCTGGCCTCAGCTCCACTCCTGCCTTGCCTTTGCACCTAGTCCCCAGGCGTTCTTGTGGAGGGCTTAGTTGCCGGTGGGTTGCACACTGCCAAGCGCTCCAGCAGAGAGGGCTCTATTAGAGGCAATGGGAGGGCAACTGCAGGGCTCCTCCAGCGGTTGCTTGACCGCCCAGACTCAGCACAGCACGGAGAGCACAAGGCTCACAGGGCCTCTGGCTGTGGTCTGCAGCCCCACACACGCGGAGGCTGACTCGGTTAGCGCCCAGAAGTTGCCTAACAGACGTCATTTCCCTAGTGCTCTTCTCCCCAGCAGAGACGTGTGCAGGTGGTTGGGGCCTGCCCCTGCGTGTCTGGGCTCCCGTTCACAGCCCCAGCTCAGGGAAGCAGCTCCTCAGCCAAGACCTGTAGGAGGCGCGGGGCGCCCCCGCCTGGAAGCCTAGTGCACAGCATGAGGGATGCGAGCCTCCTTTGGAGAAGAGGAGGCAGCCCAGATGCGTGGGGCTGCAATCACTGCTTTGGCGGAGCCGAGTGCGCCTCCAGTACGGCAGAGCTCCAGCTCTGCTCAGAGGCCCGACCTGGCAGAGTTGCAGGCGTGAGGCTGCTCTGCCCTGGGCGAGCCTTGCCAGATTTGCCTCGCGGCTAGGCTTCCAGTCCAGGAAGGAGCAGGCTGCGCGAGAATGGGAGATGCTACTGGCGCCTTCCTGGCCTCAGCTCCTCTCCTGCCTTGCCTTTGCACCTAGTCCCCAGGCGTTCTTGTGGAGGGCTTAGTTACCGGTGTGTTGCACACTGCCAAGCGCTCCAGCAGTGAGGGCTCTCTTAGAGGCAAAGTGAGGGCAACTGAAAGTCTATTCTAACGGTTGCTTGACCGCCCAGACTAAGCACAGCACGGAGAGCACAAGGCTCACAGGGCCTCTGGCTGTGGTCTGCAGCCCCACACACGCGGAGGCTGACTCGGTGACCGCCCAGAAGGTGCCTGACAGACGTCTTTTCCCTAGTGCTCTCCTCCCCAGCAGAGACGTGTGCAGGTGGTTGGGGACTGCCCCTGCGTGTCTGGGCTCCCGTCCACAGCCCCAGCTCAGGGAAGCAGCTCCTCAGCCAAGACCTGTAGTAGGCGCGGGGCGCCCCCGCCTGGAAGCCTTGTGCACAGCATGAGGGAAGCGAGCCTCCTTGGGAGAAGAGGAAGCAGCCCAGATGCGTGGGGCTGCAATCACTGCTTGGGCGGAGCCGAGTGCGCCTCCAGTACGGCAGAGCTCCAGCTCTGCTCAGAGGCCCGATCTGGCAGAGGGCTGGCGTGAGGCTGCTCTGCCCTGGGCGAGCCTTGCCCAGACTTGCCTCGCGGCTAGGCTTCCAGTCCAGAAAGGAGCGGGCTGCGCGAGACTGGGAGATGCTACTGGCGCCTTCCTGGCCTCAGCTCCACTCCTTCCTTGCCTTTGCACCTAGTCCCCAGGCGTTCTTGTGGAGGGCTTAGTTGCCGGTGGGTTGCACACTGCCAAGCTCTCCAGCTTGAGGGCTCTAGTAGAGGCAAAGTGAGGGCAACTGGAAGTCTATTCTTATGGTTGCTTTACCGCCCAGACTCAGCACAGCACGGAGAGCACAAGGCTCACAGGGCCCCTGGCTGGGGTCTGCAGCCCCACACACGCGGAGGCTGACTCGGTGAGCGCCCAGAAGGTGCCTGACAGACGTCATTTCCCTAGTGCTCTCCTCCCCAGCAGAGACGTGTGCAGGTGGTTGGGGCCTGCCCCTGCGTGTCTGGGCTCCCGTCCACAGCCCCAGCTCAGGGAAGCAGCTCCTGAGCCAAGACCTGTGGAGGGCGCAGGGGGCCCCGCCTGGAAGCCTAGTTTACAGCATGCGGGAAGTGAGCCTCCTCGGGAGAAGAGAAGGCAGCCCTGCTGTGTGCGGCTGCATTCACTGCTTTGGCGGAGCTGAGTGCGCCTCCAGTACGGCAGAGCTCCAGCTCTGCTCAGAGGCCCGAACTGGCAGAGTTGCTGGCGTGAGGCTGCTCTGCCCTGGGCGAGCCTTGCCCAGACTTGCCTCGCGGCTAGGCTTCCAGTCCAGAAAGGAGCGGGCTGCGCGAGACTGGGAGATGCTACTGGCGCCTTCCTGGCCTCAGCACCACTCCTGCCTTACCTTTGCACCTAGTCCTCAGGCGTTCTTGTGGAGGGCTTAGTTGCCGGTGGGTTGCACACTGCCAAGCGCTCCAGCAGAGAGGGCTCTATTAGAGGCAATGGGAGGGCAACTGCAGGGCTCCTCCAGCGGTTGCTTGACCGCCCAGACTCAGCACAGCACGGAGAGCACAAGGCTCACAGGGCCTCTGGCTGTGGTCTGCAGCCCCACACACGCTGAGGCTGACTCGGTGAGCGCCCAGAAGGTGCCTGACAGACGTCATTTCCCTAGTGCTCTCCTCCCCAGCAGAGACGTGTGCAGGTGGTTGGGGCCTGGCCCTGCGTGTCTGGGCTCCCGTCCACAGCCCCAGCTCAGGGAAGCAGCTCCTCAGCCAAGACCTGTAGGAGGCGCGGGGCGCCCCCGCCTGGAAGCCTAGTGCACAGCATGAGGGAAGCGAGCCTCCTTGGGAGAAGAGGAGGCAGCCCAGATGCGTGGGGCTGCAATCACTGCTTGGGCGGAGCCGAGTGCGCCTCCAGTACGGCAGAGCTCCAGCTCTGCTCAGAGGCCCGATCTGGCAGAGGGCTGGCGTGAGGCTGCTCTGCCCTGGGCGAGCCTTGCCCAGACTTGCCTCGCGGCTAGGCTTCTAGTCCAGAAAGGAGCGGGCTGCGCGAGACTGGGAGATGCTACTGTGCCTTCCTGGCCTCAGCTCCACTCCTGCCTTGCCTTTGCACCTAGTCCCCAGGCGTTCTTGTGGAGGGCTTAGTTGCCGGTGGGTTGCACACTGCCAAGCGCTCCAGCTTGAGGGCTCTAGTAGAGGCAAAGTGAGGGCAACTGAAAGTCTATTCTTACGGTTGCTTGACAGCCCAGACTCAGCACAGCACGGAGAGCACAAGGCTCACAGGGCCCCTGGCTGGGGTCTGCAGCCCCACACACGCGGAGGCTGACTCGGTGAGCTCCCAGAAGGTGCCTGACAGACGTCATTTCCCTAGTGCTCTCCTCCCCAGCAGAGACGTGTGCAGGTGGTTGGGGCCTGCCCCTGCGTGTCTGGGCTCCCGTCCACAGCCCCAGCTCAGGGAAGCAGCTCCTGAGCCAAGACCTGTGGGAGGCGCAGGGGGCCCCGCCTGGAAGCCTAGTTTCCAGCATGCGGGAAGCGAGCCTCCTCGGGAGAAGAGAAGGCAGCCCTGCTGTGTGCGGCTGCATTCACTGCTTTGGCGGAGCTGAGTGCGCCTCCAGTACGGCAGAGTTCCAGCTCTGCTCAGAGGCCCGATCTGGCAGAGTTGCTGGCGTGAGGCTGCTCTGCCATGTGCGAGCCTTGCCCAAACGTGCCTCGCGGCTAGGCTTCCAGTCCAGAAAGGAGCGGGCTGCGCGAGACTGGGAGATGCTACTGGCGCCTTCCTGGCCTCAGCACCACTCCTGCCTTACCTTTGCACCTAGTCCTCATGCGTTCTTGTGGAGGGCTTAGTTTCCGGTGGGTTGCACACTGCCAAGCGCTCCAGCAGAGAGGGCTCTATTAGAGGCAATGGGAGGGCAACTGCAGGGCTCCTCCAGCGGTTGCTTGACCGCCCAGACTCAGCACAGCACGGAGAGCACAAGGCTCACAGGGCCTCTGGCTGTGGTCTGCAGCCCCACACACGCGGAGGCTGACTCGGTGAGCGCCCAGAAGGTGCCTGACAGACGTCTTTTCCCTAGTGCTCTCCTCCCCAGCAGAGACGTGTGCAGGTGGTTGGGGCCTGCCCCTGCGTGTCTGGGCTCCCGTCCACAGCCCCAGCTCAGGGAAGCAGCTCCTGATCCAAGACCTGTGGAGGGCGCAGGGGGCCCCGCCTGGAAGCCTAGTTTACAGCATGCGGGAAGTGAGCCTCCTCGGGAGAAGAGAAGGCAGCCCTGCTGTGTGCGGCTGCATTCACTGCTTTGGCGGAGCCGAGTGCGCCTCCAGTACGGCAGAGCTCCAGCTCTGCTCAGAGGCCCGATCTGGCAGAGTTGCTGGCGTGAGGCTGCTCTGTCCTAGGCGAGCCTTGCCCAGACTTGCCTCGCGGCTAGGCTTCCAGTCCAGAAAGGAGCGGGCTGCGCGAGACTGGGAGATGCTACTGGCGCCTTCCTGGCGTCACCACCACTCCTACCTTACCTTTGCACCTAGTCCTCAGGCGTTCTTGTGGAGGGCTTAGTTGCCGGTGTCTTGCACACTGCCAAACGCTCCAGCAGAGAGGGCTCTATTAGAGGCAATGGGAGGGCAACTGCAGGGCTCCTCCAGCGGTTGCTTGACCGCCCAGACTCAGCACAGCACGGAGAGCACAAGGCTCACAGGGCCTCTGGCTGTGGTCTGCAGCCCCACACACGCGGAGGCTGACTCGGTTAGCGCCCAGAAGTTGCCTAACAGACGTCATTTCCCTAGTGCTCTTCTCCCCAGCAGAGACGTGTGCAGGTGGTTGGGGCCTGCCCCTGCGTGTCTGGGCTCCCGTTCACAGCCCCAGCTCAGGGAAGCAGCTCCTCAGCCAAGACCTGTAGGAGGCGCGGGGCGCCCCCGCCTGGAAGCCTAGTGCACAGCATGAGGGATGCGAGCCTCCTTTGGAGAAGAGGAGGCAGCCCAGATGCGTGGGGCTGCAATCACTGCTTTGGCGGAGCCGAGTGCGCCTCCAGTACGGCAGAGCTCCAGCTCTGCTCAGAGGCCCGATCTGGCAGAGTTGCTGGCGTGAGGCTGCTCTGCCCTGGGCGAGCCTTGCCCAGACTTGCCTCGCGGCTAGGCTTCCAGTCCAGAAACAAGCGGGCTGCGCGAGACTGGGAGATGCTACTGGCGCCTTCCTGGCCTCAGCTCCACTCCTGCCTTGCCTTTGCACCTAGTCCCCAGGCGTTCTTGTGGAGGGCTTAGTTGCCAGTGGGTTGGACACTGCCAAGCGCTCCAGCTTGAGGGCTCTAGTAGAGGCAAAGTGAGGGCAACTGAAAGTCTATTCTTACGGTTGCTTGACCGCCCAGACTCAGCACAGCACGGAGAGCACAAGGCTCACAGGGCCTCTGGCTGTGGTCTGCAGCCCCACACACGAGAAGGCTGACTCGGTGAGCGCCCAGAAGGTGCCTGACAGACGTCATTTCCCTAGTGCTCTCCTCCCCAGCAGAGACGTGTGCAGGTGGTTGGGGCCTGGCCCTGCGTGTCTGGGCTCCCGTCCACAGCCCCAGCTCAGGGAAGCAGCTCCTCAGCCAAGACCTGTAGGAGGCGCGGGGCGCCCCCGCCTGGAAGCCTAGTGCACAGCATGAGGGAAGTGAGCCTCCTTGGGAGAAGAGGAGACAGCCCAGATGCGTGGGGCTGCAATCACTGCTTGGGCGGAGCCGAGTGCGCCTCCAGTACGGCAGAGCTCCAGCTCTGCTCAGAGGCCCGATCTGGCAGAGGGCTGGCGTGAGGCTGCTCTGCCCTGGGCGAGCCTTGCCCAGACTTGCCTCGCGGCTAGGCTTCTAGTCCAGAAAGGAGCGGGCTGCGCGAGACTGGGAGATGCTACTGTGCCTTCCTGGCCTCAGCTCCACTCCTGCCTTGCCTTTGCACCTAGTCCCCAGGCGTTCCTGTGGAGGGCTTAGTTGCCGGTGGGTTGCACACTGCCAAGCGCTCCAGCTTGAGGGCTCTAGTAGAGGCAAAGTGAGGGCAACTGGAAGTCTATTCTTATGGTTGCTTGACCGCCCAGACTCAGCACAGCACGGAGAGCACAAGGCTCACAGGGCCCCTGGCTGGGGTCTGCAGCCCCACACACGCGGAGGCTGACTCGGTGAGCTCCCAGAAGGTGCCTGACAGACGTCATTTCGCTAGTGCTCTCCTCCCCAGCAGAGACGTGTGCAGGTGGTTGGGGCCTGCCCCTGCGTGTCTGGGCTCCCGTCCACAGCCCCAGCTCAGGGAAGCAGCTCCTCAGCCAAGACCTGTAGGAGGCGCGGGGCGCCCCCGCCTGGAAGCCTAGTGCACAGCATGAGGTAATCGAGCCTCCTCGGGATAAGAGAAGGCAGCCCTGCTGTGTGCGGCTGCATTCACTGCTTTGGCGGAGCCGAGTGCGCCTCCAGTACGGCAGAGCTCCAGCTCTGCTCAGAGGCCCGATCTGGCAGAGTTGCTGGCGTGAGGCTGCTCTGCCCTGGGCGAGCCTTGCCCAGACTTGCCTCGCGGCTAGGCTTCCAGTCCAGAAAGGAGCGGGCTGCGCGAGACTGGGAGATGCTACTGGCGCCTTCCTGGCCTCAGCACCACTCCTGCCTTACCTTTGCACCTAGTCCTCAGGCGTTCTTGTGGAGGGCTTAGTTGCCGGTGGGTTGCACACTGCCAAGCGCTCCAGCAGAGAGGGCTCTATTAGAGGCAATGGGAGGGCAACTGCAGGGCTCCTCCAGCGGTTGCTTGACCGCCCAAACTCAGCACAGCACGGAGAGCCCAAGGCTCACAGGGCCTCTGGCTGTGGTCTGCAGCCCCACACACGCTGAGGCTGACTCGGTGAGCGCCCAGAAGGTGCCTGACAGACGTCATTTCCCTAGTGCTCTCCTCCCCAGCAGAGACGTGTGCAGGTGGTTGGGGCCTGGCCCTGCGTGTCTGGGCTCCCGTCCACAGCCCCAGCTCAGGGAAGCAGCTCCTCAGCCAAGACCTGTAGGAGGCGCGGGGCGCCCCCGCCTGGAAGCCTAGTGCACAGCATGAGGGAAGCGAGCCTCCTTGGGAGAAGAAGAGGCAGCCCAGATGCGTGGGGCTACAATCACTGCTTGGGCGGAGCCGAGTGCGCCTCCAGTACGGCAGAGCTCCAGCTCTGCTCAGAGGCCCGATCTGGCAGAGGGCTGGCGTGAGGCTGCTCTGCCCTGGGCGAGCCTTGCCCAGACTTGCCTCTCGGCTGGGCTTCCAGTCCAGAAAGGAGCGGGCTGCGCGAGACTGGGAGATGCTACTGGCGCCTTCCTGGCCTCAGCTCCACTCCTGCCTTGCCTTTGCACCTAGTCCCCAGGCGTTCTTGTGGAGGGCTTAGTTGCCGGTGGGTTGCACACTGCCAAGCGCTCCAGCTTGAGGGCTCTAGTAGAGGCAAAGTGAGGGCAACTGAAATTCTATTCTTACGGTTGCTTGACCGCCCAGACTCAGCACAGCACGGAGAGCACAAGGCTCACAGGGCCTCTGGCTGTGGTCTGCAGCCCCACACACGCGGAGGCTGCCTCGGTGAGCGCCCAGAAGGTGCCTGACAGACGTCTTTTCCCTAGTGCTCTCCTCCCCAGCAGAGACGTGTGCAGGTGGTTGGGGCCTGCCCCTGCGTGTCTGGGCTCCCGTCCACAGCCCCAGCTCAGGGAAGCAGCTCTTCAGCCAAGACCTGTAGGAGGCGCGGGGCGCCCCCGCCTGGAAGCCTTGTGCACAGCATGAGGGAAGCGAGCCTCCTTGGGAGAAGAGGAAGCAGCCCAGATGCGTGGGGCTGCAATCACTGCTTGGGCGGAGCCGGGTGCGCCTCCAGTACGGCAGAGCTCCAGCTCTGCTCAGAGGCCCGATCTGGCAGAGGGCTGGCGTGAGGCTGCTCTGCCCTGGGCGAGCCTTGCCCAGACTTGCCTCGCGGCTAGGCTTCCAGTCCAGAAAGGAGCGGGCTGCGCGAGACTGGGAGATGCTACTGGCGCCTTCCTGGCCTCAGCTCCACTCCTGCCTTGCCTTTGCACCTAGTCCCCAGGCGTTCTTGTGGAGGGCTTAGTTGCCGGTGGGTTGCACACTGCCAAGCGCTCCAGCTTGAGGGCTCTAGTAGAGGCAAAGTGAGGGCAACTGGAAGTCTATTCTTACGGTTGCTTGACCGCCCAGACTCAGCACAGCACGGAGAGCACAAGGCTCACAGGGCCTCTGGCTGTGGTCTGCAGCCCCACACACGCGGAGGCTGACTCGGTGAGCGCCCAGAAGGTGCCTGACAGACGTCATTTCCCTAGTGCTCTCCTCCCCAGCAGAGACGTGTGCAGGTGGTTGGGGCCTGCCCCTGTGTGTCTGGGCTCCCGTCCACAGCCCCAGCTCAGGGAAGCAGCTCCTGAGCCAAGACCTGTGGAGGGCGCAGGGGGCCCCGCCTGGAAGCCTAGTTTACAACATGCGGGACGCGAGCCTCCTCGGGAGAAGAGAAGGCAGCCCTGCTGTGTGCGGCTGCATTCACTGCTTTGGCGGAGCCGAGTGCGCCTCCAGTACGGCAGAGCTCCAGCTCTGCTCAGAGGCCCGATCTGGCAGAGTTGCTGGCGTGAGGCTGCTCTGCCCTGGGCGAGCCTTGCCCAGACTTGCCTCGCGTCTAGGCTTCCAGTCCAGAAAGGAGCGGGCTGCGCGAGACTGGGAGATGCTACTGGCGCCTTCCTGGCCTCAGCACCACTCCTGCCTTACCTTTGCACCTAGTCCTCAGGCGTTCTTGTGGAGGGCTTAGTTGCCGGTGGGTTGCACACTGCCAAGCGCTCCAGCAGAGAGGGCTCTATTAGAGGCAATGGGAGGGCAACTGCAGGGCTCCTCCAGCGGTTGCTTGACCGCCCAGACTCAGCACAGCACGGAGAGCACAAGGCTCACAGGGCCTCTGGCTGTGGTCTGCAGCCCCACACACGCGGAGGCTGACTTGGTGAGCGCCCAGAAGGTGCCTGACAGACGTCTTTTCCCTAGTGCTCTCCTCCCCAGCAGAGACGTGTGCAGGTGGTTAAGGCCTGCTCCTGCGGGTCTGGGCTCCCGTCCACAGCCCCAGCTCAGGGAAGCAGCTCCTCAGCCAAGACCTGTAGGAGGCGCGGGGCGCCCCCGCCTGGAAGCCTTGTGCACAGCATGAGGGAAGCGATCCTCCTTGGGAGAAGAGGAAGCAGCCCAGATGCGTGGGGCTGCAATCACTGCTTGGGCGGAGCCGAGTGCGCCTGAGTACGGCAGAGCTCCAGCTCTGCTCAGAGGCCCGATCTGGCAGAGGGCTGGCGTGAGGCTGCTCTGCCCTGGGCGAGCCTTGCCCAGACTTGCCTCGCGGCTAGGCTTCCAGTCCAGAAAGGAGCGGGCTGCGCGAGACTGGGAGATGCTACTGGCGCCTTCCTGGCCTCAGCACCACTCCTGCCTTGCCTTTGCACCTAGTCCTCAGGCGTTCTTGTGGAGGGCTTAGTTGCCGGTGGGTTGCACACTGCCAAGCGCTCCAGCAGAGAGGGCTCTATTAGAGGCAATGGGAGGGCAACTGCAGGGCTCCTCCAGCGGTTGCTTGACCGCCCAGACTCAGCACAGCACGGAGAGCACAAGGCTCACAGGGCCTCTGGCTGTGGTCTGCAGCCCCACACACGCTGAGGCTGACTCGGTGAGCGCCCAGAAGGTGCCTGACAGACGTCATTTCCCTAGTGCTCTCCTCCCCAGCAGAGACGTGTGCAGGTGGTTGGGGCCTGCTCCTGCGTGTCTGGGCTCCCGTCCACAGCCCCAGCTCAGGGAAGCAGCTCCTCAGCCAAGACCTGTAGGAGGCGTGGGGCGCCCCCTCCTGGAAGCCTAGTGCACAGCATGAGGGAAGCGATCCTCCTTGGGAGAAGAGGAGGCAGCCCAGATGCGTGGGGCTGCAATCACTGCTTGGGCGGAGCCGGGTGCGCCTCCAGTACGGCAGAGCTCCAGCTCTGCTCAGAGGCCCGATCTGGCAGAGGGCTGGCGTGAGGCTGCTTTGCCCTGGGCGAGCCTTGCCCAGACTTGCCTCGCGACTAGGCTTCCAGTCCAGAAAGGAGCGGGCTGCGCGAGACTGGGAGATGCTACTGGCGCCTTCCTGGCCTCAGCTCCACTCCTGCCTTGCCTTTGCACCTAGTCCCCAGGCGTTCTTGTGGAGGGCTTAGTTGCCGGTGGGTTGCACACTGCCAAGCGCTCCAGCAGAGAGGGCTCTATTAGAGGCAATGGGAGGGCAACTGCAGGGCTCCTCCAGCGGTTGCTTGACCGCCCAGACTCAGCACAGCACGGAGAGCACAAGGCTCACAGGGCCTCTGGCTGTGGTCTGCAGCCCCACACACGCGGAGGCTGACTCGGTGAGCGCCCAGAAGGTGCCTGACAGACGTCATTTCCCTAGTGCTCTCCTCCCCAGCAGAGACGTGTGCAGGTGGTTGGGGCCTGCCCCTGCGTGTCTGGGCTCCCGTCCACAGCCCCAGCTCAGGGAAGCAGCTCCTGAGCCAAGACCTGTGGGAGGCGCAGGGGGCCCCGCCTGGAAGCCTAGTTTCCAGCATGCGGGAAGCGAGCCTCCTCGGGAGAAGAGAAGGCAGCCCTGCTGTGTGCGGCTGCATTCACTGCTTTGGCGGAGCTGAGTGCGCCTCCAGTACGGCAGAGCTCCAGCTCTGCTCAGAGGCCCGATCTGGCAGAGTTGCTGGCGAGAGGCTGCTCTGCCATGTGCGAGCCTTGCCCAAACTTGCCTCGCGCCTAGGCTTCCAGTCCAGAAAGGAGCGGGCTGCGCGAGACTGGGAGATGCTACTGGCGCCTTCCTGGCCTCAGCTCCACTCCTGCCTTGCCTTTGCACCTAGTCCCCAGGCTTTCTTGTGTAGGGCTTAGTTGCCGGTGGGTTGCACACTGCCAAGCGCTCCAGCTTTAGGGCTCTAGTAGAGGCAAAGTGAGGGCAACTGAAAGTCTATTCTTACGGTTGCTTGACCGCCCAGACTCAGCACAGCACGGAGAGCACAAGGCTCACAGGGCCTCTGGCTGTGGTCTGCAGCCCCACACACGCGGAGCCTGACTCGGTGAGCGCCCAGAAGGTGCCTGACAGACGTCTTTTCCCTAGTACTCTCCTCCCCAGCAGAGACGTGTGCAGGTGGTTGGGGCCTGCCCCTGCGTGTCTGGGCTCCCGTCCACAGCCCCAGCTCAGGGAAGCAGCTCCTCAACCAAGACCTGTAGGAGGCGCGGGGCGCCCCCGCCTGGAAGCCTTGTGCACAGCATGAGGGAAGCGAGCCTCCTTGGGAGAAGAGGAAGCAGCCCAGATGCGTGGGGCTGCAATCACTGCTTGGGCGGAGCCGAGTGCGCCTCCAGTACGGCAGAGCTCCAGCTCTGCTCAGAGGCCCGATCTGGCAGAGGGCTGGCGTGAGGCTGCTCTGCCCTGGGCGAGCGTTGCCCAGACTTGCCTCGCGGCTAGGCTTCCAGTCCAGAAAGGAGCGGGCTGCGCGAGACTGGGAGATGCTACTGGCGCCTTCCTGGCCTCAGCTCCACTCCTGCCTTGCCTTTGCACCTAGTCCCCAGGCGTTCTTGTGGAGGGCTTAGTTGCCGGTGGGTTGCACACTGCCAAGCGCTCCAGCTTGAGGGCTCTAGTAGAGGCAAAGTGAGGGCAACTGAAAGTCTATTCTTATGGTTGCTTGACCGCCCAGACTCAGCACAGCACGGAGAGCACAAGGCTCAAAGGGCCCCTGGCTGGGGTCTGCAGCCCCACACACGCGGAGGCTGACTCGGTGAGCGCACAGAAGGTGCCTGACAGACGTCATTTCCCTAGTGCTCTCCTCCACAGCAGAGACGTGTGCAGGTGGTTGGGGCCTGCCCCTGCGTGTCTGGGCTCCCGTCCACAGCCCCAGCTCAGGGAAGCAGCTCCTGAGCCAAGACCTGTGGAGGGCGCAGGGGGCCCCGCCTGGAAGCCTAGTTTACAGCATGCGGGAAGTGAGCCTCCTCGGGAGAAGAGAAGGCAGCCCTGCTGTGTGCGGCTGCATTCACTGCTTTGGCGGAGCCGAGTGCGCCTCCAGTACGGCAGAGCTCCAGCTCTGCTCAGAGGCCCGATCTGGCAGAGTTGCTGGCGTGAGGCTGCACTGCCCTGGGCGAGCCTTGCCCAGACTTGCCTCGCGGCTAGGCTTCCAGTCCAGAAAGGAGCGGGCTGCGCGAGACTGGGAGATGCTACTGGCGCCTTCCTGGCCTCAGCACCACTCCTGCCTTACCTTTGCACCTAGTCCTCAGGCGTTCTTGTGGAGGGCTTAGTTTCCGGTGGGTTGCACACTGCCAAGCGCTCCAGCAGAGAGGGCTCTATTAGAGGCAATGGGAGGGCAACTGCAGGGCTCCTCCAGCGGTTGCTTGACCGCCCAGACTCAGCACAGCACGGAGAGCACAAGGCTCACAGGGCCTCTGGCTGTGGTCTGCAGCCCCACACACGCTGAGGCTGACTCGGTGAGCGCCCAGAAGGTGCCTGACAGACGTCATTTCCCTAGTGCTCTCCTCCCCAGCAGAGACGTGTGCAGGTGGTTGGGGCCTGGCCCTGCGTGTCTGGGATCCCGTCCACAGCCCCAGCTCAGGGAAGCAGCTCCTCAGCCAAGACCTGTAGGAGGCGCGGGGCGCCCCCGCCTGGAAGCCTAGTGCACAGCATGAGGGAAGCGAGCCTCCTTGGGAGAAGAGGAGGCAGCCCAGATGTGTGGGGCTGCAATCACTGCTTGGGCGGAGCCGAGTGCGCCTCCAGTACGGCAGAGCTCCAGCTCTGCTCAGAGGCCCGATCTGGCAGAGGGCTGGCGTGAGGCTGCTCTGCCCTGGGCGAGCCTTGCCCAGACTTGCCTCGCGGCTAGGCTTCTAGTCCAGAAAGGAGCGGGCTGCGCGAGACTGGGAGATGCTACTGTGCCTTCCTGGCCTCAGCTCCACTCCTGCCTTGCCTTTGCACCTAGTCCCCAGGCGTTCTTGTGTAGTGCTTAGTTGCCGGTGGGTTGCACACTGCCAAGCGCTCCAGCTTGAGGGCTCTAGTAGAGGCAAAGTGAGGGCAACTGAAAGTCTATTCTTACGGTTGCTTGACCGCCCAGACTCAGCACAGCACGGAGAACACAAGGCTCACAGGGCCTCTGGCTGTGGTCTGCAGCCCCTCACACGCGGAGGCTGACTCGGTGAGCGCCTAGAAGGTGCCTGACAGACGTCTTTTCCCTAGTGCTCTCCTCCCCAGCAGAGACGTGTGCAGGTGGTTGGGGCCTGCCCCTGCGTGTCTGGGCTCCCGTCCACAGCCCCAGCTCAGGGAAGCAGCTCCTGAGCCAAGACCTGTGGGAGGCGCAGGGGGCCCCGCCTGGAAGCCTAGTTTCCAGCATGCGGGAAGCGAGCCTCCTCGGGAGAAGAGAAGGCAGCCCTGCTGTGTGCGGCTGCATTCACTGCTTTGGCGGAGCTGAGTGCGCCTCCAGTACGGCAGAGTTCCAGCTCTGCTCAGAGGCCCGATCTGGCAGAGTTGCTGGCGTGAGGCTGCTCTGCCATGTGCGAGCCTTGCCCAAACTTGCCTCGCGGCTAGGCTTCCAGTCCAGAAAGGAGCGGGCTGCGCGAGACTGGGAGATGCTACTGCCGCCTTCCTGGCCTCAGCTCCACTCCTGCCTTGCCTTTGCACCTAGTCCCCAGGCGTTCTTGTGGAGGGCTTAGTTTCCGGTGGGTTGCACACTGCCAAGCGCTCCAGCAGAGAGGGCTCTATTAGAGGCAATGGGAGGGCAACTGTAGGGCTCCTCCAGCGGTTGCTTGACCGCCCAGACTCAGCACAGCACGGAGAGCACAAGGCTCACAGGGCCTCTGGCTGTGGTCTGCAGCCCCACACACGCTGAGGCTGACTCGGTGAGCGCCCAGAAGGTGCCTGACAGACGTCTTTTCCCTAGTGCTCTCCTCCCCAGCAGAGACGTGTGCAGGTGGTTGGGGCCTGCCCCTGCGTGTCTGGGCTCCCGTCCACAGCCCCAGCTCAGGGAAGCAGCTCCTCAGCCCAGACCTGTAGGAGGCGCGGGGCCCCCCCGCCTGGAAACCTAGTGCACAGCATGAGGGAAGCGAGCCTCCTTGGGAGAAGAGGAGGCAGCCCAGATGTGTGGGGCTGCAATCACTGCTTGGGCGGAGCCGAGTGCGCCTCCAGTACGGCAGAGCTCCAGCTCTGCTCAGAGGCCCGATCTGGCAGAGGGCTGGCGTGAGGCTGCTCTGCCCTGGGCGAGCCTTGCCCAGACTTGCCTCGCGGCTAGGCTTCTAGTCCAGAAAGGAGCGGGCTGCGCGAGACTGGGAGATGCTACTGGCGCCTTCCTGGCCTCAGCTCCACTCCTGCCTTGCCTTTGCACCTAGTCCCCAGGCGTTCTTGTGGAGGGCTTAGTTGCCGGTGGGTTGCACACTGCCAAGCGCTCCAGCTTGAGGGCTCTAGTAGAGGCAAAGTGAGGGCAACTGAAATTCTATTCTTACGGTTGCTTGACCGCCCAGACTCAGCACAGCACGGAGAGCACAAGGCTCAAAGGGCCCGTGGTTGGGGTCTGCAGCCCCACACACGCGGAGACTGACTCGGTGAGCGCCCAGAAGGTGCCTGACAGACGTCATTTCCCTAGTGCTCTCCTCCCCAGCAGAGACGTGTGCAGGTGGTTGGGGCCTGCCCCTGCGTGTCTGGGCTCCCGTCCACAGCCCCAGCTCAGGGAAGCAGCTCCTGAGCCAAGACCTGTGGGAGGCGCAGGGGGCCCCGCCTGGAAGCCTAGTTTCCAGCATGCGGGAAGCGAGCCTCCTCGGGAGAAGAGAAGGCAGCCCTGCTGTGTGCGGCTGCATTCACTGCTTTGGCGGAGCCGAGTGCGCCTCCAGTACGGCAGAGTTCCAGCTCTGCTCAGAGGCCCGATCTGGCAGAGTTGCTGGCGTGAGGCTGCTCTGCCCTGGGCGAGCCTTGCCCAAACTTGCCTCGCGGCTAGGCTTCCAGTCCAGAAAGGAGCGGGCTGCGCGAGACTGGGAGATTCTACTGGCGCCTTCCTGGCCTCAGCACCACTCCTGCCTTACCTTTGCACCTAGTCCTCAGGCGTTCTTGTGGAGAGCTTAGTTGCTGGTGGGTTGCACACTGCCAACCGCTCCAGCAGAGAGGGCTCTATTAGAGGCAATGGGAGGGCAACTGCAGGGCTCCTCCAGCGGTTGCTTGACCGCCCAGACTCAGCACAGCACGGAGAGCACAAGGCTCACAGGGCCTCTGGCTGTGGTCTGCAGCCCGACACACGCTGAGGCTGACTCGGTGAGCGCCCAGAAGGTGCCTGACAGACGTCATTTCCCTAGTGCTCTCCTCCCCAGCAGAGACGTGTGCAGGTGGTTGGGGCCTGGCCCTGCGTGTCTGGGCTCCCGTCCACAGCTCCAGCTCAGGGAAGCAGCTCCTCAGCCAAGACCTGTAGGAGGCGCGGGGCGCCCCCGACTGGAAGCCTACTGTACAGCATGAGGGAAGCGAGCATCCTTGGGAGAAGAGGAGGCAGCCCAGATGCGTGGGGCTGCAATCACTGCTTGGGCGGAGCCGAGTGCGCCTCCAGTACGGCAGAGCTCCAGCTCTGCTCAGAGGCCCGATCTGGCAGAGGGCTGGCGTGAGGCTGCTCTGCCCTGGGCGAGCCTTGCCCAGACTTGCCTCGCGGCTAGGCTTCTAGTCCAGAAAGGAGCGGGCTGCGCGAGACTGGGAGATGCTACTGGCGCCTTCCTGGCCTCAGCTCCACTCCTGCCTTGCCTTTGCACCTAGTCCCCAGGCGTTCTTGTGGAGGGCTTAGTTGCCGGTGGGTTGCACACTGCCAAGCGCTCCAGCTTGAGGGCTCTAGTAGAGGCAAAGTGAGGGCAACTGAAATTCTATTCTTACGGTTGCTTGACCGCCCAGACTCAGCACAGCACGTAGAGCACAAGGCTCAAAGGGCCCGTTGTTGGGGTCTGCAGCCCCTCACACGCGGAGGCTGACTCGGTGAGCGCCTAGAAGGTGCCTGACAGACGTCTTTTCCCTAGTGCTCTCCTCCCCAGCAGAGACGTGTGCAGGTGGTTGGGGCCTGCCCCTGCGTGTCTGGGCTCCCGTCCACAGCCCCAGCTCAGGGAAGCAGCTCCTGAGCCAAGACCTGTGGGAGGCGCAGGGGGCCCCGCCTGGAAGCCTAGTTTCCAGCATGCGGGAAGCGAGCCTCCTCGGGAGAAGAGAAGGCAGCCCTGCTGTGTGCGGCTGCATTCACTGCTTTGGCGGAGCTGAGTGCGCCTCCAGTACGGCAGAGTTCCAGCTCTGCTCAGAGGCCCTATCTGGCAGAGTTGCTGGCGTGAGGCTGCTCTGCCATGTGCGAGCCTTGCCCAAACTTGCCTCGCGGCTAGGCTTCCAGTCCAGAAAGGAGCGGGCCGCGCGAGACTGGGAGATGCTACTGCCGCCTTCCTGGCCTCAGCACCACTCCTGCCTTACCTTTGCACCTAGTCCTCATGCGTTCTTGTGGAGGGCTTAGTTTCCGGTGGGTTGCACACTGCCAAGCGCTCCAGCAGAGAGGGCTCTATTAGAGGCAATGGGAGGGCAACTGCAGGGCTCCTCCAGCGGTTGCTTGACCGCCCAGACTCAGCACAGCACGGAGAGCACAAGGCTCACAGGGCCTCTGGCTGTGGTCTGCAGCCCCACACACGCTGAGGCTGACTCGGTGAGCGCCCAGAAGGTGCCTGACAGACGTCTTTTCCCTAGTGCTCTCCTCCCCAGCAGAGACGTGTGCAGGTGGTTGGGGCCTGCCCCTGCGTGTCTGGGCTCCCGTCCACAGCCCCAGCTCAGGGAAGCAGCTCCTCAGCCCAGACCTGTAGGAGGCGCGGGGCCCCCCCGCCTGGAAACCTAGTGCACAGCATGAGGGAAGCGAGCCTCCTTGGGAGAAGAGGAGGCAGCCCAGATGTGTGGGGCTGCAATCACTGCTTGGGCGGAGCCGAGTGCGCCTCCAGTACGGCAGAGCTCCAGCTCTGCTCAGAGGCCCGATCTGGCAGAGGGCTGGCGTGAGGCTGCTCTGCCCTGGGCGAGTCTTGCCCAGACTTGCCTCGCGGCTAGGCTTCCACTCCAGAAAGGAGCGGGCTGCGCGAGACTGGGAGATGCTACTGGCGCCTTCCTGGCCTCAGCTCCACTCCTGCCTTGCCTTTGCACCTAGTCCCCAGGCGTTCTTGTGGAGGGCTTAGTTGCCGGTGGGTTGCACACTGCCAAGCTCTCCAGCTTGAGGGCTCTAGTAGAGGCAAAGTGAGGGCAACTGAAAGTCTATTCTTACGGTTGCTTGACCGCCCAGACTCAGCACAGCACGGAGAGCACAAGGCTCACAGGGCCTCTGGCTGTGGTCTGCAGCCCCACACACGCGGAGGCTGACTCGGTGAGCGCCCAGAAGGTGCCTGACAGACGTCTTTTCCCTAGTGCTCTCCTCCCCAGCAGAGACGTGTGCAGGTGGTTGGGGCCTGCCCCTGCGTGTCTGGGCTCCCGTCCACAGCCCCAGCTCAGGGAAGCAGCTCCTCAGCTAAGACCTGTAGGAGGCGCGGGGCGCCCCCGCCTGGAAGCCTTGTGCACAGCATGAGGGAAGCGAGCCTCCTTGGGAGAAGAGGAAGCAGCCCAGATGCGTGGGGCTGCAATCACTGCTTGGGCGGAGCCGAGTGCGCCTCCAGTACGGCAGAGCTCCAGCTCTGCTCAGAGGCCCGATCTGGCAGAGGGCTGGCGTGAGGCTGCTCTGCCCTGGGCGAGCCTTGCCCAGACTTGCCTCGCGGCTAGGCTTCCAGTCCAGAAAGGAGCGGGCTGCGCGAGACTGGGAGATGCTACTGGCGCCTTCCTGGCCTCAGCTCCACTTCTGCCTTGCCTTTGCACCTAGTCCCAAGGCGTTCTTGTGGAGGGCTTAGTTGCCGGTGGGTTGCACACTGCCAAGCGCTCCAGCTTGAGGGCTCTAGTAGAGGCAAAGTGAGGGCAACTGGAAGTCTATTCTTATGGTTGCTTGACCGCCCAGACTCAGCACAGCACGGAGAGCACAAGGCTCACAGGGCCCCTGGCTGGGGTCTGCAGCACCACACACGCGGAGGCTGACTCGGTTAGCGCCCAGAAGGTGCCTGACAGACGTCATTTCCCTAGTTCTCTCCTCCACAGCAGAGACGTGTGCAGGTGGTTTGGGCCTGCCCCTGCGTGTCTGGGCTCCCGTCCACAGCCCCAGCTCAGGGAAGCAGCTCCTGAGCCAAGACCTGTGGAGGGCGCAGGGGGCCCCGCCTGGAAGCCTAGTTTACAGCATGCGGGAAGTGAGCCTCCTCGGGAGAAGAGAAGGCAGCCCTGCTGTGTGCGGCTGCATTCACTGCTTTGGCGGAGCCGAGTGCGCCTGCAGTACGGCAGAGCTCCAGCTCTGCTCAGAGGCCCGATCTGGCAGAGTTGCTGGCGTGAGGCTGCTCTGCCCTGGGCGAGCCTTGCCCAGACTTGCCTCGCGTCTAGGCTTCCAGTCCAGAAAGGAGCGGGCTGCGCGAGACTGGGAGATGCTACTGGCGCCTTACTGGCCTCAGCACCACTCCTGCCTTACCTTTGCACCTAGTCCTCAGGCGTTCTTGTGGAGGGCTTAGTTGCCGGTGGGTTGCACACTGCCAAGCGCTCCAGCAGAGAGGGCTCTATTAGAGGCAATGGGAGGGCAACTGCAGGGCTCCTCCAGCGGTTGCTTGACCGCCCAGACTCAGCACAGCACGGAGAGCACAAGGCTCACAGGGCCTCTGGCTGTGGTCTGCAGCCCCACACACGCTGAGGCTGACTCGGTGAGCGCCCAGAAGGTGCCTGACAGACGTCATTTCCCTAGTGCTCTCCTCCCCAGCAGAGACGTGTGCAGGTGGTTGGGGCCTGGCCCTGCGTGTCTGGGCTCCCGTCCACAGCCCCAGCTCAGTGAAGCAGCTCCTCAGCCAAGACCTGTAGGAGGCGCGGGGCGCCCCCGACTGGAAGCCTACTGTACAGCATGAGGGAAGCGAGCCTCCTTGGGAGAAGAGGAGGCAGCCCAGATGCGTGGGGCTGCAATCACTGCTTGGGCGGAGCCGAGTGCGCCTCCAGTACGGCAGAGCTCCAGCTCTGCTCAGAGGCCCGATCTGGCAGAGGGCTGGCGTGAGGCTGCTCTGCCCTGGGCGAGCCTTGCCCAGACTTGCCTCGCGGCTAGGCTTCTAGTCCAGAAAGGAGCGGGCTGCGCGAGACTGGGAGATGCTACTGGCGCCTTCCTGGCCTCAGCTCCACTCCTGCCTTGCCTTTGCACCTAGTCCCCAGGCGTTCTTGTGGAGGGCTTAGTTGCCGGTGGGTTGCACACTGCCAAGCGCTCCAGCTTGAGGGCTCTAGTAGAGGCAAAGTGAGGGCAACTGAAATTCTATTCTTACGGTTGCTTGACCGCCCAGACTCAGCACAGCACGGAGAGCACAAGGCTCAAAGGGCCCGTGGTTGGGGTCTGCAGCCCCACACACGCGGAGACTGACTCGGTGAGCGCCCAGAAGGTGCCTGACAGACGTCATTTCCCTAGTGCTCTCCTCCCCAGCAGAGACGTGTGCAGGTGGTTGGGGCCTGCCCCTGCGTGTCTGGGCTCCCGTCCACAGCCCCAGCTCAGGGAAGCAGCTCCTGAGCCAAGACCTGTGGGAGGCGCAGGGGGCCCCGCCTGGAAGCCTAGTTTCCAGCATGCGGGAAGCGAGCCTCCTCGGGAGAAGAGAAGGCAGCCCTGCTGTGTGCGGCTGCATTCACTGCTTTGGCGGAGCCGAGTGCGCCTCCAGTACGGCAGAGTTCCAGCTCTGCTCAGAGGCCCGATCTGGCAGAGTTGCTGGCGTGAGGCTGCTCTGCCCTGGGCGAGCCTTGCCCAAACTTGCCTCGCGGCTAGGCTTCCAGTCCAGAAAGGAGCGGGCTGCGCGAGACTGGGAGATTCTACTGGCGCCTTCCTGGCCTCAGCACCACTCCTGCCTTACCTTTGCACCTAGTCCTCAGGCGTTCTTGTGGAGAGCTTAGTTGCCGGTGGGTTGCACACTGCCAACCGCTCCAGCAGAGAGGGCTCTATTAGAGGCAATGGGAGGGCAACTGCAGGGCTCCTCCAGCGGTTGCTTGACCGCCCAGACTCAGCACAGCACGGAGAGCACAAGGCTCACAGGGCCTCTGGCTGTGGTCTGCAGCCCGACACACGCTGAGGCTGACTCGGTGAGCGCCCAGAAGGTGCCTGACAGACGTCATTTCCCTAGTGCTCTCCTCCCCAGCAGAGACGTGTGCAGGTGGTTGGGGCCTGGCCCTGCGTGTCTGGGCTCCCGTCCACAGCTCCAGCTCAGGGAAGCAGCTCCTCAGCCAAGACCTGTAGGAGGCGCGGGGCGCCCCCGACTGGAAGCCTACTGTACAGCATGAGGGAAGCGAGCATCCTTGGGAGAAGAGGAGGCAGCCCAGATGCGTGGGGCTGCAATCACTGCTTGGGCGGAGCCGAGTGCGCCTCCAGTACGGCAGAGCTCCAGCTCTGCTCAGAGGCCCGATCTGGCAGAGGGCTGGCGTGAGGCTGCTCTGCCCTGGGCGAGCCTTGCCCAGACTTGCCTCGCGGCTAGGCTTCTAGTCCAGAAAGGAGCGGGCTGCGCGAGACTGGGAGATGCTACTGGCGCCTTCCTGGCCTCAGCTCCACTCCTGCCTTGCCTTTGCACCTAGTCCCCAGGCGTTCTTGTGGAGGGCTTAGTTGCCGGTGGGTTGCACACTGCCAAGCGCTCCAGCTTGAGGGCTTTAGTAGAGGCAAAGTGAGGGCAACTGAAAGTCTATTCTTACGGTTGCTTGACCGCCCAGACTCAGCACAGCACGGAGAGCACAAGGCTCACAGGGCCTCTGGCTGTGGTCTGCAGCCCCACACACGCGGAGGCTGACTCGGTGAGCGCCCAGAAGGTGCCTGACAGACGTCTTTTCCCTAGTGCTCTCCTCCCCAGCAGAGACGTGTGCAGGTGGTTGGGGCCTGCCCCTGCGTGTCTGGGCTCCCGTCCACAGCCCCAGCTCAGGGAAGCAGCTCCTGAGCCAAGACCTGTGGAGGGCGCAGGGGGCCCCGCCTGGAAGCCTAGTTTACAGCATGCGGGAAGTGAGCCTCCTCGGGAGAAGAGAAGGCAGCCCTGCTGTGTGCGGCTGCATTCACTGCTTTGGCGGAGCTGAGTGCGCCTCCAGTACGGCAGAGCTCCAGCTCTGCTCAGAGGCCCGATCTGGCAGAGTTGCTGGCGTGAGGCTGCTCTGCCCTGGGCGAGCCTTGCCCAGACTTGCCTCGCGGCTAGGCTTCTAGTCCAGAAAGGAGCGGGCTGCGCGAGACTGGGAGATGCTACTGGCGCCTTCCTGGCCTCAGCTCCACTTCTGCCTTGCCTTTGCACCTAGTCCCCAGGCGTTCTTGTGGAGGGCTTAGTTGCCGGTGGGTTGCACACTGCCAAGCGCTCCTGCTTGAGGGCTCTAGTAGAGGCAAAGTGAGGGCAACTGAAAGTCTATTCTTACGGTTGCTTGACCGCCCAGACTCAGCACAGCACGGAGAGCACAGGGCTCACAGGGCCCCTGGCTGGGGTGTGCAGCCCCACACACGCGGAGGCTGACTCGGTGAGCGCCCAGAAGGTGCCTGACAGACGTCATTTCCCTAGTGCTCTCCTCCCAAGCAGAGACGTGTGCAGGTGGTTGGGGCCTGCCCCTGCGTGTCTGGGCTCCCGTCCACAGCCCCAGCTCAGGGAAGCAGCTCCTCAGCCAAGACCTGTAGGAGGCGTGGGGCGCCCCCGCCTGGAAGCCTAGTGCACAGCATGAGGGAAGCGATCCTCCTTGGGAGAAGAGGAGGCAGCCCAGATGCGTGGGGCTGCAATCACTGCTTGGGCGGAGCCGAGTGCGCCTCCAGTACGGCAGAGCTCCAGCTCTGCTCAGAGGCCCGATCTGGCAGAGGGCTGGCGTGAGGCTGCTCTGCCCTGGGCGAGCCTTGCCCAGACTTGCCTCGCGGCTAGGCTTCCAGTCCAGAAAGGAGCGGGCTGCGCAAGACTGGGAGATGCTACTGGCGCCTTCCTGGCCTCAGCTCCACTCCTGCCTTGCCTTTGCACCTAGTCCCCAGGCGTTCTTGTGGAGGGCTTAGTTGCCGGTGGGTTGCACACTGCCAAGCGCTCCAGCTTGAGGGCTCTAGTAGAGGCAAAGTGAGGGCAACTGGAAGTCTATTCTTACGGTTGCTTGACCGCCCAGACTCAGCACAGCACGGAGAGCACAAGGCTCACAGGGCCCCTGGCTGGGATCTGCAGCCCCACACACGCGGAGGCTGACTCGGTGAGCGCCCAGAAGGTGCCTGACAGACGTCATTTCCCTAGTGCTCTCCTCCCAAGCAGAGACGTGTCCAGGTGGTTGGGGCCTGCCGCTGTGTGTCTGGGCTCCCGTCCACAGCCCCAGCTCAGGGAAGCAGCTCCTGAGCCAAGACCTGTGGGAGGCGCAGGGGGCCCCGCCTGGAAGCCTAGTTTCCAGCATGCGGGAAGCGAGCCTCCTCGGGAGAACAGAAGGCAGCCCTGCTGTGTGCGGCTGCATTCACTGCTTTGGCGGAGCCGAGTGCGCCTCCAGTACGGCAGAGCTCCAGCTCTGCTCAGAGGCCCGATCTGGCAGAGTTGCTGGCGTGAGGCTGCTCTGCCATGTGCGAGCCTTGCCCAAACTTGCCTCTCGGCTAGGCTTCCAGTCCAGAAAGGAGCGGGCTGCGCGAGACTGGGAGATGCTACTGGCGCCTTCCTGGCCTCAGCTCCACTCTTGCCTTGCCTTTGCACCTAGTCCCCAGGCGTTCTTGTGTAGGGCTTAGTTGCCGGTGGGTTGCACACTGCCAAGCGCTCCAGCTTGAGGGCTCTAGTAGAGGCAAAGTGAGGGCAACTGAAAGTCTATTCTTACAGTTGCTTGACCGCCCAGACTCAGCACAGCACGGAGAGCACAAGGCTCACAGGGCCTCTGGCTGTGGTCTGCAGCCCCACACACGCGGAGGCTGACTCGGTGAGCGCCCAGAAGGTGCCTGACAGACGTCTTTTCCCTAGTGCTCTCCTCCCCAGCAGAGACGTGTGCAGGTGGTTGGGGCCTGCCCCTGCGTGTCTGGGCTCCCGTCCACAGCCCCAGCTCAGGGAAGCAGCTCCTGAGCCAAGACCTGTGGAGGGCTCAGGGGGCCCCGCCTGGAAGCCTAGTTTACAGCATGCGGGAAGTGAGCCTCCTCGGGAGAAGAGAAGGCAGCCCTGCTGTGTGCGGCTGCATTCACTGCTTTGGCGGAGCCGAGTGCGCCTCCAGTACGGCAGAGCTCCAGCTCTGCTCAGAGGCCCGATCTGGCAGAGTTGCTGGCGTGAGGCTGCTCTGTCCTAGGCGAGCCTTGCCCAGACTTGCCTCGCGGCTAGGCTTCCAGTCCAGAAAGGAGCGGGCTGCGCGAGACTGGGAGATGCTACTGGCGCCTTCCTGGCCTCACCACCACTCCTACCTTACCTTTGCACCTAGTCCTCAGGCGTTCTTGTGGAGGGCTTAGTTGCCGGTGTCTTGCACACTGCCAAACGCTCCAGCAGAGAGGGCTCTATTAGAGGCAATGGGAGGGCAACTGCAGGGCTCCTCCAGCGGTTGCTTGACCGCCCAGACTCAGCACAGCACGGAGAGCACAAGGCTCACAGGGCCTCTGGCTGTGATCTGCAGCCCCACACACGCTGAGGCTGACTCGGTGAGCGCCCAGAAGGTGCCTGACAGACGTCATTTCGCTAGTGCTCTCCTCCCCAGCAGAGACGTGTGCAGGTGGTTGGGGCCTGCCCCTGCGTGTCTGGGCTCCCGTCCACAGCCCCAGCTCAGGGAAGCAGCTCCTGAGCCAAGACCTGTGGGAGGCGCAGGGGGCCACGCCTGGAAGCCTAGTTTCCAGCATGCGGGAAGCGAGCCTCCTCGGGAGAACAGAAGGCAGCCCTGCTGTGTGCGGCTGCATTCACTGCTTTGGCGGAGCCGAGTGCGCCTCCAGTACGGCAGAGCTCCATCTCTGCTCAGAGGCCCGATCTGGCAGAGTTGCTGGCGTGAGGCTGCTCTGCCATGTGCGAGCCTTGCCCAAACTTGCCTCGCGGCTAGGCTTCCAGTCCAGAAAGGAGCGGGCTGCGCGAGACTGGGAGATGCTACTGGCGCCTTCCTGGCCTCAGCTCCACTCTTGCCTTGCCTTTGCACCTAGTCCCCAGGCGTTCTTGTGTAGGGCTTAGTTGCCGGTGGGTTGCACACTGCCAAGCGCTCCAGCTTGAGGGCTCTAGTAGAGGCAAAGTGAGGGCAACTGAAAGTCTATTCTAACGGTTGCTTGACCGCCCAGACTCAGCACAGCACGGAGAGCACAAGGCTCACAGGGCCTCTGGCTGTGGTCTGCAGCCCCACACACGCGGAGGCTGACTCGGTGAGCGCCCAGAAGGTGCCTGACAGACGTCATTTCCCTAGTGCTCTCCTCCCCAGCAGAGACGTGTGCAGGTGGTTGGGGCCTGCCCCTGCGTGTCTGGGCTCCCGTCCACAGCCCCAGCTCAGGGAAGCAGCTCCTGAGCCAAGACCTGTGGGAGGCGCAGGGGGCCCCGCCTGGAAGCCTAGTTTCCAGCATGCGGGAAGCGAGCCTCCTCGGGAGAAGAGAAGGCAGCCCTGCTGTGTGCGGCTGCATTCACTGCTTTGGCGGAGCTGAGTGCGCCTCCAGTACGGCAGAGCTCCAGCTCTGCTCAGAGGCCCGATCTGGCAGAGTTGCTGGCGAGAGGCTGCTCTGCCATGTGCGAGCCTTGCCCAAACTTGCCTCGCGCCTAGGCTTCCAGTCCAGAAAGGAGCGGGCTGCGCGAGACTGGGAGATGCTACTGGCGCCTTCCTGGCCTCAGCTCCACTCCTGCCTTGCCTTTGCACCTAGTCCCCAGGCTTTCTTGTGTAGGGCTTAGTTGCCGGTGGGTTGCACACTGCCAAGCGCTCCAGCTTTAGGGCTCTAGTAGAGGCAAAGTGAGGGCAACTGAAAGTCTATTCTTACGGTTGCTTGACCGCCCAGACTCAGCACAGCACGGAGAGCACAAGGCTCACAGGGCCTCTGGCTGTGGTCTGCAGCCCCACACACGCGGAGCCTGACTCGGTGAGCGCCCAGAAGGTGCCTGACAGACGTCTTTTCCCTAGTACTCTCCTCCCCAGCAGAGACGTGTGCAGGTGGTTGGGGCCTGCCCCTGCGTGTCTGGGCTCCCGTCCACAGCCCCAGCTCAGGGAAGCAGCTCCTCAACCAAGACCTGTAGGAGGCGCGGGGCGCCCCCGCCTGGAAGCCTTGTGCACAGCATGAGGGAAGCGAGCCTCCTTGGGAGAAGAGGAAGCAGCCCAGATGCGTGGGGCTGCAATCACTGCTTGGGCGGAGCCGAGTGCGCCTCCAGTACGGCAGAGCTCCAACTCTGCTCAGAGGCCCGATCTGGCAGAGGGCTGGCGTGAGGCTGCTCTGCCCTGGGCGAGCCTTGCCCAGACTTGCCTCGCGGCTAGGCTTCCAGTCCAGAAAGGAGCGGGCTGCGCGAGACTGGGAGATGCTACTGGCGCCTTCCTGGCCTCAGCTCCACTCCTGCCTTGCCTTTGCACCTAGTCCCCAGGCGTTCTTGTGGAGGGCTTAGTTGCCGGTGGGTTGCACACTGCCAAGCGCTCCAGCTTGAGGGCTCTAGTAGAGGCAAAGTGAGGGCAACTGAAAGTCTATTCTTATGGTTGCTTGACCGCCCAGACTCAGCACAGCACGGAGAGCACAAGGCTCACAGGGCCCCTGGCTGGGGTCTGCAGCCCCACACACGCGGAGGCTGACTCGGTGAGCGCACAGAAGGTGCCTGACAGACGTCATTTCCCTAGTGCTCTCCTCCACAGCAGAGACGTGTGCAGGTGGTTGGGGCCTGCCCCTGCGTGTCTGGGCTCCCGTCCACAGCCCCAGCTCAGGGAAGCAGCTCCTGAGCCAAGACCTTTGGAGGGCGCAGGGGGCCCCGCCTGGAAGCCTAGTTTACAGCATGCGGGAAGTGAGCCTCCTCGGGAGAAGAGAAGGCAGCCCTGCTGTGTGCGGCTGCATTCACTGCTTTGGCGGAGCCGAGTGCGCCTCCAGTACGGCAGAGCTCCAGCTCTGCTCAGAGGCCCGATCTGGCAGAGTTGCTGGCGTGAGGCTGCACTGCCCTGGGCGAGCCTTGCCCAGACTTGCCTCGCGGCTAGGCTTCCAGTCCAGAAAGGAGCGGGCTGCGCGAGACTGGGAGATGCTACTGGCGCCTTCCTGGCCTCAGCACCACTCCTGCCTTACCTTTGCACCTAGTCCTCAGGCGTTCTTGTGGAGGGCTTAGTTTCCGGTGGGTTGCACACTGCCAAGCGCTCCAGCAGAGAGGGCTCTATTAGAGGCAATGGGAGGGCAACTGCAGGGCTCCTCCAGCGGTTGCTTGACCGCCCAGACTCAGCACAGCACGGAGAGCACAAGGCTCACAGGGCCTCTGGCTGTGGTCTGCAGCCCCACACACGCTGAGGCTGACTCGGTGAGCGCCCAGAAGGTGCCTGACAGACGTCATTTCCCTAGTGCTCTCCTCCCCAGCAGAGACGTGTGCAGGTGGTTGGGGCCTGGCCCTGCGTGTCTGGGATCCCGTCCACAGCCCCAGCTCAGGGAAGCAGCTCCTCAGCCAAGACCTGTAGGAGGCGCGGGGCGCCCCCGCCTGGAAGCCTAGTGCACAGCATGAGGGAAGCGAGCCTCCTTGGGAGAAGAGGAGGCAGCCCAGATGCGTGGGGCTGCAATCACTGCTTGGGCGGAGCCGAGTGCGCCTCCAGTACGGCAGAGCTCCAGCTCTGCTCAGAGGCCCGATCTGGCAGAGGGCTGGCGTGAGGCTGCTCTGCCCTGGGCGAGCCTTGCCCAGACTTGCCTCGCGGCTAGGCTTCTAGTCCAGAAAGGAGCGGGCTGCGCGAGACTGGGAGATGCTACTGTGCCTTCCTGGCCTCAGCTCCACTCCTGCCTTGCCTTTGCACCTAGTCCCCAGGCGTTCTTGTGTAGTGCTTAGTTGCCGGTGGGTTGCACACTGCCAAGCGCTCCAGCTTGAGGGCTCTAGTAGAGGCAAAGTGAGGGCAACTGAAAGTCTATTCTTACGGTTGCTTGACCGCCCAGACTCAGCACAGCACGGAGAACACAAGGCTCACAGGGCCTCTGGCTGTGGTCTGCAGCCCCTCACACGCGGAGGCTGACTCGGTGACCGCCCAGAAGGTGCCTGACAGACGTCTTTTCCCTAGTGCTCTCCTCCCCAGCAGAGACGTGTGCAGGTGGTTGGGGACTGCCCCTGCGTGTCTGGGCTCCCGTCCACAGCCCCAGCTCAGGGAAGCAGCTCCTCAGCCAAGACCTGTAGGAGGCGCGGGGCGCCCCCGCCTGGAAGCCTTGTGCACAGCATGAGGGAAGCGAGCCTCCTTGGGAGAAGAGGAAGCAGCCCAGATGCGTGGGGCTGCAATCACTGCTTGGGCGGAGCCGAGTGCGCCTCCAGTACGGCAGAGCTCCAGCTCTGCTCAGAGGCCCGATCTGGCAGAGGGCTGGCGTGAGGCTGCTCTGCCCTGGGCGAGCCTTGCCCAGACTTGCCTCGCGGCTAGGCTTCCAGTCCAGAAAGGAGCGGGCTGCGCGAGACTGGGAGATGCTACTGGCGCCTTCCTGGCCTCAGCTCCACTCCTTCCTTGCCTTTGCACCTAGTCCCCAGGCGTTCTTGTGGAGGGCTTAGTTGCCGGTGGGTTGCACACTGCCAAGCTCTCCAGCTTGAGGGCTCTAGTAGAGGCAAAGTGAGGGCAACTGGAAGTCTATTCTTATGGTTGCTTGACCGCCCAGACTCAGCACAGCACGGAGAGCACAAGGCTCACAGGGCCCCTGGCTGGGGTCTGCAGCCCCACACACGCGGAGGCTGACTCGGTGAGCGCCCAGAAGGTGCCTGACAGACGTCATTTCCCTAGTGCTCTCCTCCCCAGCAGAGACGTGTGCAGGTGGTTGGGGCCTGCCCCTGCGTGTCTGGGCTCCCGTCCACAGCCCCAGCTCAGGGAAGCAGCTCCTGAGCCAAGACCTGTGGAGGGCGCAGGGGGCCCCGCCTGGAAGCCTAGTTTACAGCATGCGGGAAGTGAGCCTCCTCGGGAGAAGAGAAGGCAGCCCTGCTGTGTGCGGCTGCATTCACTGCTTTGGCGGAGCTGAGTGCGCCTCCAGTACGGCAGAGCTCCAGCTCTGCTCAGAGGCCCGAACTGGCAGAGTTGCTGGCGTGAGGCTGCTCTGCCCTGGGCGAGCCTTGCCCAGACTTGCTTCGCGGCTAGGCTTCCAGTCCAGAAAGGAGCGGCCTGCGCGAGACTGGGAGATGCTACTGGCGCCTTCCTGGCCTCAGCACCACTCCTGCCTTACCTTTGCACCTAGTCCTCAGGCGTTCTTGTGGAGGGCTTAGTTGCCGGTGGGTTGCACACTGCCAAGCGCTCCAGCAGAGAGGGCTCTATTAGAGGCAATGGGAGGGCAACTGCAGGGCTCCTCCAGCGGTTGCTTGACCGCCCAGACTCAGCACAGCACGGAGAGCACAAGGCTCACAGGGCCTCTGGCTGTGGTCTGCAGCCCCACACACGCTGAGGCTGACTCGGTGAGCGCCCAGAAGGTGCCTGACAGACGTCATTTCCCTAGTGCTCTCCTCCCCAGCAGAGACGTGTGCAGGTGGTTGGGGCCTGGCCCTGCGTGTCTGGGCTCCCGTCCACAGCCCCAGCTCAGGGAAGCAGCTCCTCAGCCAAGACCTGTAGGAGGCGCGGGGCGCCCCCTCCTGGAAGCCTAGTGCACAGCATGAGGGAAGCGAGCCTCCTTGGGAGAAGAGGAGGCAGCCCAGATGCGTGGGGCTGCAATCACTGCTTGGGCGGAGCCGAGTGCGCCTCCAGTACGGCAGAGCTCCAGCTCTGCTCAGAGGCCCGATCTGGCAGAGGGCTGGCGTGAGGCTGCTCTGCCCTGGGCGAGCCTTGCCCAGACTTGCCTCGCGGCTAGGCTTCTAGTCCAGAAAGGAGCGGGCTGCGCGAGACTGGGAGATGCTACTGTGCCTTCCTGGCCTCAGCTCCACTCCTGCCTTGCCTTTGCACCTAGTCCCCAGGCGTTCTTGTGGAGGGCTTAGTTGCCGGTGGGTTGCACACTGCCAAGCGCTCCAGCTTGAGGGCTCTAGTAGAGGCAAAGTGAGGGCAACTGAAAGTCTATTCTTACGGTTGCTTGACAGCCCAGACTCAGCACAGCACGGAGAGCACAAGGCTCACAGGGCCCCTGGCTGGGGTCTGCAGCCCCACACACGCGGAGGCTGACTCGGTGAGCTCCCAGAAGGTGCCTGACAGACGTCATTTCCCTAGTGCTCTCCTCCCCAGCAGAGACGTGTGCAGGTGGTTGGGGCCTGCCCCTGCGTGTCTGGGCTCCCGTCCACAGCCCCAGCTCAGGGAAGCAGCTCCTGAGCCAAGACCTGTGGGAGGCGCAGGGGGCCCCGCCTGGAAGCCTAGTTTCCAGCATGCGGGAAGCGAGCCTCCTCGGGAGAAGAGAAGGCAGCCCTGCTGTGTGCGGCTGCATTCACTGCTTTGGCGGAGCTGAGTGCGCCTCCAGTACGGCAGAGTTCCAGCTCTGCTCAGAGGCCCGATCTGGCAGAGTTGCTGGCGTGAGGCTGCTCTGCCATGTGCGAGCCTTGCCCAAACTTGCCTCGCGGCTAGGCTTCCAGTCCAGAAAGGAGCGGGCTGCGCGAGACTGGGAGATGCTACTGGCGCCTTCCTGGCCTCAGCACCACTCCTGCCTTACCTTTGCACCTAGTCCTCATGCGTTCTTGTGGAGGGCTTAGTTTCCGGTGGGTTGCACACTGCCAAGCGCTCCAGCAGAGAGGGATCTATTAGAGGCAATGGGAGGGCAACTGCAGGGCTCCTCCAGCGGTTGCTTGACCGCCCAGACTCAGCACAGCACGGAGAGCACAAGGCTCACAGGGCCTCTGGCTGTGGTCTGTAGCCCCACACACGCTGAGGCTGACTCGGTGAGCGCCCAGAAGGTGCCTGACAGACGTCTTTTCCCTAGTGCTCTCCTCCCCAGCAGAGACGTGTGCAGGTGGTTGGGGCCTGCCCCTGCGTGTCTGGGCTCCCGTCCACAGCCCCAGCTCAGGGAAGCAGCTCCTCAGCCCAGACCTGTAGGAGGCGCGGGGCCCCCCCGCCTGGAAACCTAGTGCACAGCATGAGGGAAGCGAGCCTCCTTGGGAGAAGAGGAGGCAGCCCAGATGTGTGGGGCTGCAATCACTGCTTGGGCGGAGCCGAGTGCGCCTCCAGTACGGCAGAGCTCCAGCTCTGCTCAGAGGCCCGATCTGGCCGAGGGCTGGCGTGAGGCTGCTCTGCCCTGGGCGAGTCTTGCCCAGACTTGCCTCGCGGCTAGGCTTCCACTCCAGAAAGGAGCGGGCTGCGCGAGACTGGGAGATGCTACTGGCGCCTTCCTGGCCTCAGCTCCACTCCTGCCTTGCCTTTGCACCTAGTCCCCAGGCGTTCTTGTGGAGGGCTTAGTTGCCGGTGGGTTGCACACTGCC
The DNA here is from genome assembly GCF_032405125.1 of Capricornis sumatraensis. Taxonomy (NCBI): domain Eukaryota; kingdom Metazoa; phylum Chordata; class Mammalia; order Artiodactyla; family Bovidae; genus Capricornis; species Capricornis sumatraensis. The sequence continues at coordinate 6,402,535 of NW_027184616.1, read as the reverse complement.
AAGCTCTCCAGCTTGAGGGCTCTAGTAGAGGCAAAGTGAGGGCAACTGAAAGTCTATTCTTACGGTTGCTTGACCGCCCAGACTCAGCACAGCACGGAGAGCACAAGGCTCACAGGGCCTCTGGCTGTGGTCTGCAGCCCCACACACGCGGAGGCTGACTCGGTGAGCGCCCAGAAGGTGCCTGACAGACGTCTTTTCCCTAGTGCTCTCCTCCCCAGCAGAGACGTGTGCAGGTGGTTGGGGCCTGCCCCTGCGTGTCTGGGCTCCCGTCCACAGCCCCAGCTCAGGGAAGCAGCTCCTCAGCCAAGACCTGTAGGAGGCGCGGGGCGCCCCCGCCTGGAAGCCTTGTGCACAGCATGAGGGAAGCGAGCCTCCTTGGGAGAAGAGGAAGCAGCCCAGATGCGTGGGGCTGCAATCACTGCTTGGGCGGAGCCGAGTGCGCCTCCAGTACGGCAGAGCTCCAGCTCTGCTCAGAGGCCCGATCTGGCAGAGGGCTGGCGTGAGGCTGCTCTGCCCTGGGCGAGCCTTGCCCAGACTTGCCTCGCGGCTAGGCTTCCAGTCCAGAAAGGAGCGGGCTGCGCGAGACTGGGAGATGCTACTGGCGCCTTCCTGGCCTCAGCTCCACTTCTGCCTTGCCTTTGCACCTAGTCCCAAGGCGTTCTTGTGGAGGTCTTAGTTGCCGGTGGGTTGCACACTGCCAAGCGCTCCAGCTTGAGGGCTCTAGTAGAGGCAAAGTGAGGGCAACTGGAAGTCTATTCTTATGGTTGCTTGACCGCCCAGACTCAGCACAGCACGGAGAGCACAAGGCTCACAGGTCCCCTGGCTGGGGTCTGCAGCACCACACACGCGGAGGCTGACTCGGTTAGCGCCCAGAAGGTGCCTGACAGACGTCATTTCCCTAGTTCTCTCCTCCAGAGCAGAGACGTGTGCAGGTGGTTTGGGCCTGCCCCTGCGTGTCTGGGCTCCCGTCCACAGCCCCAGCTCAGGGAAGCAGCTCCTGAGCCAAGACCTGTGGAGGGCGCAGGGGGCCCCGCCTGGAAGCCTAGTTTACAGCATGAGGGAAGTGAGCCTCCTCGGGAGAAGAGAAGGCAGCCCTGCTGTGTGCGGCTGCATTCACTGCTTTGGCGGAGCCGAGTGCGCCTGCAGTACGGCAGAGCTCCAGCTCTGCTCAGAGGCCCGATCTGGCAGAGTTGCTGGCGTGAGGCTGCTCTGCCATGGGCGAGCCTTGCCCAGACTTGCCTCGCGTCTAGGCTTCCAGTCCAGAAAGGAGCGGGCTGCGCGAGACTGGGAGATGCTACTGGCGCCTTCCTGGCCTCAGCACCACTCCTGCCTTACCTTTGCACCTAGTCCTCAGGCGTTCTTGTGGAGGGCTTAGTTGCCGGTGGGTTGCACACTGCCAAGCGCTCCAGCAGAGAGGGCTCTATTAGAGGCAATGGGAGGGCAACTGCAGGGCTCCTCCAGCGGTTGCTTGACCGCCCAGACTCAGCACAGCACGGAGAGCACAAGGCTCACAGGGCCTCTGGCTGTGGTCTGCAGCCCCACACACGCTGAGGCTGACTCGGTGAGCGCCCAGAAGGTGCCTGACAGACGTCATTTCCCTAGTGCTCTCCTCCCCAGCAGAGACGTGTGCAGGTGGTTGGGGCCTGGCCCTGCGTGTCTGGGCTCCCGTCCACAGCCCCAGCTCAGGGAAGCAGCTCCTCAGCCAAGACCTGTAGGAGGCGCGGGGCGCCCCCGACTGGAAGCCTACTGTACAGCATGAGGGAAGCGAGCCTCCTTGGGAGAAGAGGAGGCAGCCCAGATGCGTGGGGCTGCAATCACTGCTTGGGCGGAGCCGAGTGCGCCTCCAGTACGGCAGAGCTCCAGCTCTGCTCAGAGGCCCGATCTGGCAGAGGGCTGGCGTGAGGCTGCTCTGCCCTGGGCGAGCCTTGCCCAGACTTGCCTCGCGGCTAGGCTTCTAGTCCAGAAAGGAGCGGGCTGCGCGAGACTGGGAGATGCTACTGGCGCCTTCCTGGCCTCAGCTCCACTCCTGCCTTGCCTTTGCACCTAGTCCCCAGGCGTTCTTGTGGAGGGCTTAGTTGCCGGTGGGTTGCACACTGCCAAGCGCTCCAGCTTGAGGGCTCTAGTAGAGGCAAAGTGAGGGCAACTGAAATTCTATTCTTACGGTTGCTTGACCGCCCAGACTCAGCACAGCACGGAGAGCACAAGGCTCAAAGGGCCCGTGGTTGGGGTCTGCAGCCCCACACACGCGGAGGCTGACTCGGTGAGCGCCCAGAAGGTGCCTGACAGACGTCATTTCCCTAGTGCTCTCCTCCCCAGCAGAGACGCGTGCAGGTGGTTGAGGCCTGCCCCTGCGTGTCTGGGCTCCCGTCCACAGCCCCAGCTCAGGGAAGCAGCTCCTGAGCCAAGACCTGTGGGAGGCGCAGGGGGCCCCGCCTGGAAGCCTAGTTTCCAGCATGCGGGAAGCGAGCCTCCTCGGGAGAAGAGAAGGCAGCCCTGCTGTGTGCGGCTGCATTCACTGCTTTGGCGGAGCCGAGTGCGCCTGCAGTACGGCAGAGCTCCAGCTCTGCTCAGAGGCCCGATCTGGCAGAGTTGCTGGCGTGAGGCTGCTCTGCCCTGGCCGAGCCTTGCCCAAACTTGCCTCGCGCCTAGGCTTCCAGTCCAGAAAGGAGCGGGCTGCGCGAGACTGGGAGATTCTACTGGCGCCTTCCTGGCCTCAGCACCACTCCTGCCTTACCTTTGCACCTAGTCCTCAGGCGTTCTTGTGGAGAGCTTAGTTGCCGGTGGGTTGCACACTGCCAACCGCTCCAGCAGAGAGGGCTCTATTAGAGGCAATGGGAGGGCAACTGCAGGGCTCCTCCAGCGGTTGCTTGACCGCCCAGACTCAGCACAGCACGGAGAGCACAAGGCTCACAGGGCCTCTGGCTGTGGTCTGCAGCCCGACACACGCTGAGGCTGACTCGGTGAGCGCCCAGAAGGTGCCTGACAGACGTCATTTCCCTAGTGCTCTCCTCCCCAGCAGAGACGTGTGCAGGTGGTTGGGGCCTGGCCCTGCGTGTCTGGGCTCCCGTCCACAGCCCCAGCTCAGGGAAGCAGCTCCTCAGCCAAGACCTGTAGGAGGCGCGGGGCGCCCCCGACTGGAAGCCTACTGTACAGCATGAGGGAAGCGAGCCTCCTTGGGAGAAGAGGAGGCAGCCCAGATGCGTGGGGCTGCAATCACTGCTTGGGCGGAGCCGAGTGCGCCTCCAGTACGGCAGAGCTCCAGCTCTGCTCAGAGGCCCGATCTGGCAGAGGGCTGGCGTGAGGCTGCTCTGCCCTGGGCGAGCCTTGCCCAGACTTGCCTCGCGGCTAGGCTTCTAGTCCAGAAAGGAGCGGGCTGCGCGAGACTGGGAGATGCTACTGGCGCCTTCCTGGCCTCAGCTCCACTCCTGCCTTGCCTTTGCACCTAGTCCCCAGGCGTTCTTGTGGACGGCTTAGTTGCCGGTGGGTTGCACACTGCCAAGCGCTCCAGCTTGAGGGCTCTAGTAGAGGCAAAGTGAGGGCAACTGAAATTCTATTCTTACGGTTGCTTGACCGCCCAGACTCAGCACAGCACGTAGAGCACAAGGCTCAAAGGGCCCGTTGTTGGGGTCTGCAGCCCCACACACGCGGAGGCTGACTCGGTGAGCGCCCAGAAGGTTCCTGACAAACGTCATTTCCCTAGTGCTCTCCTCCCCAGCAGAGACGTGTGCAGGTGGTTGGGGCCTGGCCCTGCGTGTCTGGGCTCCCGTCCACAGCCCCAGCTCAGGGAAGCAGCTCCTCAGCCAAGACCGGTAGGAGGCGTGGGGCGCCCCCTCCTGGAAGCCTAGTGCACAGCATGAGGGAAGCGATCCTCCTTGGGAGAAGAGGAGGCAGCCCAGATGCGTGGGGCTGCATTCACTGCTTTGGCGGAGCCGAGTGCGCCTCCAGTACGGCAGAGCTCCAGCTCTGCTCAGAGGCCCGATCTGGCAGAGGGCTGGCTTGAGGCTGCTCTGCCCTGGGCGAGCCTTGCCCAGACTTGCCTCGCGGCTAGGCTTCCAGTCCAGAAAGGAGCGGGCTGCGCGAGACTGGGAGATGCTACTGGCGCCTTCCTGGCCTCAGCTCCACTCTTGCCTTGCCTTTGCACCTAGTCCCCAGGCGTTCTTGTGTAGGGCTTAGTTGCCGGTGGGTTGCACACTGCCAAGCGCTCCAGCTTGAGGGCTCTAGTAGAGGCAAAGTGAGGGCAACTGAAAGTCTATTCTTACGGTTGCTTGACCGCCCAGACTCAGCACAGCACGGAGAGCACAAGGCTCACAGGGCCTCTGGCTGTGGTCTGCAGCCCCACACACGCGGAGGCTGACTCGGTGAGCGCCCAGAAGGTGCCTGACAGACGTCTTTTCCCTAGTGCTCTCCTCCCCAGCAGAGACGTGTGCAGGTGGTTGGGGCCTGCCCCTGCGTGTCTGGGCTCCCGTCCACAGCCCCAGCTCAGGGAAGCAGCTCCTGAGCCAAGACCTGTGGAGGGCGCAGGGGGCCACGCCTGGAAGCCTAGTTTACAGCATGCGGGAAGTGAGCCTCCTCGGGAGAAGAGAAGGCAGCCCTGCTGTGTGCGGCTGCATTCACTGCTTTGGCGGAGCCGAGTGCGCCTCCAGTACGGCAGAGCTCCAGCTCTGCTCAGAGGCCCGATCTGGCAGAGTTGCTGGCGTGAGGCTGCTCTGCCCTGGGCGAGCCTTGCCCAGACTTGCCTCGCGGCTAGGCTTCCAGTCCAGAAAGGAGCGGGCTGCGCGAGACTGGGAGATGCTACTGGCGCCTTCCTGGCCTCAGCTCCACTCCTGCCTTGCCTTTGCACCTAGTCCCCAGGCGTTCTTGTGGAGGGCTTAGTTGCCGGTGGGTTGCACACTGCCAAGCGCTCCAGCTTGAGGGCTCTAGTAGAGGCAATGGGAGGGCAACTGCAGGGCTCCTCCAGCGGTTGCTTGACCGCCCAGACTCAGCACAGCACGGAGAGCACAAGGCTCACAGGGCCTCTGGCTGTGGTCTGCAGCCCCACACACGCTGAGGCTGACTCGGTGAGCGCCCAGAAGGTGCCTGACAGACGTCATTTCCCTAGTGCTCTCCTCCCCAGCAGAGACGTGTGCAGGTGGTTGGGGCCTGCCCCTGCGTGTCTGGGCTCCCGTCCACAGCCCCAGCTCAGGGAAGCAGCTCCTCAGCCCAGACCTGTAGGAGGCGCGGGGCCCCCCCGCCTGGAAGCCTAGTGCACAGCATGAGGGAAGCGAGCCTCCTTGGGAGAAGAGGAGGCAGCCCAGATGCGTGGGGCTGCAATCACTGCTTGGGCGGAGCCGAGTGCGCCTCCAGTACGGCAGAGCTCCAGCTCTGCTCAGAGGCCCGATCTGGCAGAGGGCTGGCGTGAGGCTGCTCTGCCCTGGGCGAGTCTTGCCCAGACTTGCCTCGCGGCTAGGCTTCCACTCCAGAAAGGAGCGGGCTGCGCGAGACTGGGAGATGCTACTGGCGCCTTCCTGGCCTCAGCTCCACTCCTGCCTTGCCTTTGCACCTAGTCCCCAGGCGTTCTTGTGGAGGGCTTAGTTGCCGGTGGGTTGCACACTGCCAAGCTCTCCAGCTTGAGGGCTCTAGTAGAGGCAAAGTGAGGGCAACTGAAAGTCTATTCTTACGGTTGCTTGACCGCCCAGACTCAGCACAGCACGGAGAGCACAAGGCTCACAGGGCCTCTGGCTGTGGTCTGCAGCCCCACACACGCGGAGGCTGACTCGGTGAGCGCCCAGAAGGTGCCTGACAGACGTCTTTTCCCTAGTGCTCTCCTCCCCAGCAGAGACGTGTGCAGGTGGTTTGGGCCTGCCCCTGCGTGTCTGGGCTCCCGTCCACAGCCCCAGCTCAGGGAAGCAGCTCCTCAGCCAAGACCTGTAGGAGGCGCGGGGCGCCCCCGCCTGGAAGCCTTGTGCACAGCATGAGGGAAGCGAGCCTCCTTGGGAGAAGAGGAAGCAGCCCAGATGCGTGGGGCTGCAATCACTGCTTGGGCGGAGCCGAGTGCGCCTCCAGTACGGCAGAGCTCCAGCTCTGCTCAGAGGCCCGATCTGGCAGAGGGCTGGCGTGAGGCTGCTCTGCCCTGGGCGAGCCTTGCCCAGACTTGCCTCGCGGCTAGGCTTCCAGTCCAGAAAGGAGCGGGCTGCGCGAGACTGGGAGATGCTACTGGCGCCTTCCTGGCCTCAGCTCCACTCCTGCCTTGCCTTTGCACCTAGTCCCCAGGCGTTCTTGTGGAGGGCTTAGTTGCCGGTGGGTTGCACACTGCCAAGCGCTCCAGCTTGAGGGCTCTAGTAGAGGCAAAGTGAGGGCAACTGGAAGTCTATTCTTATGGTTGCTTGACCGCCCAGACTCAGCACAGCACGGAGAGCACAAGGCTCACAGGGCCCCTGGATGGGGTCTGCAGCCCCACACACGCGGAGGCTGACTCGGTTAGCGCCCAGAAGGTGCCTGACAGACGTCATTTCCCTAGTTCTCTCCTCCACAGCAGAGACGTGTGCAGGTGGTTTGGGCCTGCCCCTGCGTGTCTGGGCTCCCGTCCACAGCCCCAGCTCAGGGAAGCAGCTCCTGAGCCAAGACCTATGGAGGGCGCAGGGGGCCCCGCCTGGAAGCCTAGTTTACAGCATGCGGGAAGTGAGCCTCCTCGGGAGATGAGAAGGCAGCCCTGCTGTGTGCGGCTGCATTCACTGCTTTGGCGGAGCCGAGTGCGCCTGCAGTACGGCAGAGCTCCAGCTCTGCTCAGAGGCCCGATCTGGCAGAGTTGCTGGCGTGAGGCTGCTCTGCCCTGGGCGAGCCTTGCCCAGACTTGCCTCGCGTCTAGGCTTCCAGTCCAGAAAGGAGCGGGCTGCGCGAGACTGGGAGATGCTACTGGCGCCTTCCTGGCCTCAGCACCACTCCTGCCTTACCTTTGCACCTAGTCCTCAGGCGTTCTTGTGGAGGGCTTAGTTGCCGGTGGGTTGCACACTGCCAAGCGCTCCAGCAGAGAGGGCTCTATTAGAGGCAATGGGAGGGCAACTGCAGGGCTCCTCCAGCGGTTGCTTGACCGCCCAGACTCAGCACAGCACGGAGAGCACAAGGCTCACAGGGCCTCTGGCTGTGGTCTGCAGCCCCACACACGCTGAGGCTGACTCGGTGAGCGCCCAGAAGGTGCCTGACAGACGTCATTTCCCTAGTGCTCTCCTCCCCAGCAGAGACGTGTGCAGGTGGTTGGGGCCTGGCCCTGCGTGTCTGGGCTCCCGTCCACAGCCCCAGCTCAGGGAAGCAGCTCCTCAGCCAAGACCTGTAGGAGGCGCGGGGCGCCCCCGACTGGAAGCCTACTGTACAGCATGAGGGAAGCGAGCCTCCTTGGGAGAAGAGGAGGCAGCCCAGATGCGTGGGGCTGCAATCACTGCTTGGGCGGAGCCGAGTGCGCCTCCAGTACGGCAGAGCTCCAGCTCTGCTCAGAGGGCCGATCTGGCAGAGTTGCTGGCGTGAGGCTGCTCTGCCCTGGGCGAGCCTTGCCCAGACTTGCCTCGCGGCTAGGCTTCCAGTCCAGAAAGGAGCGAGCTGCCCGAGACTGGGAGATGCTACTGGCGCCTTCCTGGCCTCAGCACCACTCCTGCCTTACCTTTGCACCTAGTCCTCAGGCGTTCTTGTGGAGGGCTTAGTTGCCGGTGGGTTGCACACTGCCAAGCGCTCCAGCACAGAGGGCTCTATTAGAGGCAATGGGAGGGCAACTGCAGGGCTCCTCCAGCGGTTGCTTGACCGCCCAGACTCAGCACAGCACGGAGAGCACAAGGCTCACAGGGCCTCTGGCTGTGGTCTGCAGCCCAACACACGCTGAGGCTGACTCGGTGAGCGCCCAGAAGGTGCCTGACAGACGTCATTTCCCTAGTGCTCTCCTCCCCAGCAGAGACGTGTGCAGGTGGTTGGGGCCTGCCCCTGCGTGTCTGGGCTCCCGTCCACAGCCCCAGCTCAGGGAAGCAGCTCCTGAGCCAAGACCTGTGGGAGGCGCAGGGGGCCCCGCCTGGAAGCCTAGTTTCCAGCATGCGGGAAGCGAGCCTCCTCGGGAGAAGAGAAGGCAGCCCTGCTGTGTGCGGCTGCATTCACTGCTTTGGCGGAGCTGAGTGCGCCTCCAGTACGGCAGAGCTCCAGCTCTGCTCAGAGGCCCGATCTGGCAGAGTTGCTGGCGTGAGGCTGCTCTGCCATGTGCGAGCCTTGCCCAAACTTGCCTCGCGCCTAGGCTTCCAGTCCAGAAAGGAGCGGGCTGCGCGAGACTGGGAGATGCTACTGGCGCCTTACTGGCCTCAGCTCCACTCCTGCCTTGCCTTTGCACCTAGACCCCAGGCTTTCTTGTGTAGGGCTTAGTTGCCGGTGGGTTGCACACTGCCAAGCGCTCCAGCTTGAGGGCTCTAGTAGAGGCAAAGTGAGGGCAACTGAAAGTCTATTCTTACGGTTGCTTGACCGCCCAGACTCAGCACAGCACGGAGAGCACAAGGCTCACAGGGCCTCTGGCTGTGGTCTGCAGCCCCACACACGCGGAGGCTGCCTCGGTGAGGGCCCAGAAGGTGCCTGACAGACGTCTTTTCCCTAGTGCTCTCCTCCCCAGCAGAGACGTGTGCAGGTGGTTGGGGCCTGCCCCTGCGTGTCTGGGCTCCCGTCCACAGCCCCAGCTCAGGGAAGCAGCTCCTCAGCCAAGACCTGTAGGAGGCGCGGGGCGCCCCCGCCTGGAAGCCTTGTGCACAGCATGAGGGAAGCGAGCCTCCTTGGGAGAAGAGGAAGCAGCCCAGATGCGTGGGGCTGCAATCACTGCTTGGGCGGAGCCGGGTGCGCCTCCAGTACGGCAGAGCTCCAGCTCTGCTCAGAGGCCCGATCTGGCAGAGGGCTGGCGTGAGGCTGCTCTGCCCTGGGCGAGCCTTGCCCAGACTTGCCTCGCGGCTAGGCTTCCAGTCCAGAAAGGAGCGGGCTGCGCGAGACTGGGAGATGCTACTGGCGCCTTCCTGGCCTCAGCTCCACTCCTGCCTTGCCTTTGCACCTAGTCCCCAGGCGTTCTTGTGGAGGGCTTAGTTGCCGGTGGGTTGCACACTGCCAAGCGCTCCAGCTTGAGGGCTCTAGTAGAGGCAAAGTGAGGGCAACTGGAAGTCTATTCTTACGGTTGCTTGACCGCCCAGACTCAGCACAGCACGGAGAGCACAAGGCTCACAGGGCCCCTGGCTGGGTTCTGCACCCCACACACGCGGAGGCTGACTCGGTGAGCGCCCAGAAGGTGCCTGACAGACGTCATTTCCCTAGTGCTCTCCTCCCCAGCAGAGACGTGTGCAGGTGGTTTGGGCCTGCCCCTGCGTGTCTGGGCTCCCGTCCACAGCCCCAGCTCAGGGAAGCAGCTCCTGAGCCAAGACCTGTGGAGGGCGCAGGGGGCCCCGCCTGGAAGCCTAGTTTACAGCATGCGGGAAGTGAGCCTCCTCGGGAGAAGAGAAGGCAGCCCTGCTGTGTGCGGCTGCATTCACTGCTTTGGCGGAGCCGAGTGCGCCTACAGTACGGCAGAGCTCCAGCTCTGCTCAGAGGCCCGATCTGGCAGAGTTGCTGGCGTGAGGCTGCTCTGCCCTGGGCGAGCCTTGCCCAGACTTGCCTCGCGGCTAGGCTTCCAGTCCAGAAAGGAGCGGGCTGCGCGAGACTGGGAGATGCTACTGGCGCCTTCCTGGCCTCAGCACCACTCCTGCCTTACCTTTGCACCTAGTCCTCAGGCGTTCTTGTGGAGGGCTTAGTTGCCGGTGGGTTGCACACTGCCAAGCGCTCCAGCACAGAGGGCTCTATTAGAGGCAATGGGAGGGCAACTGCAGGGCTCCTCCAGCGGTTGCTTGACCGCCCAGACTCAGCACAGCACGGAGAGCACAAGGCTCACAGGGCCTCTGGCTGTGGTCTGCAGCCCAACACACGCTGAGGCTGACTCGGTGAGCGCCCAGAAGGTACGTGACAGACGTCATTTCCCTAGTGCTCTCCTCCCCAGCCGAGACGTGTGCAGGTGGTTGGGGCCTGCCCCTGCGTGTCTGGTCTCCCGTCCACAGCCCCATCTCAGGGAAGCAGCTCCTGAGCCAAGACCTGTGGAGGGCGCAGGGGGCCCCGCCTGGAAGCCGAGTTTCCAGCATGCGGGAAGCGAGCCTCCTCGGGAGAACAGAAGGCAGCCCTGCTGTGTGCGGCTGCATTCACTGCTTTGGCGGAGCCGAGTGCGCCTCCAGTACGGCAGAGCTCCAGCTCTGCTCAGAGGCCCGATCTGGCAGAGTTGCTGGCGTGAGGCTGCTCTGCCCTGGGCGAGCCTTGCCCTGACTTGCCTCGCTTCTAGGCTTCCAGTCCAGAAATGAGCGGGCTGCGCGAGACTGAGAGATGCTACTGGCGCCTTCCTGGCCTCAGCACCACTCCTGCCTTGCCTTTGCACTTAGTCCTCAGGCGTTCTTGTGTAGGGCTTAGTTGCCGGTGGGTTGCACACTGCCAAGCGCTCCAGCAGAGAGGGCTCTATTAGAGGCAATGGGAGGGCAACTGCAGGGCTCCTCCAGCGGTTGCTTGACCGCCCAGACTCAGCACAGCACGGAGAGCACAAGGCTCACAGGGCCTCTGGCTGTGGTCTGCAGCCCCACACACGCTGAGGCTGACTCGGTGAGCGCCCAGAAGGTGCCTGACAGACGTCATTTCCCTAGTGCTCTCCTCCCCAGCAGAGACGTGTGCAGGTGGTTGGGGCCTGCCCCTGCGTGTCTGGGCTCCCGTCCACAGCCCCAGCTCAGGGAAGCAGCTCCTCAGCCAAGACCTGTAGGAGGCGCGGGGCGCCCCCGCCTGGAAGCCTAGTGCACAGCATGAGGGAAGCGATCCTCCTTGGGAGAAGAGGAGGCAGCCCAGATGCGTGGGGCTGCAATCACTGCTTGGGCGGAGCCGAGTGCGCCTCCAGTACGGCAGAGCTCCAGCTCTGCTCAGAGGCCCGATCTGGCAGAGGGCTGGCGTGAGGCTGCTCTGCCCTGGGCGAGCCTTGCCCAGACTTGCCTCGCGGCTAGGCTTCCAGTCAAGAAAGGAACGGGCTGCGCAAGACTGGGAGATGCTACTGGCGCCTTCGTGGCCTCAGCTCCACTCCTGCCTTGCCTTTGCACCTAGTCCCCAGGCGTTCTTGTGGAGGGCTTAGTTGCCGGTGGGTTGCACACTGCCAAGCGCTCCAGCTTGAGGGCTCTAGTAGAGGCAAAGAGAGGGCAACTGGAAGTCTATTCTTACGGTTGCCTGACCGCCCAGACTCAGCACAGCACGGAGAGCACAAGGCTCACAGGGCCCCTGGCTGGGGTCTGCAGCCCCACACACGCGGAGGCTGACTCGGTGAGCGCCCAGAAGGTGCCTGACAGACGTCATTTCCCTAGTGCTCTCCTCCCAAGCAGAGACGTGTGCAGGTGGTTGGGGCCTGCCCCTGCGTGTCTGGGCTCCCGTCCACAGCCCCAGCTCAGGGAAGCAGCTCCTGAGCCAAGACCTGTGGGAGGCGCAGGGGGCCCCGCCTGGAAGCCTAGTTTACAGCATGCGGGAAGCGAGCCTCCTCGGGAGAACAGAAGGCAGCCCTGCTGTGTGCGGCTGCATTCACTGCTTTGGCGGAGCCGAGTGCGCCTCCAGTACGGCAGAGCTCCAGCTCTGCTCAGAGGCCCGATCTGGCAGAGTTGCTGGCGTGAGGCTGCTCTGCCATGTGCGAGCCTTGCCCAAACTTGCCTCGCGGCTAGGCTTCCAGTCCAGAAAGGAGCGGGCTGCGCGAGACTGGGAGATGCTACTGGCGCCTTCCTGGCCTCAGCTCCACTCTTGCCTTGCCTTTGCACCTAGTCCCCAGGCGTTCTTGTGTAGGGCTTAGTTGCCGGTGGGTTGCACACTGCCAAGCGCTCCAGCTTGAGGGCTCTAGTAGAGGCAAAGTGAGGGCAACTGAAAGTCTATTCTTACGGTTGCTTGACCGCCCAGACTCAGCACAGCACGGAGAGCACAAGGCTCACAGGGCCTCTGGCTGTGGTCTGCAGCCCCACACACGCGGAGGCTGACTCGGTGAGCGCCCAGAAGGTGCCTGACAGACGTCTTTTCCCTAGTGCTCTCCTCCCCAGCAGAGACGTGTGCAGGTGGTTGGGGCCTGCCCCTGCGTGTCTGGGCTCCCGTCCACAGCCCCAGCTCAGGGAAGCAGCTCCTGATCCAAGACCTGTGGAGGGCGCTGGGGGCCCCGCCTGGAAGCCTAGTTTACAGCATGCGGGAAGTGAGCCTCCTCGGGAGAAGAGAAGGCAGCCCTGCTGTGTGCGGCTGCATTCACTGCTTTGGCGGAGCCGAGTGCGCCTCCAGTACGGCAGAGCTCCAGCTCTGCTCAGAGGCCCGATCTGGCAGAGTTGCTGGCGTGAGGCTGCTCTGTCCTAGGCGAGCCTTGCCCAGACTTGCCTCGCGGCTAGGCTTCCAGTCCAGAAAGGAGCGGGCTGCGCGAGACTGGGAGATGCTACTGGCGCCTTCCTGGCGTCACCACCACTCCTACCTTACCTTTGCACCTAGTCCTCAGGCGTTCTTGTGGAGGGCTTAGTTGCCGGTGTCTTGCACACTGCCAAACGCTCCAGCAGAGAGGGCTCTATTAGAGGCAATGGGAGGGCAACTGCAGGGCTCCTCCAGCGGTTGCTTGACCGCCCAGACTCAGCACAGCACGGAGAGCACAAGGCTCACAGGGCCTCTGGCTGTGGTCTGCAGCCCCACACACGCGGAGGCTGACTCGGTTAGCGCCCAGAAGTTGCCTAACAGACGTCATTTCCCTAGTGCTCTTCTCCCCAGCAGAGACGTGTGCAGGTGGTTGGGGCCTGCCCCTGCGTGTCTGGGCTCCCGTTCACAGCCCCAGCTCAGGGAAGCAGCTCCTCAGCCAAGACCTGTAGGAGGCGCGGGGCGCCCCCGCCTGGAAGCCTAGTGCACAGCATGAGGGATGCGAGCCTCCTTTGGAGAAGAGGAGGCAGCCCAGATGCGTGGGGCTGCAATCACTGCTTTGGCGGAGCCGAGTGCGCCTCCAGTACGGCAGAGCTCCAGCTCTGCTCAGAGGCCCGATCTGGCAGAGTTGCTGGCGTGAGGCTGCTCTGCCCTGGGCGAGCCTTGCCCAGACTTGCCTCGCGGCTAGGCTTCCAGTCCAGAAACAAGCGGGCTGCGCGAGACTGGGAGATGCTACTGGCGCCTTCCTGGCCTCAGCTCCACTCCTGCCTTGCCTTTGCACCTAGTCCCCAGCCGTTCTTGTGGAGGGCTTAGTTGCCAGTGGGTTGGACACTGCCAAGCGCTCCAGCTTGAGGGCTCTAGTAGAGGCAAAGTGAGGGCAACTGAAAGTCTATTCTTACGGTTGCTTGACCGCCCAGACTCAGCACAGCACGGAGAGCACAAGGCTCACAGGGCCTCTGGCTGTGGTCTGCAGCCCCACACACGAGAAGGCTGACTCGGTGAGCGCCCAGAAGGTGCCTGACAGACGGCATTTCCCTAGTGCTCTCCTCCCCAGCAGAGACGTGTGCAGGTGGTTGGGGCCTGGCCCTGCGTGTCTGGGCTCCCGTCCACAGCCCCAGCTCAGGGAAGCAGCTCCTCAGCCAAGACCTGTAGGAGGCGCGGGGCGCCCCCGCCTGGAAGCCTAGTGCACAGCATGAGGGAAGTGAGCCTCCTTGGGAGAAGAGGAGACAGCCCAGATGCGTGGGGCTGCAATCACTGCTTGGGCGGAGCCGAGTGCGCCTCCAGTACGGCAGAGCTCCAGCTCTGCTCAGAGGCCCGATCTGGCAGAGGGCTGGCGTGAGGCTGCTCTGCCCTGGGCGAGCCTTGCCCAGACTTGCCTCGCGGCTAGGCTTCTAGTCCAGAAAGGAGCGGGCTGCGCGAGACTGGGAGATGCTACTGTGCCTTCCTGGCCTCAGCTCCACTCCTGCCTTGCCTTTGCACCTAGTCCCCAGGCGTTCCTGTGGAGGGCTTAGTTGCCGGTGGGTTGCACACTGCCAAGCGCTCCAGCTTGAGGGCTCTAGTAGAGGCAAAGTGAGGGCAACTGGAAGTCTATTCTTATGGTTGCTTGACCGCCCAGACTCAGCACAGCACGGAGAGCACAAGGCTCACAGGGCCCCTGGCTGGGGTCTGCAGCCCCACACACGCGGAGGCTGACTCGGTGAGCTCCCAGAAGGTGCCTGACAGACGTCATTTCGCTAGTGCTCTCCTCCCCAGCAGAGACGTGTGCAGGTGGTTGGGGCCTGCCCCTGCGTGTCTGGGCTCCCGTCCACAGCCCCAGCTCAGGGAAGCAGCTCCTCAGCCAAGACCTGTAGGAGGCGCGGGGCGCCCCCGCCTGGAAGCCTAGTGCACAGCATGAGGTAATCGAGCCTCCTCGGGATAAGAGAAGGCAGCCCTGCTGTGTGCGGCTGCATTCACTGCTTTGGCGGAGCCGAGTGCGCCTCCAGTACGGCAGAGCTCCAGCTCTGCTCAGAGGCCCGATCTGGCAGAGTTGCTGGCGTGAGGCTGCTCTGCCCTGGGCGAGCCTTGCCCAGACTTGCCTCGCGGCTAGGCTTCCAGTCCAGAAAGGAGCGGGCTGCGCGAGACTGGGAGATGCTACTGGCGCCTTCCTGGCCTCAGCACCACTCCTGCCTTACCTTTGCACCTAGTCCTCAGGCGTTCTTGTGGAGGGCTTAGTTGCCGGTGGGTTGCACACTGCCAAGCGCTCCAGCACAGAGGGCTCTATTAGAGGCAATGGGAGGGCAACTGCAGGGCTCCTCCAGCGGTTGCTTGACCGCCAAAACTCAGCACAGCACGGAGAGCCCAAGGCTCACAGAGCCTCTGGCTGTGGTCTGCAGCCCCACACACGCTGAGGCTGACTCGGTGAGCGCCCAGAAGGTGCCTGACAGACGTCATTTCCCTAGTGCTCTCCTCCCCAGCAGAGACGTGTGCAGGTGGTTGGGGCCTGGCCCTGCGTGTCTGGGCTCCCGTCCACAGCCCCAGCTCAGGGAAGCAGCTCCTCAGCCAAGACCTGTAGGAGGCGCGGGGCGCCCCCGCCTGGAAGCCTAGTGCACAGCATGAGGGAAGCGAGCCTCCTTGGGAGAAGAAGAGGCAGCCCAGATGCGTGGGGCTACAATCACTGCTTGGGCGGAGCCGAGTGCGCCTCCAGTACGGCAGAGCTCCAGCTCTGCTCAGAGGCCCGATCTGGCAGAGGGCTGGCGTGAGGCTGCTCTGCCCTGGGCGAGCCTTGCCCAGACTTGCCTCGCGGCTGGGCTTCCAGTCCAGAAAGGAGCGGGCTGCGCGAGACTGGGAGATGCTACTGGCGCCTTCCTGGCCTCAGCTCCACTCCTGCCTTGCCTTTGCACCTAGTCCCCAGGCGTTCTTGTGGAGGGCTTAGTTGCCGGTGGGTTGCACACTGCCAAGCGCTCCAGCTTGAGGGCTCTAGTAGAGGCAAAGTGAGGGCAACTGAAATTCTATTCTTACGGTTGCTTGACCGCCCAGACTCAGCACAGCACGGAGAGCACAAGGCTCACAGGGCCTCTGGCTGTGGTCTGCAGCCCCACACACGCGGAGGCTGCCTCGGTGAGCGCCCAGAAGGTGCCTGACAGACGTCTTTTCCCTAGTGCTCTCCTCCCCAGCAGAGACGTGTGCAGGTGGTTGGGGCCTGCCCCTGCGTGTCTGGGCTCCCGTCCACAGCCCCAGCTCAGGGAAGCAGCTCCTCAGCCAAGACCTGTAGGAGGCGCGGGGCGCCCCCGCCTGGAAGCCTTGTGCACAGCATGAGGGAAGCGAGCCTCCTTGGGAGAAGAGGAAGCAGCCCAGATGCGTGGGGCTGCAATCACTGCTTGGGCGGAGCCGGGTGCGCCTCCAGTACGGCAGAGCTCCAGCTCTGCTCAGAGGCCCGATCTGGCAGAGGGCTGGCGTGAGGCTGCTCTGCCCTGGGCGAGCCTTGCCCAGACTTGCCTCGCGGCTAGGCTTCCAGTCCAGAAAGGAGCGGGCTGCGCGAGACTGGGAGATGCTACTGGCGCCTTCCTGGCCTCAGCTCCACTCCTGCCTTGCCTTTGCACCTAGTCCCCAGGCGTTCTTGTGGAGGGCTTAGTTGCCGGTGGGTTGCACACTGCCAAGCGCTCCAGCTTGAGGGCTCTAGTAGAGGCAAAGTGAGGGCAACTGGAAGTCTATTCTTACGGTTGCTTGACCGCCCAGACTCAGCACAGCACGGAGAGCACAAGGCTCACAGGGCCCCAGGCTGGGTTCTGCAGCCCCACACACGCGGAGGCTGACTCGGTGAGCGCCCAGAAGGTGCCTGACAGACGTCATTTCCCTAGTGCTCTCCTCCCCAGCAGAGACGTGTGCAGGTGGTTTGGGCCTGCCCCTGCGTGTCTGGGCTCCCGTCCACAGCCCCAGCTCAGGGAAGCAGCTCCTGAGCCAAGACCTGTGGAGGGCGCAGGGGGCCCCGCCTGGAAGCCTAGTTTACAGCATGCGGGAAGTGAGCCTCCTCGGGAGAAGAGAAGGCAGCCCTGCTGTGTGCGGCTGCATTCACTGCTTTGGCGGAGCCGAGTGCGCCTCCAGTACGGCAGAGCTCCAGCTCTGCTCAGAGGCCCGATCTGGCAGAGTTGCTGGCGTGAGGCTGCTCTGCCCTGGGCGAGCCTTGCCCAGACTTGCCTCGCGGCTAGGCTTCCAGTCCAGAAAGGAGCGGGCTGCGCGAGACTGGGAGATGCTACTGGCGCCTTCCTGGCCTCAGCACCACTCCTGCCTTACCTTTGCACCTAGTCCTCAGGCGTTCTTGTGGAGGGCTTAGTTGCCGGTGGGTTGCACACTGCCAAGCGCTCCAGCACAGAGGGCTCTATTAGAGGCAATGGGAGGGCAACTGCAGGGCTCCTCCAGCGGTTGCTTGACCGCCCAGACTCAGCACAGCACGGAGAGCACAAGGCTCACAGGGCCTCTGGCTGTGGTCTGCAGCCCCACACACGCGGAGGCTGACTCGGTGAGCGCCCAGAAGGTGCCTGACAGACGTCTTTTCCCTAGTGCTCTCCTCCCCAGCAGAGACGTGTGCAGGTGGTTGGGGCCTGCCCCTGCGTGTCTGGGCTCCCGTCCACAGCCCCAGCTCAGGGAAGCAGCTCCTGAGCCAAGACCTGTGGAGGGCGCAGGGGGCCCCGCCTGGAAGCCTAGTTTACAGCATGCGGGAAGTGAGCCTCCTCGGGAGAAGAGAAGGCAGCCCTGCTGTGTGCGGCTGCATTCACTGCTTTGGCGGAGCCGAGTGCGCCTCCAGTACGGCAGAGCTCCAGCTCTGCTCAGAGGCCCGATCTGGCAGAGTTGCTGGCGTGAGGCTGCTCTGTCCTAGGCGAGCCTTGCCCAGACTTGCCTCGCGGCTAGGCTTCCAGTCCAGAAAGGAGCGGGCTGCGCGAGACTGGGAGATGCTACTGGCGCCTTCCTGGCGTCACCACCACTCCTACCTTACCTTTGCACCTAGTCCTCAGGCGTTCTTGTGGAGGGCTTAGTTGCCGGTGTCTTGCACACTGCCAAACGCTCCAGCAGAGAGGGCTCTATTAGAGGCAATGGGAGGGCAACTGCAGGGCTCCTCCAGCGGTTGCTTGACCGCCCAGACTCAGCACAGCACGGAGAGCACAAGGCTCACAGGGCCTCTGGCTGTGGTCTGCAGCCCAACACACGCTGAGGCTGACTCGGTGAGCGCCCAGAAGGTACCTGACAGACGTCATTTCCCTAGTGCTCTCCTCCCCAGCCGAGACGTGTGCAGGTGGTTGGGGCCTGCCCCTGCGTGTCTGGTCTCCCGTCCACAGCCCCATCTCAGGGAAGCAGCTCCTGAGCCAAGACCTGTGGAGGGCGCAGGGGGCCCCGCCTGGAAGCCGAGTTTCCAGCATGCGGGAAGCGAGCCTCCTCGGGAGAACAGAAGGCAGCCCTGCTGTGTGCGGCTGCATTCACTGCTTTGGCGGAGCCGAGTGCGCCTCCAGTACGGCAGAGCTCCAGCTCTGCTCAGAGGCCCGATCTGGCAGAGTTGCTGGCGTGAGGCTGCTCTGCCCTGGGCGAGCCTTGCCCAGACTTGCCTCGCTTCTAGGCTTCCAGTCCAGAAATGAGCGGGCTGCGCGAGACTGGGAGATGCTACTGGCGCCTTCCTGGCCTCAGCACCACTCCTGCCTTGCCTTTGCACTTAGTCCTCAGGCGTTCTTGTGTAGGGCTTAGTTGCCGGTGGGTTGCACACTGCCAAGCGCTCCAGCAGAGAGGGCTCTATTAGAGGCAATGGGAGGGCAACTGCAGGGCTCCTCCAGCGGTTGCTTGACCGCCCAGACTCAGCACAGCACGGAGAGCACAAGGCTCACAGGGCCTCTGGCTGTGGTCTGCAGCCCCACACACGCTGAGGCTGACTCGGTGAGCGCCCAGAAGGTGCCTGACAGACGTCATTTCCCTAGTGCTCTCCTCCCCAGCAGAGACGTGTGCAGGTGGTTGGGGCCTGCCCCTGCGTGTCTGGGCTCCCGTCCACAGCCCCAGCTCAGGGAAGCAGCTCCTCAGCCAAGACCTGTAGGAGGCGCGGGGCGCCCCCGCCTGGAAGCCTAGTGCACAGCATGAGGGAAGCGATCCTCCTTGGGAGAA
The DNA here is from genome assembly GCF_032405125.1 of Capricornis sumatraensis. NCBI lineage: Eukaryota > Metazoa > Chordata > Mammalia > Artiodactyla > Bovidae > Capricornis > Capricornis sumatraensis. The sequence goes on along the minus strand of NW_027184616.1, from coordinate 6,383,965 downwards.
GAGGAGGCAGCCCAGATGCGTGGGGCTGCAATCACTGCTTGGGCGGAGCCGAGTGCGCCTCCAGTACGGCAGAGCTCCAGCTCTGCTCAGAGGCCCGATCTGGCAGAGGGCTGGCGTGAGGCTGCTCTGCCCTGGGCGAGCCTTGCCCAGACTTGCCTCGCGGCTAGGCTTCCAGTCCAGAAAGGAGCGGGCTGCGCAAGACTGGGAGATGCTACTGGCGCCTTCCTGGCCTCAGCTCCACTCCTGCCTTGCCTTTGCACCTAGTCCCCAGGCGTTCTTGTGGAGGGCTTAGTTGCCGGTGGGTTGCACACTGCCAAGCGCTCCAGCTTGAGGGCTCTAGTAGAGGCAAAGAGAGGGCAACTGGAAGTCTATTCTTACGGTTGCTTGACCGCCCAGACTCAGCACAGCACGGAGAGCACAAGGCTCACAGGGCCCCTGGCTGGGGTCTGCAGCCCCACACACGCGGAGGCTGACTCGGTGAGCGCCCAGAAGGTGCCTGACAGACGTCATTTCCCTAGTGCTCTCCTCCCAAGCAGAGACGTGTGCAGGTGGTTGGGGCCTGCCCCTGCGTGTCTGGGCTCCCGTCCACAGCCCCAGCTCAGGGAAGCAGCTCCTGAGCCAAGACCTGTGTGAGGCGCAGGGGGCCCCGCCTGGAAGCCTAGTTTCCAGCATGTGGGAAGCGAGCCTCCTCGGGAGAACAGAAGGCAGCCCTGCTGTGTGCGGCTGCATTCACTGCTTTGGCGGAGCCGAGTGCGCCTCCAGTACGGCAGAGCTCCAGCTCTGCTCAGAGGCCCGATCTGGCAGAGTTGCTGGCGTGAGGCTGCTCTGCCATGTGCGAGCCTTGCCCAAACTTGCCTCGCGGCTAGGCTTCCAGTCCAGAAAGGAGCGGGCTGCGCGAGACTGGGAGATGCTACTGGCGCCTTCCTGGCCTCAGCTCCACTCTTGCCTTGCCTTTGCACCTAGTCCCCAGGCGTTCTTGTGTAGGGCTTAGTTGCCGGTGGGTTGCACACTGCCAAGCGCTCCAGCTTGAGGGCTCTAGTAGAGGCAAAGTGAGGGCAACTGAAAGTCTATTCTTACGGTTGCTTGACCGCCCAGACTCAGCACAGCACGGAGAGCACAAGGCTCACAGGGCCTCTGGCTGTGGTCTGCAGCCCCACACACGCGGAGGCTGACTCGGTGAGCGCCCAGAAGGTGCCTGACAGACGTCTTTTCCCTAGTGCTCTCCTCCCCAGCAGAGACGTGTGCAGGTGGTTGGGGCCTGCCCCTGCGTGTCTGGGCTCCCGTCCACAGCCCCAGCTCAGGGAAGCAGCTCCTGATCCAAGACCTGTGGAGGGCGCAGGGGGCCCCGCCTGGAAGCCTAGTTTACAGCATGCGGGAAGTGAGCCTCCTTGGGAGAAGAGAAGGCAGCCCTGCTGTGTGCGGCTGCATTCACTGCTTTGGCGGAGCCGAGTGCGCCTCCAGTACGGCAGAGCTCCAGCTCTGCTCAGAGGCCCGATCTGGCAGAGTTGCTGGCGTGAGGCTGCTCTGTCCTAGGCGAGCCTTGCCCAGACTTGCCTCGCGGCTAGGCTTCCAGTCCAGAAAGGAGCGGGCTGCGCGAGACTGGGAGATGCTACTGGCGCCTTCCTGGCGTCACCACCACTCCTACCTTACCTTTGCACCTAGTCCTCAGGCGTTCTTGTGGAGGGCTTAGTTGCCGGTGTCTTGCACACTGCCAAACGCTCCAGCAGAGAGGGCTCTATTAGAGGCAATGGGAGGGCAACTGCAGGGCTCCTCCAGCGGTTGCTTGACCGCCCAGACTCAGCACAGCACGGAGAGCACAAGGCTCACAGGGCCTCTGGCTGTGGTCTGCAGCCCCACACACGCGGAGGCTGACTCGGTTAGCGCCCAGAAGTTGCCTAACAGACGTCATTTCCCTAGTGCTCTTCTCCCCAGCAGAGACGTGTGCAGGTGGTTGGGGCCTGCCCCTGCGTGTCTGGGCTCCCGTTCACAGCCCCAGCTCAGGGAAGCAGCTCCTCAGCCAAGACCTGTAGGAGGCGCGGGGCGCCCCCGCCTGGAAGCCTAGTGCACAGCATGAGGGATGCGAGCCTCCTTTGGAGAAGAGGAGGCAGCCCAGATGCGTGGGGCTGCAATCACTGCTTTGGCGGAGCCGAGTGCGCCTCCAGTACGGCAGAGCTCCAGCTCTGCTCAGAGGCCCGATCTGGCAGAGTTGCTGGCGTGAGGCTGCTCTGCCCTGGGCGAGCCTTGCCCAGACTTGCCTCGCGGCTAGGCTTCCAGTCCAGAAACAAGCGGGCTGCGCGAGACTGGGAGATGCTACTGGCGCCTTCCTGGCCTCAGCTCCACTCCTGCCTTGCCTTTGCACCTAGTCCCCAGCCGTTCTTGTGGAGGGCTTAGTTGCCAGTGGGTTGGACACTGCCAAGCGCTCCAGCTTGAGGGCTCTAGTAGAGGCAAAGTGAGGGCAACTGAAAGTCTATTCTTACGGTTGCTTGACCGCCCAGACTCAGCACAGCACGGAGAGCACAAGGCTCACAGGGCCTCTGGCTGTGGTCTGCAGCCCCACACACGAGAAGGCTGACTCGGTGAGCGCCCAGAAGGTGCCTGACAGACGTCATTTCCCTAGTGCTCTCCTCCCCAGCAGAGACGTGTGCAGGTGGTTGGGGCCTGGCCCTGCGTGTCTGGGCTCCCGTCCACAGCCCCAGCTCAGGGAAGCAGCTCCTCAGCCAAGACCTGTAGGAGGCGCGGGGCGCCCCCGCCTGGAAGCCTAGTGCACAGCATGAGGGAAGTGAGCCTCCTTGGGAGAAGAGGAGACAGCCCAGATGCGTGGGGCTGCAATCACTGCTTGGGCGGAGCCGAGTGCGCCTCCAGTACGGCAGAGCTCCAGCTCTGCTCAGAGGCCCGATCTGGCAGAGGGCTGGCGTGAGGCTGCTCTGCCCTGGGCGAGCCTTGCCCAGACTTGCCTCGCGGCTAGGCTTCTAGTCCAGAAAGGAGCGGGCTGCGCGAGACTGGGAGATGCTACTGTGCCTTCCTGGCCTCAGCTCCACTCCTGCCTTGCCTTTGCACCTAGTCCCCAGGCGTTCCTGTGGAGGGCTTAGTTGCCGGTGGGTTGCACACTGCCAAGCGCTCCAGCTTGAGGGCTCTAGTAGAGGCAAAGTGAGGGCAACTGGAAGTCTATTCTTATGGTTGCTTGACCGCCCAGACTCAGCACAGCACGGAGAGCACAAGGCTCACAGGGCCCCTGGCTGGGGTCTGCAGCCCCACACACGCGGAGGCTGACTCGGTGAGCTCCCAGAAGGTGCCTGACAGACGTCATTTCGCTAGTGCTCTCCTCCCCAGCAGAGACGTGTGCAGGTGGTTGGGGCCTGCCCCTGCGTGTCTGGGCTCCCGTCCACAGCCCCAGCTCAGGGAAGCAGCTCCTCAGCCAAGACCTGTAGGAGGCGCGGGGCGCCCCCGCCTGGAAGCCTAGTGCACAGCATGAGGTAATCGAGCCTCCTCGGGATAAGAGAAGGCAGCCCTGCTGTGTGCGGCTGCATTCACTGCTTTGGCGGAGCCGAGTGCGCCTCCAGTACGGCAGAGCTCCAGCTCTGCTCAGAGGCCCGATCTGGCAGAGTTGCTGGCGTGAGGCTGCTCTGCCCTGGGCGAGCCTTGCCCAGACTTGCCTCGCGGCTAGGCTTCCAGTCCAGAAAGGAGCGGGCTGCGCGAGACTGGGAGATGCTACTGGCGCCTTCCTGGCCTCAGCACCACTCCTGCCTTACCTTTGCACCTAGTCCTCAGGCGTTCTTGTGGAGGGCTTAGTTGCCGGTGGGTTGCACACTGCCAAGCGCTCCAGCACAGAGGGCTCTATTAGAGGCAATGGGAGGGCAACTGCAGGGCTCCTCCAGCGGTTGCTTGACCGCCAAAACTCAGCACAGCACGGAGAGCCCAAGGCTCACAGAGCCTCTGGCTGTGGTCTGCAGCCCCACACACGCTGAGGCTGACTCGGTGAGCGCCCAGAAGGTGCCTGACAGACGTCATTTCCCTAGTGCTCTCCTCCCCAGCAGAGACGTGTGCAGGTGGTTGGGGCCTGGCCCTGCGTGTCTGGGCTCCCGTCCACAGCCCCAGCTCAGGGAAGCAGCTCCTCAGCCAAGACCTGTAGGAGGCGCGGGGCGCCCCCGCCTGGAAGCCTAGTGCACAGCATGAGGGAAGCGAGCCTCCTTGGGAGAAGAAGAGGCAGCCCAGATGCGTGGGGCTACAATCACTGCTTGGGCGGAGCCGAGTGCGCCTCCAGTACGGCAGAGCTCCAGCTCTGCTCAGAGGCCCGATCTGGCAGAGGGCTGGCGTGAGGCTGCTCTGCCCTGGGCGAGCCTTGCCCAGACTTGCCTCGCGGCTGGGCTTCCAGTCCAGAAAGGAGCGGGCTGCGCGAGACTGGGAGATGCTACTGGCGCCTTCCTGGCCTCAGCTCCACTCCTGCCTTGCCTTTGCACCTAGTCCCCAGGCGTTCTTGTGGAGGGCTTAGTTGCCGGTGGGTTGCACACTGCCAAGCGCTCCAGCTTGAGGGCTCTAGTAGAGGCAAAGTGAGGGCAACTGAAATTCTATTCTTACGGTTGCTTGACCGCCCAGACTCAGCACAGCACGGAGAGCACAAGGCTCACAGGGCCTCTGGCTGTGGTCTGCAGCCCCACACACGCGGAGGCTGCCTCGGTGAGCGCCCAGAAGGTGCCTGACAGACGTCTTTTCCCTAGTGCTCTCCTCCCCAGCAGAGACGTGTGCAGGTGGTTGGGGCCTGCCCCTGCGTGTCTGGGCTCCCGTCCACAGCCCCAGCTCAGGGAAGCAGCTCCTCAGCCAAGACCTGTAGGAGGCGCGGGGCGCCCCCGCCTGGAAGCCTTGTGCACAGCATGAGGGAAGCGAGCCTCCTTGGGAGAAGAGGAAGCAGCCCAGATGCGTGGGGCTGCAATCACTGCTTGGGCGGAGCCGGGTGCGCCTCCAGTACGGCAGAGCTCCAGCTCTGCTCAGAGGCCCGATCTGGCAGAGGGCTGGCGTGAGGCTGCTCTGCCCTGGGCGAGCCTTGCCCAGACTTGCCTCGCGGCTAGGCTTCCAGTCCAGAAAGGAGCGGGCTGCGCGAGACTGGGAGATGCTACTGGCGCCTTCCTGGCCTCAGCTCCACTCCTGCCTTGCCTTTGCACCTAGTCCCCAGGCGTTCTTGTGGAGGGCTTAGTTGCCGGTGGGTTGCACACTGCCAAGCGCTCCAGCTTGAGGGCTCTAGTAGAGGCAAAGTGAGGGCAACTGGAAGTCTATTCTTACGGTTGCTTGACCGCCCAGACTCAGCACAGCACGGAGAGCACAAGGCTCACAGGGCCCCAGGCTGGGTTCTGCAGCCCCACACACGCGGAGGCTGACTCGGTGAGCGCCCAGAAGGTGCCTGACAGACGTCATTTCCCTAGTGCTCTCCTCCCCAGCAGAGACGTGTGCAGGTGGTTTGGGCCTGCCCCTGCGTGTCTGGGCTCCCGTCCACAGCCCCAGCTCAGGGAAGCAGCTCCTGAGCCAAGACCTGTGGAGGGCGCAGGGGGCCCCGCCTGGAAGCCTAGTTTACAGCATGCGGGAAGTGAGCCTCCTCGGGAGAAGAGAAGGCAGCCCTGCTGTGTGCGGCTGCATTCACTGCTTTGGCGGAGCCGAGTGCGCCTCCAGTACGGCAGAGCTCCAGCTCTGCTCAGAGGCCCGATCTGGCAGAGTTGCTGGCGTGAGGCTGCTCTGCCCTGGGCGAGCCTTGCCCAGACTTGCCTCGCGGCTAGGCTTCCAGTCCAGAAAGGAGCGGGCTGCGCGAGACTGGGAGATGCTACTGGCGCCTTCCTGGCCTCAGCACCACTCCTGCCTTACCTTTGCACCTAGTCCTCAGGCGTTCTTGTGGAGGGCTTAGTTGCCGGTGGGTTGCACACTGCCAAGCGCTCCAGCACAGAGGGCTCTATTAGAGGCAATGGGAGGGCAACTGCAGGGCTCCTCCAGCGGTTGCTTGACCGCCCAGACTCAGCACAGCACGGAGAGCACAAGGCTCACAGGGCCTCTGGCTGTGGTCTGCAGCCCCACACACGCGGAGGCTGACTCGGTGAGCGCCCAGAAGGTGCCTGACAGACGTCTTTTCCCTAGTGCTCTCCTCCCCAGCAGAGACGTGTGCAGGTGGTTGGGGCCTGCCCCTGCGTGTCTGGGCTCCCGTCCACAGCCCCAGCTCAGGGAAGCAGCTCCTGAGCCAAGACCTGTGGAGGGCGCAGGGGGCCCCGCCTGGAAGCCTAGTTTACAGCATGCGGGAAGTGAGCCTCCTCGGGAGAAGAGAAGGCAGCCCTGCTGTGTGCGGCTGCATTCACTGCTTTGGCGGAGCCGAGTGCGCCTCCAGTACGGCAGAGCTCCAGCTCTGCTCAGAGGCCCGATCTGGCAGAGTTGCTGGCGTGAGGCTGCTCTGTCCTAGGCGAGCCTTGCCCAGACTTGCCTCGCGGCTAGGCTTCCAGTCCAGAAAGGAGCGGGCTGCGCGAGACTGGGAGATGCTACTGGCGCCTTCCTGGCGTCACCACCACTCCTACCTTACCTTTGCACCTAGTCCTCAGGCGTTCTTGTGGAGGGCTTAGTTGCCGGTGTCTTGCACACTGCCAAACGCTCCAGCAGAGAGGGCTCTATTAGAGGCAATGGGAGGGCAACTGCAGGGCTCCTCCAGCGGTTGCTTGACCGCCCAGACTCAGCACAGCACGGAGAGCACAAGGCTCACAGGGCCTCTGGCTGTGGTCTGCAGCCCAACACACGCTGAGGCTGACTCGGTGAGCGCCCAGAAGGTACCTGACAGACGTCATTTCCCTAGTGCTCTCCTCCCCAGCCGAGACGTGTGCAGGTGGTTGGGGCCTGCCCCTGCGTGTCTGGTCTCCCGTCCACAGCCCCATCTCAGGGAAGCAGCTCCTGAGCCAAGACCTGTGGAGGGCGCAGGGGGCCCCGCCTGGAAGCCGAGTTTCCAGCATGCGGGAAGCGAGCCTCCTCGGGAGAACAGAAGGCAGCCCTGCTGTGTGCGGCTGCATTCACTGCTTTGGCGGAGCCGAGTGCGCCTCCAGTACGGCAGAGCTCCAGCTCTGCTCAGAGGCCCGATCTGGCAGAGTTGCTGGCGTGAGGCTGCTCTGCCCTGGGCGAGCCTTGCCCAGACTTGCCTCGCTTCTAGGCTTCCAGTCCAGAAATGAGCGGGCTGCGCGAGACTGGGAGATGCTACTGGCGCCTTCCTGGCCTCAGCACCACTCCTGCCTTGCCTTTGCACTTAGTCCTCAGGCGTTCTTGTGTAGGGCTTAGTTGCCGGTGGGTTGCACACTGCCAAGCGCTCCAGCAGAGAGGGCTCTATTAGAGGCAATGGGAGGGCAACTGCAGGGCTCCTCCAGCGGTTGCTTGACCGCCCAGACTCAGCACAGCACGGAGAGCACAAGGCTCACAGGGCCTCTGGCTGTGGTCTGCAGCCCCACACACGCTGAGGCTGACTCGGTGAGCGCCCAGAAGGTGCCTGACAGACGTCATTTCCCTAGTGCTCTCCTCCCCAGCAGAGACGTGTGCAGGTGGTTGGGGCCTGCCCCTGCGTGTCTGGGCTCCCGTCCACAGCCCCAGCTCAGGGAAGCAGCTCCTCAGCCAAGACCTGTAGGAGGCGCGGGGCGCCCCCGCCTGGAAGCCTAGTGCACAGCATGAGGGAAGCGATCCTCCTTGGGAGAAGAGGAGGCAGCCCAGATGCGTGGGGCTGCAATCACTGCTTGGGCGGAGCCGAGTGCGCCTCCAGTACGGCAGAGCTCCAGCTCTGCTCAGAGGCCCGATCTGGCAGAGGGCTGGCGTGAGGCTGCTCTGCCCTGGGCGAGCCTTGCCCAGACTTGCCTCGCGGCTAGGCTTCCAGTCCAGAAAGGAGCGGGCTGCGCAAGACTGGGAGATGCTACTGGCGCCTTCCTGGCCTCAGCTCCACTCCTGCCTTGCCTTTGCACCTAGTCCCCAGGCGTTCTTGTGGAGGGCTTAGTTGCCGGTGGGTTGCACACTGCCAAGCGCTCCAGCTTGAGGGCTCTAGTAGAGGCAAAGAGAGGGCAACTGGAAGTCTATTCTTACGGTTGCTTGACCGCCCAGACTCAGCACAGCACGGAGAGCACAAGGCTCACAGGGCCCCTGGCTGGGGTCTGCAGCCCCACACACGCGGAGGCTGACTCGGTGAGCGCCCAGAAGGTGCCTGACAGACGTCATTTCCCTAGTGCTCTCCTCCCAAGCAGAGACGTGTGCAGGTGGTTGGGGCCTGCCCCTGCGTGTCTGGGCTCCCGTCCACAGCCCCAGCTCAGGGAAGCAGCTCCTGAGCCAAGACCTGTGTGAGGCGCAGGGGGCCCCGCCTGGAAGCCTAGTTTCCAGCATGTGGGAAGCGAGCCTCCTCGGGAGAACAGAAGGCAGCCCTGCTGTGTGCGGCTGCATTCACTGCTTTGGCGGAGCCGAGTGCGCCTCCAGTACGGCAGAGCTCCAGCTCTGCTCAGAGGCCCGATCTGGCAGAGTTGCTGGCGTGAGGCTGCTCTGCCATGTGCGAGCCTTGCCCAAACTTGCCTCGCGGCTAGGCTTCCAGTCCAGAAAGGAGCGGGCTGCGCGAGACTGGGAGATGCTACTGGCGCCTTCCTGGCCTCAGCTCCACTCTTGCCTTGCCTTTGCACCTAGTCCCCAGGCGTTCTTGTGTAGGGCTTAGTTGCCGGTGGGTTGCACACTGCCAAGCGCTCCAGCTTGAGGGCTCTAGTAGAGGCAAAGTGAGGGCAACTGAAAGTCTATTCTTACGGTTGCTTGACCGCCCAGACTCAGCACAGCACGGAGAGCACAAGGCTCACAGGGCCTCTGGCTGTGGTCTGCAGCCCCACACACGCGGAGGCTGACTCGGTGAGCGCCCAGAAGGTGCCTGACAGACGTCTTTTCCCTAGTGCTCTCCTCCCCAGCAGAGACGTGTGCAGGTGGTTGGGGCCTGCCCCTGCGTGTCTGGGCTCCCGTCCACAGCCCCAGCTCAGGGAAGCAGCTCCTGAGCCAAGACCTGTGGAGGGCGCAGGGGGCCCCGCCTGGAAGCCTAGTTTACAGCATGCGGGAAGTGAGCCTCCTCGGGAGAAGAGAAGGCAGCCCTGCTGTGTGCGGCTGCATTCACTGCTTTGGCGGAGCCGAGTGCGCCTGCAGTACGGCAGAGCTCCAGCTCTGCTCAGAGGCCCGATCTGGCAGAGTTGCTGGCGTGAGGCTGCTCTGCCCTGGCCGAGCCTTGCCCAAACTTGCCTCGCGCCTAGGCTTCCAGTCCAGAAAAGAGCGGGCTGCGCGAGACTGGGAGATTCTACTGGCGCCTTCCTGGCCTCAGCACCACTCCTGCCTTACCTTTGCACCTAGTCCTCAGGCGTTCTTGTGGAGAGCTTAGTTGCCGGTGGGTTGCACACTGCCAACCGCTCCAGCAGAGAGGGCTCTATTAGAGGCAATGGGAGGGCAACTGCAGGGCTCCTCCAGCGGTTGCTTGACCGCCCAGACTCAGCACAGCACGGAGAGCACAAGGCTCACAGGGCCTCTGGCTGTGGTCTGCAGCCCAACACACGCTGAGGCTGACTCGGTGAGCGCCCAGAAGGTACCTGACAGACGTCATTTCCCTAGTGCTCTCCTCCCCAGCCGAGACGTGTGCAGGTGGTTGGGGCCTGCCCCTGCGTGTCTGGTCTCCCGTCCACAGCCCCATCTCAGGGAAGCAGCTCCTGAGCCAAGACCTGTGGAGGGCGCAGGGGGCCCCGCCTGGAAGCCGAGTTTCCAGCATGCGGGAAGCGAGCCTCCTCGGGAGAACAGAAGGCAGCCCTGCTGTGTGCGGCTGCATTCACTGCTTTGGCGGAGCCGAGTGCGCCTCCAGTACGGCAGAGCTCCAGCTCTGCTCAGAGGCCCGATCTGGCAGAGTTGCTGGCGTGAGGCTGCTCTGCCCTGGGCGAGCCTTGCCCAGACTTGCCTCGCTTCTAGGCTTCCAGTCCAGAAATGAGCGGGCTGCGCGAGACTGGGAGATGCTACTGGCGCCTTCCTGGCCTCAGCACCACTCCTGCCTTGCCTTTGCACTTAGTCCTCAGGCGTTCTTGTGTAGGGCTTAGTTGCCGGTGGGTTGCACACTGCCAAGCGCTCCAGCAGAGAGGGCTCTATTAGAGGCAATGGGAGGGCAACTGCAGGGCTCCTCCAGCGGTTGCTTGACCGCCCAGACTCAGCACAGCACGGAGAGCACAAGGCTCACAGGGCCTCTGGCTGTGGTCTGCAGCCCCACACACGCTGAGGCTGACTCGGTGAGCGCCCAGAAGGTGCCTGACAGACGTCATTTCCCTAGTGCTCTCCTCCCCAGCAGAGACGTGTGCAGGTGGTTGGGGCCTGCCCCTGCGTGTCTGGGCTCCCGTCCACAGCCCCAGCTCAGGGAAGCAGCTCCTCAGCCAAGACCTGTAGGAGGCGCGGGGCGCCCCCGCCTGGAAGCCTAGTGCACAGCATGAGGGAAGCGATCCTCCTTGGGAGAAGAGGAGGCAGCCCAGATGCGTGGGGCTGCAATCACTGCTTGGGCGGAGCCGAGTGCGCCTCCAGTACGGCAGAGCTCCAGCTCTGCTCAGAGGCCCGATCTGGCAGAGGGCTGGCGTGAGGCTGCTCTGCCCTGGGCGAGCCTTGCCCAGACTTGCCTCGCGGCTAGGCTTCCAGTCCAGAAAGGAGCGGGCTGCGCAAGACTGGGAGATGCTACTGGCGCCTTCCTGGCCTCAGCTCCACTCCTGCCTTGCCTTTGCACCTAGTCCCCAGGCGTTCTTGTGGAGGGCTTAGTTGCCGGTGGGTTGCACACTGCCAAGCGCTCCAGCTTGAGGGCTCTAGTAGAGGCAAAGAGAGGGCAACTGGAAGTCTATTCTTACGGTTGCTTGACCGCCCAGACTCAGCACAGCACGGAGAGCACAAGGCTCACAGGGCCCCTGGCTGGGGTCTGCAGCCCCACACACGCGGAGGCTGACTCGGTGAGCGCCCAGAAGGTGCCTGACAGACGTCATTTCCCTAGTGCTCTCCTCCCAAGCAGAGACGTGTGCAGGTGGTTGGGGCCTGCCCCTGCGTGTCTGGGCTCCCGTCCACAGCCCCAGCTCAGGGAAGCAGCTCCTGAGCCAAGACCTGTGTGAGGCGCAGGGGGCCCCGCCTGGAAGCCTAGTTTCCAGCATGTGGGAAGCGAGCCTCCTCGGGAGAACAGAAGGCAGCCCTGCTGTGTGCGGCTGCATTCACTGCTTTGGCGGAGCCGAGTGCGCCTCCAGTACGGCAGAGCTCCAGCTCTGCTCAGAGGCCCGATCTGGCAGAGTTGCTGGCGTGAGGCTGCTCTGCCATGTGCGAGCCTTGCCCAAACTTGCCTCGCGGCTAGGCTTCCAGTCCAGAAAGGAGCGGGCTGCGCGAGACTGGGAGATGCTACTGGCGCCTTCCTGGCCTCAGCTCCACTCTTGCCTTGCCTTTGCACCTAGTCCCCAGGCGTTCTTGTGTAGGGCTTAGTTGCCGGTGGGTTGCACACTGCCAAGCGCTCCAGCTTGAGGGCTCTAGTAGAGGCAAAGTGAGGGCAACTGAAAGTCTATTCTTACGGTTGCTTGACCGCCCAGACTCAGCACAGCACGGAGAGCACAAGGCTCACAGGGCCTCTGGCTGTGGTCTGCAGCCCCACACACGCGGAGGCTGACTCGGTGAGCGCCCAGAAGGTGCCTGACAGACGTCTTTTCCCTAGTGCTCTCCTCCCCAGCAGAGACGTGTGCAGGTGGTTGGGGCCTGCCCCTGCGTGTCTGGGCTCCCGTCCACAGCCCCAGCTCAGGGAAGCAGCTCCTGATCCAAGACCTGTGGAGGGCGCAGGGGGCCCCGCCTGGAAGCCTAGTTTACAGCATGCGGGAAGTGAGCCTCCTTGGGAGAAGAGAAGGCAGCCCTGCTGTGTGCGGCTGCATTCACTGCTTTGGCGGAGCCGAGTGCGCCTCCAGTACGGCAGAGCTCCAGCTCTGCTCAGAGGCCCGATCTGGCAGAGTTGCTGGCGTGAGGCTGCTCTGTCCTAGGCGAGCCTTGCCCAGACTTGCCTCGCGGCTAGGCTTCCAGTCCAGAAAGGAGCGGGCTGCGCGAGACTGGGAGATGCTACTGGCGCCTTCCTGGCGTCACCACCACTCCTACCTTACCTTTGCACCTAGTCCTCAGGCGTTCTTGTGGAGGGCTTAGTTGCCGGTGTCTTGCACACTGCCAAACGCTCCAGCAGAGAGGGCTCTATTAGAGGCAATGGGAGGGCAACTGCAGGGCTCCTCCAGCGGTTGCTTGACCGCCCAGACTCAGCACAGCACGGAGAGCACAAGGCTCACAGGGCCTCTGGCTGTGGTCTGCAGCCCCACACACGCGGAGGCTGACTCGGTTAGCGCCCAGAAGTTGCCTAACAGACGTCATTTCCCTAGTGCTCTTCTCCCCAGCAGAGACGTGTGCAGGTGGTTGGGGCCTGCCCCTGCGTGTCTGGGCTCCCGTTCACAGCCCCAGCTCAGGGAAGCAGCTCCTCAGCCAAGACCTGTAGGAGGCGCGGGGCGCCCCCGCCTGGAAGCCTAGTGCACAGCATGAGGGATGCGAGCCTCCTTTGGAGAAGAGGAGGCAGCCCAGATGCGTGGGGCTGCAATCACTGCTTTGGCGGAGCCGAGTGCGCCTCCAGTACGGCAGAGCTCCAGCTCTGCTCAGAGGCCCGATCTGGCAGAGTTGCTGGCGTGAGGCTGCTCTGCCCTGGGCGAGCCTTGCCCAGACTTGCCTCGCGGCTAGGCTTCCAGTCCAGAAACAAGCGGGCTGCGCGAGACTGGGAGATGCTACTGGCGCCTTCCTGGCCTCAGCTCCACTCCTGCCTTGCCTTTGCACCTAGTCCCCAGCCGTTCTTGTGGAGGGCTTAGTTGCCAGTGGGTTGGACACTGCCAAGCGCTCCAGCTTGAGGGCTCTAGTAGAGGCAAAGTGAGGGCAACTGAAAGTCTATTCTTACGGTTGCTTGACCGCCCAGACTCAGCACAGCACGGAGAGCACAAGGCTCACAGGGCCTCTGGCTGTGGTCTGCAGCCCCACACACGAGAAGGCTGACTCGGTGAGCGCCCAGAAGGTGCCTGACAGACGTCATTTCCCTAGTGCTCTCCTCCCCAGCAGAGACGTGTGCAGGTGGTTGGGGCCTGGCCCTGCGTGTCTGGGCTCCCGTCCACAGCCCCAGCTCAGGGAAGCAGCTCCTCAGCCAAGACCTGTAGGAGGCGCGGGGCGCCCCCGCCTGGAAGCCTAGTGCACAGCATGAGGGAAGTGAGCCTCCTTGGGAGAAGAGGAGACAGCCCAGATGCGTGGGGCTGCAATCACTGCTTGGGCGGAGCCGAGTGCGCCTCCAGTACGGCAGAGCTCCAGCTCTGCTCAGAGGCCCGATCTGGCAGAGGGCTGGCGTGAGGCTGCTCTGCCCTGGGCGAGCCTTGCCCAGACTTGCCTCGCGGCTAGGCTTCTAGTCCAGAAAGGAGCGGGCTGCGCGAGACTGGGAGATGCTACTGTGCCTTCCTGGCCTCAGCTCCACTCCTGCCTTGCCTTTGCACCTAGTCCCCAGGCGTTCCTGTGGAGGGCTTAGTTGCCGGTGGGTTGCACACTGCCAAGCGCTCCAGCTTGAGGGCTCTAGTAGAGGCAAAGTGAGGGCAACTGGAAGTCTATTCTTATGGTTGCTTGACCGCCCAGACTCAGCACAGCACGGAGAGCACAAGGCTCACAGGGCCCCTGGCTGGGGTCTGCAGCCCCACACACGCGGAGGCTGACTCGGTGAGCTCCCAGAAGGTGCCTGACAGACGTCATTTCGCTAGTGCTCTCCTCCCCAGCAGAGACGTGTGCAGGTGGTTGGGGCCTGCCCCTGCGTGTCTGGGCTCCCGTCCACAGCCCCAGCTCAGGGAAGCAGCTCCTCAGCCAAGACCTGTAGGAGGCGCGGGGCGCCCCCGCCTGGAAGCCTAGTGCACAGCATGAGGTAATCGAGCCTCCTCGGGATAAGAGAAGGCAGCCCTGCTGTGTGCGGCTGCATTCACTGCTTTGGCGGAGCCGAGTGCGCCTCCAGTACGGCAGAGCTCCAGCTCTGCTCAGAGGCCCGATCTGGCAGAGTTGCTGGCGTGAGGCTGCTCTGCCCTGGGCGAGCCTTGCCCAGACTTGCCTCGCGGCTAGGCTTCCAGTCCAGAAAGGAGCGGGCTGCGCGAGACTGGGAGATGCTACTGGCGCCTTCCTGGCCTCAGCACCACTCCTGCCTTACCTTTGCACCTAGTCCTCAGGCGTTCTTGTGGAGGGCTTAGTTGCCGGTGGGTTGCACACTGCCAAGCGCTCCAGCACAGAGGGCTCTATTAGAGGCAATGGGAGGGCAACTGCAGGGCTCCTCCAGCGGTTGCTTGACCGCCAAAACTCAGCACAGCACGGAGAGCCCAAGGCTCACAGAGCCTCTGGCTGTGGTCTGCAGCCCCACACACGCTGAGGCTGACTCGGTGAGCGCCCAGAAGGTGCCTGACAGACGTCATTTCCCTAGTGCTCTCCTCCCCAGCAGAGACGTGTGCAGGTGGTTGGGGCCTGGCCCTGCGTGTCTGGGCTCCCGTCCACAGCCCCAGCTCAGGGAAGCAGCTCCTCAGCCAAGACCTGTAGGAGGCGCGGGGCGCCCCCGCCTGGAAGCCTAGTGCACAGCATGAGGGAAGCGAGCCTCCTTGGGAGAAGAAGAGGCAGCCCAGATGCGTGGGGCTACAATCACTGCTTGGGCGGAGCCGAGTGCGCCTCCAGTACGGCAGAGCTCCAGCTCTGCTCAGAGGCCCGATCTGGCAGAGGGCTGGCGTGAGGCTGCTCTGCCCTGGGCGAGCCTTGCCCAGACTTGCCTCGCGGCTGGGCTTCCAGTCCAGAAAGGAGCGGGCTGCGCGAGACTGGGAGATGCTACTGGCGCCTTCCTGGCCTCAGCTCCACTCCTGCCTTGCCTTTGCACCTAGTCCCCAGGCGTTCTTGTGGAGGGCTTAGTTGCCGGTGGGTTGCACACTGCCAAGCGCTCCAGCTTGAGGGCTCTAGTAGAGGCAAAGTGAGGGCAACTGAAATTCTATTCTTACGGTTGCTTGACCGCCCAGACTCAGCACAGCACGGAGAGCACAAGGCTCACAGGGCCTCTGGCTGTGGTCTGCAGCCCCACACACGCGGAGGCTGCCTCGGTGAGCGCCCAGAAGGTGCCTGACAGACGTCTTTTCCCTAGTGCTCTCCTCCCCAGCAGAGACGTGTGCAGGTGGTTGGGGCCTGCCCCTGCGTGTCTGGGCTCCCGTCCACAGCCCCAGCTCAGGGAAGCAGCTCCTCAGCCAAGACCTGTAGGAGGCGCGGGGCGCCCCCGCCTGGAAGCCTTGTGCACAGCATGAGGGAAGCGAGCCTCCTTGGGAGAAGAGGAAGCAGCCCAGATGCGTGGGGCTGCAATCACTGCTTGGGCGGAGCCGGGTGCGCCTCCAGTACGGCAGAGCTCCAGCTCTGCTCAGAGGCCCGATCTGGCAGAGGGCTGGCGTGAGGCTGCTCTGCCCTGGGCGAGCCTTGCCCAGACTTGCCTCGCGGCTAGGCTTCCAGTCCAGAAAGGAGCGGGCTGCGCGAGACTGGGAGATGCTACTGGCGCCTTCCTGGCCTCAGCTCCACTCCTGCCTTGCCTTTGCACCTAGTCCCCAGGCGTTCTTGTGGAGGGCTTAGTTGCCGGTGGGTTGCACACTGCCAAGCGCTCCAGCTTGAGGGCTCTAGTAGAGGCAAAGTGAGGGCAACTGGAAGTCTATTCTTACGGTTGCTTGACCGCCCAGACTCAGCACAGCACGGAGAGCACAAGGCTCACAGGGCCCCAGGCTGGGTTCTGCAGCCCCACACACGCGGAGGCTGACTCGGTGAGCGCCCAGAAGGTGCCTGACAGACGTCATTTCCCTAGTGCTCTCCTCCCCAGCAGAGACGTGTGCAGGTGGTTTGGGCCTGCCCCTGCGTGTCTGGGCTCCCGTCCACAGCCCCAGCTCAGGGAAGCAGCTCCTGAGCCAAGACCTGTGGAGGGCGCAGGGGGCCCCGCCTGGAAGCCTAGTTTACAGCATGCGGGAAGTGAGCCTCCTCGGGAGAAGAGAAGGCAGCCCTGCTGTGTGCGGCTGCATTCACTGCTTTGGCGGAGCCGAGTGCGCCTCCAGTACGGCAGAGCTCCAGCTCTGCTCAGAGGCCCGATCTGGCAGAGTTGCTGGCGTGAGGCTGCTCTGCCCTGGGCGAGCCTTGCCCAGACTTGCCTCGCGGCTAGGCTTCCAGTCCAGAAAGGAGCGGGCTGCGCGAGACTGGGAGATGCTACTGGCGCCTTCCTGGCCTCAGCACCACTCCTGCCTTACCTTTGCACCTAGTCCTCAGGCGTTCTTGTGGAGGGCTTAGTTGCCGGTGGGTTGCACACTGCCAAGCGCTCCAGCACAGAGGGCTCTATTAGAGGCAATGGGAGGGCAACTGCAGGGCTCCTCCAGCGGTTGCTTGACCGCCCAGACTCAGCACAGCACGGAGAGCACAAGGCTCACAGGGCCTCTGGCTGTGGTCTGCAGCCCCACACACGCGGAGGCTGACTCGGTGAGCGCCCAGAAGGTGCCTGACAGACGTCTTTTCCCTAGTGCTCTCCTCCCCAGCAGAGACGTGTGCAGGTGGTTGGGGCCTGCCCCTGCGTGTCTGGGCTCCCGTCCACAGCCCCAGCTCAGGGAAGCAGCTCCTGAGCCAAGACCTGTGGAGGGCGCAGGGGGCCCCGCCTGGAAGCCTAGTTTACAGCATGCGGGAAGTGAGCCTCCTCGGGAGAAGAGAAGGCAGCCCTGCTGTGTGCGGCTGCATTCACTGCTTTGGCGGAGCCGAGTGCGCCTCCAGTACGGCAGAGCTCCAGCTCTGCTCAGAGGCCCGATCTGGCAGAGTTGCTGGCGTGAGGCTGCTCTGTCCTAGGCGAGCCTTGCCCAGACTTGCCTCGCGGCTAGGCTTCCAGTCCAGAAAGGAGCGGGCTGCGCGAGACTGGGAGATGCTACTGGCGCCTTCCTGGCGTCACCACCACTCCTACCTTACCTTTGCACCTAGTCCTCAGGCGTTCTTGTGGAGGGCTTAGTTGCCGGTGTCTTGCACACTGCCAAACGCTCCAGCAGAGAGGGCTCTATTAGAGGCAATGGGAGGGCAACTGCAGGGCTCCTCCAGCGGTTGCTTGACCGCCCAGACTCAGCACAGCACGGAGAGCACAAGGCTCACAGGGCCTCTGGCTGTGGTCTGCAGCCCAACACACGCTGAGGCTGACTCGGTGAGCGCCCAGAAGGTACCTGACAGACGTCATTTCCCTAGTGCTCTCCTCCCCAGCCGAGACGTGTGCAGGTGGTTGGGGCCTGCCCCTGCGTGTCTGGTCTCCCGTCCACAGCCCCATCTCAGGGAAGCAGCTCCTGAGCCAAGACCTGTGGAGGGCGCAGGGGGCCCCGCCTGGAAGCCGAGTTTCCAGCATGCGGGAAGCGAGCCTCCTCGGGAGAACAGAAGGCAGCCCTGCTGTGTGCGGCTGCATTCACTGCTTTGGCGGAGCCGAGTGCGCCTCCAGTACGGCAGAGCTCCAGCTCTGCTCAGAGGCCCGATCTGGCAGAGTTGCTGGCGTGAGGCTGCTCTGCCCTGGGCGAGCCTTGCCCAGACTTGCCTCGCTTCTAGGCTTCCAGTCCAGAAATGAGCGGGCTGCGCGAGACTGGGAGATGCTACTGGCGCCTTCCTGGCCTCAGCACCACTCCTGCCTTGCCTTTGCACTTAGTCCTCAGGCGTTCTTGTGTAGGGCTTAGTTGCCGGTGGGTTGCACACTGCCAAGCGCTCCAGCAGAGAGGGCTCTATTAGAGGCAATGGGAGGGCAACTGCAGGGCTCCTCCAGCGGTTGCTTGACCGCCCAGACTCAGCACAGCACGGAGAGCACAAGGCTCACAGGGCCTCTGGCTGTGGTCTGCAGCCCCACACACGCTGAGGCTGACTCGGTGAGCGCCCAGAAGGTGCCTGACAGACGTCATTTCCCTAGTGCTCTCCTCCCCAGCAGAGACGTGTGCAGGTGGTTGGGGCCTGCCCCTGCGTGTCTGGGCTCCCGTCCACAGCCCCAGCTCAGGGAAGCAGCTCCTCAGCCAAGACCTGTAGGAGGCGCGGGGCGCCCCCGCCTGGAAGCCTAGTGCACAGCATGAGGGAAGCGATCCTCCTTGGGAGAAGAGGAGGCAGCCCAGATGCGTGGGGCTGCAATCACTGCTTGGGCGGAGCCGAGTGCGCCTCCAGTACGGCAGAGCTCCAGCTCTGCTCAGAGGCCCGATCTGGCAGAGGGCTGGCGTGAGGCTGCTCTGCCCTGGGCGAGCCTTGCCCAGACTTGCCTCGCGGCTAGGCTTCCAGTCCAGAAAGGAGCGGGCTGCGCAAGACTGGGAGATGCTACTGGCGCCTTCCTGGCCTCAGCTCCACTCCTGCCTTGCCTTTGCACCTAGTCCCCAGGCGTTCTTGTGGAGGGCTTAGTTGCCGGTGGGTTGCACACTGCCAAGCGCTCCAGCTTGAGGGCTCTAGTAGAGGCAAAGAGAGGGCAACTGGAAGTCTATTCTTACGGTTGCTTGACCGCCCAGACTCAGCACAGCACGGAGAGCACAAGGCTCACAGGGCCCCTGGCTGGGGTCTGCAGCCCCACACACGCGGAGGCTGACTCGGTGAGCGCCCAGAAGGTGCCTGACAGACGTCATTTCCCTAGTGCTCTCCTCCCAAGCAGAGACGTGTGCAGGTGGTTGGGGCCTGCCCCTGCGTGTCTGGGCTCCCGTCCACAGCCCCAGCTCAGGGAAGCAGCTCCTGAGCCAAGACCTGTGTGAGGCGCAGGGGGCCCCGCCTGGAAGCCTAGTTTCCAGCATGTGGGAAGCGAGCCTCCTCGGGAGAACAGAAGGCAGCCCTGCTGTGTGCGGCTGCATTCACTGCTTTGGCGGAGCCGAGTGCGCCTCCAGTACGGCAGAGCTCCAGCTCTGCTCAGAGGCCCGATCTGGCAGAGTTGCTGGCGTGAGGCTGCTCTGCCATGTGCGAGCCTTGCCCAAACTTGCCTCGCGGCTAGGCTTCCAGTCCAGAAAGGAGCGGGCTGCGCGAGACTGGGAGATGCTACTGGCGCCTTCCTGGCCTCAGCTCCACTCTTGCCTTGCCTTTGCACCTAGTCCCCAGGCGTTCTTGTGTAGGGCTTAGTTGCCGGTGGGTTGCACACTGCCAAGCGCTCCAGCTTGAGGGCTCTAGTAGAGGCAAAGTGAGGGCAACTGAAAGTCTATTCTTACGGTTGCTTGACCGCCCAGACTCAGCACAGCACGGAGAGCACAAGGCTCACAGGGCCTCTGGCTGTGGTCTGCAGCCCCACACACGCGGAGGCTGACTCGGTGAGCGCCCAGAAGGTGCCTGACAGACGTCTTTTCCCTAGTGCTCTCCTCCCCAGCAGAGACGTGTGCAGGTGGTTGGGGCCTGCCCCTGCGTGTCTGGGCTCCCGTCCACAGCCCCAGCTCAGGGAAGCAGCTCCTGAGCCAAGACCTGTGGAGGGCGCAGGGGGCCCCGCCTGGAAGCCTAGTTTACAGCATGCGGGAAGTGAGCCTCCTCGGGAGAAGAGAAGGCAGCCCTGCTGTGTGCGGCTGCATTCACTGCTTTGGCGGAGCCGAGTGCGCCTGCAGTACGGCAGAGCTCCAGCTCTGCTCAGAGGCCCGATCTGGCAGAGTTGCTGGCGTGAGGCTGCTCTGCCCTGGCCGAGCCTTGCCCAAACTTGCCTCGCGCCTAGGCTTCCAGTCCAGAAAAGAGCGGGCTGCGCGAGACTGGGAGATTCTACTGGCGCCTTCCTGGCCTCAGCACCACTCCTGCCTTACCTTTGCACCTAGTCCTCAGGCGTTCTTGTGGAGAGCTTAGTTGCCGGTGGGTTGCACACTGCCAACCGCTCCAGCAGAGAGGGCTCTATTAGAGGCAATGGGAGGGCAACTGCAGGGCTCCTCCAGCGGTTGCTTGACCGCCCAGAATCAGCACAGCACGGAGAGCACAAGGCTCACAGGGCCTCTGGCTGTGGTCTGCAGCCCGACACACGCTGAGGCTGACTCGGTGAGCGCCCAGAAGGTGCCTGACAGACGTCATTTCCCTAGTGCTCTCCTCCCCAGCAGAGACGTGTGCAGGTGGTTGGGGCCTGGCCCTGCGTGTCTGGGCTCCCGTCCACAGCCCCAGCTCAGGGAAGCAGCTCCTCAGCCAAGACCTGTAGGAGGCGCGGGGCGCCCCCGACTGGAAGCCTACTGTACAGCATGAGGGAAGCGAGCCTCCTTGGGAGAAGAGGAGGCAGCCCAGATGCGTGGGGCTGCAATCACTGCTTGGGCGGAGCCGAGTGCGCCTCCAGTACGGCAGAGCTCCAGCTCTGCTCAGAGGCCCGATCTGGCAGAGGGCTGGCGTGAGGCTGCTCTGCCCTGGGCGAGCCTTGCCCAGACTTGCCTCGCGGCTAGGCTTCTAGTCCAGAAAGGAGCGGGCTGCGCGAGACTGGGAGATGCTACTGGCGCCTTCCTGGCCTCAGCTCCACTCCTGCCTTGCCTTTGCACCTAGTCCCCAGGCGTTCTTGTGGACGGCTTAGTTGCCGGTGGGTTGCACACTGCCAAGCGCTCCAGCTTGAGGGCTCTAGTAGAGGCAAAGTGAGGGCAACTGAAATTCTATTCTTACGGTTGCTTGACCGCCCAGACTCAGCACAGCACGTAGAGCACAAGGCTCAAAGGGCCCGTTGTTGGGGTCTGCAGCCCCACACACGCGGAGGCTGACTCGGTGAGCGCCCAGAAGGTGCCTGACAAACGTCATTTCCCTAGTGCTCTCCTCCCCAGCAGAGACGTGTGCAGGTGGTTGGGGCCTGGCCCTGCGTGTCTGGGCTCCCGTCCACAGCCCCAGCTCAGGGAAGCAGCTCCTCAGCCAAGACCGGTAGGAGGCGTGGGGCGCCCCCTCCTGGAAGCCTAGTGCACAGCATGAGGGAAGCGATCCTCCTTGGGAGAAGAGGAGGCAGCCCAGATGCGTGGGGCTGCATTCACTGCTTTGGCGGAGCCGAGTGCGCCTCCAGTACGGCAGAGCTCCAGCTCTGCTCAGAGGCCCGATCTGGCAGAGGGCTGGCTTGAGGCTGCTCTGCCCTGGGCGAGCCTTGCCCAGACTTGCCTCGCGGCTAGGCTTCCAGTCCAGAAAGGAGCGGGCTGCGCGAGACTGGGAGATGCTACTGGCGCCTTCCTGGCCTCAGCTCCACTCTTGCCTTGCCTTTGCACCTAGTCCCCAGGCGTTCTTGTGTAGGGCTTAGTTGCCGGTGGGTTGCACACTGCCAAGCGCTCCAGCTTGAGGGCTCTAGTAGAGGCAAAGTGAGGGCAACTGAAAGTCTATTCTTACGGTTGCTTGACCGCCCAGACTCAGCACAGCACGGAGAGCACAAGGCTCACAGGGCCTCTGGCTGTGGTCTGCAGCCCCACACACGCGGAGGCTGACTCGGTGAGCGCCCAGAAGGTGCCTGACAGACGTCTTTTCCCTAGTGCTCTCCTCCCCAGCAGAGACGTGTGCAGGTGGTTGGGGCCTGCCCCTGCGTGTCTGGGCTCCCGTCCACAGCCCCAGCTCAGGGAAGCAGCTCCTGAGCCAAGACCTGTGGAGGGCGCAGGGGGCCCCGCCTGGAAGCCTAGTTTACAGCATGCGGGAAGTGAGCCTCCTCGGGAGAAGAGAAGGCAGCCCTGCTGTGTGCGGCTGCATTCACTGCTTTGGCGGAGCCGAGTGCGCCTCCAGTACGGCAGAGCTCCAGCTCTGCTCAGAGGCCCGATCTGGCAGAGTTGCTGGCGTGAGGCTGCTCTGCCCTGGGCGAGCCTTGCCCAGACTTGCCTCGCGGCTAGGCTTCCAGTCCAGAAAGGAGCGGGCTGCGCGAGACTGGGAGATGCTACTGGCGCCTTCCTGGCCTCAGCTCCACTCCTGCCTTGCCTTTGCACCTAGTCCCCAGGCGTTCTTGTGGAGGGCTTAGTTGCCGGTGGGTTGCACACTGCCAAGCGCTCCAGCTTGAGGGCTCTAGTAGAGGCAATGGGAGGGCAACTGCAGGGCTCCTCCAGCGGTTGCTTGACCGCCCAGACTCAGCACAGCACGGAGAGCACAAGGCTCACAGGGCCTCTGGCTGTGGTCTGCAGCCCCACACACGCTGAGGCTGACTCGGTGAGCGCCCAGAAGGTGCCTGACAGACGTCATTTCCCTAGTGCTCTCCTCCCCAGCAGAGACGTGTGCAGGTGGTTGGGGCCTGCCCCTGCGTGTCTGGGCTCCCGTCCACAGCCCCAGCTCAGGGAAGCAGCTCCTCAGCCCAGACCTGTAGGAGGCGCGGGGCCCCCCCGCCTGGAAGCCTAGTGCACAGCATGAGGGAAGCGAGCCTCCTTGGGAGAAGAGGAGGCAGCCCAGATGCGTGGGGCTGCAATCACTGCTTGGGCGGAGCCGAGTGCGCCTCCAGTACGGCAGAGCTCCAGCTCTGCTCAGAGGCCCGATCTGGCAGAGGGCTGGCGTGAGGCTGCTCTGCCCTGGGCGAGTCTTGCCCAGACTTGCCTCGCGGCTAGGCTTCCACTCCAGAAAGGAGCGGGCTGCGCGAGACTGGGAGATGCTACTGGCGCCTTCCTGGCCTCAGCTCCACTCCTGCCTTGCCTTTGCACCTAGTCCCCAGGCGTTCTTGTGGAGGGCTTAGTTGCCGGTGGGTTGCACACTGCCAAGCTCTCCAGCTTGAGGGCTCTAGTAGAGGCAAAGTGAGGGCAACTGAAAGTCTATTCTTACGGTTGCTTGACCGCCCAGACTCAGCACAGCACGGAGAGCACAAGGCTCACAGGGCCTCTGGCTGTGGTCTGCAGCCCCACACACGCGGAGGCTGACTCGGTGAGCGCCCAGAAGGTGCCTGACAGACGTCTTTTCCCTAGTGCTCTCCTCCCCAGCAGAGACGTGTGCAGGTGGTTTGGGCCTGCCCCTGCGTGTCTGGGCTCCCGTCCACAGCCCCAGCTCAGGGAAGCAGCTCCTCAGCCAAGACCTGTAGGAGGCGCGGGGCGCCCCCGCCTGGAAGCCTTGTGCACAGCATGAGGGAAGCGAGCCTCCTTGGGAGAAGAGGAAGCAGCCCAGATGCGTGGGGCTGCAATCACTGCTTGGGCGGAGCCGAGTGCGCCTCCAGTACGGCAGAGCTCCAGCTCTGCTCAGAGGCCCGATCTGGCAGAGGGCTGGCGTGAGGCTGCTCTGCCCTGGGCGAGCCTTGCCCAGACTTGCCTCGCGGCTAGGCTTCCAGTCCAGAAAGGAGCGGGCTGCGCGAGACTGGGAGATGCTACTGGCGCCTTCCTGGCCTCAGCTCCACTCCTGCCTTGCCTTTGCACCTAGTCCCCAGGCGTTCTTGTGGAGGGCTTAGTTGCCGGTGGGTTGCACACTGCCAAGCGCTCCAGCTTGAGGGCTCTAGTAGAGGCAAAGTGAGGGCAACTGGAAGTCTATTCTTATGGTTGCTTGACCGCCCAGACTCAGCACAGCACGGAGAGCACAAGGCTCACAGGGCCCCTGGATGGGGTCTGCAGCCCCAAACACGCGGAGGCTGACTCGGTTAGGGCCCAGAAGGTGCCTGACAGACGTCATTTCCCTAGTTCTCTCCTCCACAGCAGAGACGTGTGCAGGTGGTTTGGGCCTGCCCCTGCGTGTCTGGGCTCCCGTCCACAGCCCCAGCTCAGGGAAGCAGCTCCTGAGCCAAGACCTATGGAGGGCGCAGGGGGCCCCGCCTGGAAGCCTAGTTTACAGCATGCGGGAAGTGAGCCTCCTCGGGAGATGAGAAGGCAGCCCTGCTGTGTGCGGCTGCATTCACTGCTTTGGCGGAGCCGAGTGCGCCTGCAGTACGGCAGAGCTCCAGCTCTGCTCAGAGGCCCGATCTGGCAGAGTTGCTGGCGTGAGGCTGCTCTGCCCTGGGCGAGCCTTGCCCAGACTTGCCTCGCGTCTAGGCTTCCAGTCCAGAAAGGAGCGGGCTGCGCGAGACTGGGAGATGCTACTGGCGCCTTCCTGGCCTCAGCACCACTCCTGCCTTACCTTTGCACCTAGTCCTCAGGCGTTCTTGTGGAGGGCTTAGTTGCCGGTGGGTTGCACACTGCCAAGCGCTCCAGCAGAGAGGGCTCTATTAGAGGCAATGGGAGGGCAACTGCAGGGCTCCTCCAGCGGTTGCTTGACCGCCCAGACTCAGCACAGCACGGAGAGCACAAGGCTCACAGGGCCTCTGGCTGTGGTCTGCAGCCCCACACACGCTGAGGCTGACTCGGTGAGCGCCCAGAAGGTGCCTGACAGACGTCATTTCCCTAGTGCTCTCCTCCCCAGCAGAGACGTGTGCAGGTGGTTGGGGCCTGGCCCTGCGTGTCTGGGCTCCCGTCCACAGCCCCAGCTCAGGGAAGCAGCTCCTCAGCCAAGACCTGTAGGAGGCGCGGGGCGCCCCCGACTGGAAGCCTACTGTACAGCATGAGGGAAGCGAGCCTCCTTGGGAGAAGAGGAGGCAGCCCAGATGCGTGGGGCTGCAATCACTGCTTGGGCGGAGCCGAGTGCGCCTCCAGTACGGCAGAGCTCCAGCTCTGCTCAGAGGCCCGATCTGGCAGAGTTGCTGGCGTGAGGCTGCTCTGCCCTGGGCGAGCCTTGCCCAGACTTGCCTCGCGGCTAGGCTTCCAGTCCAGAAAGGAGCGAGCTGCCCGAGACTGGGAGATGCTACTGGCGCCTTCCTGGCCTCAGCACCACTCCTGCCTTACCTTTGCACCTAGTCCTCAGGCGTTCTTGTGGAGGGCTTAGTTGCCGGTGGGTTGCACACTGCCAAGCGCTCCAGCACAGAGGGCTCTATTAGAGGCAATGGGAGGGCAACTGCAGGGCTCCTCCAGCGGTTGCTTGACCGCCCAGACTCAGCACAGCACGGAGAGCACAAGGCTCACAGGGCCTCTGGCTGTGGTCTGCAGCCCAACACACGCTGAGGCTGACTCGGTGAGCGCCCAGAAGGTGCCTGACAGACGTCATTTCCCTAGTGCTCTCCTCCCCAGCAGAGACGTGTGCAGGTGGTTGGGGCCTGCCCCTGCGTGTCTGGGCTCCCGTCCACAGCCCCAGCTCAGGGAAGCAGCTCCTGAGCCAAGACCTGTGGGAGGCGCAGGGGGCCCCGCCTGGAAGCCTAGTTTCCAGCATGCGGGAAGCGAGCCTCCTCGGGAGAAGAGAAGGCAGCCCTGCTGTGTGCGGCTGCATTCACTGCTTTGGCGGAGCTGAGTGCGCCTCCAGTACGGCAGAGCTCCAGCTCTGCTCAGAGGCCCGATCTGGCAGAGTTGCTGGCGTGAGGCTGCTCTGCCATGTGCGAGCCTTGCCCAAACTTGCCTCGCGCCTAGGCTTCCAGTCCAGAAAGGAGCGGGCTGCGCGAGACTGGGAGATGCTACTGGCGCCTTACTGGCCTCAGCTCCACTCCTGCCTTGCCTTTGCACCTAGACCCCAGGCTTTCTTGTGTAGGGCTTAGTTGCCGGTGGGTTGCACACTGCCAAGCGCTCCAGCTTGAGGGCTCTAGTAGAGGCAAAGTGAGGGCAACTGAAAGTCTATTCTTACGGTTGCTTGACCGCCCAGACTCAGCACAGCACGGAGAGCACAAGGCTCACAGGGCCTCTGGCTGTGGTCTGCAGCCCCACACACGCGGAGGCTGCCTCGGTGAGGGCCCAGAAGGTGCCTGACAGACGTCTTTTCCCTAGTGCTCTCCTCCCCAGCAGAGACGTGTGCAGGTGGTTGGGGCCTGCCCCTGCGTGTCTGGGCTCCCGTCCACAGCCCCAGCTCAGGGAAGCAGCTCCTCAGCCAAGACCTGTAGGAGGCGCGGGGCGCCCCCGCCTGGAAGCCTTGTGCACAGCATGAGGGAAGCGAGCCTCCTTGGGAGAAGAGGAAGCAGCCCAGATGCGTGGGGCTGCAATCACTGCTTGGGCGGAGCCGGGTGCGCCTCCAGTACGGCAGAGCTCCAGCTCTGCTCAGAGGCCCGATCTGGCAGAGGGCTGGCGTGAGGCTGCTCTGCCCTGGGCGAGCCTTGCCCAGACTTGCCTCGCGGCTAGGCTTCCAGTCCAGAAAGGAGCGGGCTGCGCGAGACTGGGAGATGCTACTGGCGCCTTCCTGGCCTCAGCTCCACTCCTGCCTTGCCTTTGCACCTAGTCCCCAGGCGTTCTTGTGGAGGCCTTAGTTGCCGGTGGGTTGCACACTGCCAAGCGCTCCAGCTTGAGGGCTCTAGTAGAGGCAAAGTGAGGGCAACTGGAAGTCTATTCTTACGGTTGCTTGACCGCCCAGACTCAGCACAGCACGGAGAGCACAAGGCTCACAGGGCCCCTGGCTGGGTTCTGCACCCCACACACGCGGAGGCTGACTCGGTGAGCGCCCAGAAGGTGCCTGACAGACGTCATTTCCCTAGTGCTCTCCTCCCCAGCAGAGACGTGTGCAGGTGGTTTGGGCCTGCCCCTGCGTGTCTGGGCTCCCGTCCACAGCCCCAGCTCAGGGAAGCAGCTCCTGAGCCAAGACCTGTGGAGGGCGCAGGGGGCCCCGCCTGGAAGCCTAGTTTACAGCATGCGGGAAGTGAGCCTCCTCGGGAGAAGAGAAGGCAGCCCTGCTGTGTGCGGCTGCATTCACTGCTTTGGCGGAGCCGAGTGCGCCTACAGTACGGCAGAGCTCCAGCTCTGCTCAGAGGCCCGATCTGGCAGAGTTGCTGGCGTGAGGCTGCTCTGCCCTGGGCGAGCCTTGCCCAGACTTGCCTCGCGGCTAGGCTTCCAGTCCAGAAAGGAGCGGGCTGCGCGAGACTGGGAGATGCTACTGGCGCCTTCCTGGCCTCAGCACCACTCCTGCCTTACCTTTGCACCTAGTCCTCAGGCGTTCTTGTGGAGGGCTTAGTTGCCGGTGGGTTGCACACTGCCAAGCGCTCCAGCACAGAGGGCTCTATTAGAGGCAATGGGAGGGCAACTGCAGGGCTCCTCCAGCGGTTGCTTGACCGCCCAGACTCAGCACAGCACGGAGAGCACAAGGCTCACAGGGCCTCTGGCTGTGGTCTGCAGCCCAACACACGCTGAGGCTGACTCGGTGAGCGCCCAGAAGGTACGTGACAGACGTCATTTCCCTAGTGCTCTCCTCCCCAGCCGAGACGTGTGCAGGTGGTTGGGGCCTGCCCCTGCGTGTCTGGTCTCCCGTCCACAGCCCCATCTCAGGGAAGCAGCTCCTGAGCCAAGACCTGTGGAGGGCGCAGGGGGCCCCGCCTGGAAGCCTAGTTTCCAGCATGCGGGAAGCGAGCCTCCTCGGGAGAACAGAAGGCAGCCCTGCTGTGTGCGGCTGCATTCACTGCTTTGGCGGAGCCGAGTGCGCCTCCAGTACGGCAGAGCTCCAGCTCTGCTCAGAGGCCCGATCTGGCAGAGTTGCTGGCGTGAGGCTGCTCTGCCCTGGGCGAGCCTTGCCCTGACTTGCCTCGCTTCTAGGCTTCCAGTCCAGAAATGAGCGGGCTGCGCGAGACTGAGAGATGCTACTGGCGCCTTCCTGGCCTCAGCACCACTCCTGCCTTGCCTTTGCACTTAGTCCTCAGGCGTTCTTGTGGAGGGCTTAGTTGCCGGTGGGTTGCACACTGCCAAGCGCTCCAGCAGAGAGGGCTCTATTAGAGGCAATGGGAGGGCAACTGCAGGGCTCCTCCAGCGGTTGCTTGACCGCCCAGACTCAGCACAGCACGGAGAGCACAAGGCTCACAGGGCCTCTGGCTGTGGTCTGCAGCCCCACACACGCTGAGGCTGACTCGGTGAGCGCCCAGAAGGTGCCTGACAGACGTCATTTCCCTAGTGCTCTCCTCCCCAGCAGAGACGTGTGCAGGTGGTTGGGGCCTGCCCCTGCGTGTCTGGGCTCCCGTCCACAGCCCCAGCTCAGGGAAGCAGCTCCTCAGCCAAGACCTGTAGGAGGCGCGGGGCGCCCCCGCCTGGAAGCCTAGTGCACAGCATGAGGGAAGCGATCCTCCTTGGGAGAAGAGGAGGCAGCCCAGATGCGTGGGGCTGCAATTACTGCTTGGGCGGAGCCGAGTGCGCCTCCAGTACGGCAGAGCTCCAGCTCTGCTCAGAGGCCCGATCTGGCAGAGGGCTGGCGTGAGGCTGCTCTGCCCTGGGCGAGCCTTGCCCAGACTTGCCTCGCGGCTAGGCTTCCAGTCAAGAAAGGAACGGGCTGCGCAAGACTGGGAGATGCTACTGGCGCCTTCCTGGCCTCAGCTCCACTCCTGCCTTGCCTTTGCACCTAGTCCCCAGGCGTTCTTGTGGAGGGCTTAGTTGCCGGTGGGTTGCACACTGCCAAGCGCTCCAGCTTGAGGGCTCTAGTAGAGGCAAAGAGAGGGCAACTGGAAGTCTATTCTTACGGTTGCCTGACCGCCCAGACTCAGCACAGCACGGAGAGCACAAGGCTCACAGGGCCCCTGGCTGGGGTCTGCAGCCCCACACACGCGGAGGCTGACTCGGTGAGCGCCCAGAAGGTGCCTGACAGACGTCATTTCCCTAGTGCTCTCCTCCCAAGCAGAGACGTGTGCAGGTGGTTGGGGCCTGCCCCTGCGTGTCTGGGCTCCCGTCCACAGCCCCAGCTCAGGGAAGCAGCTCCTGAGCCAAGACCTGTGGGAGGCGCAGGGGGCCCCGCCTGGAAGCCTAGTTTACAGCATGCGGGAAGCGAGCCTCCTCGGGAGAACAGAAGGCAGCCCTGCTGTGTGCGGCTGCATTCACTGCTTTGGCGGAGCCGAGTGCGCCTCCAGTACGGCAGAGCTCCAGCTCTGCTCAGAGGCCCGATCTGGCAGAGTTGCTGGCGTGAGGCTGCTCTGCCATGTGCGAGCCTTGCCCAAACTTGCCTCGCGGCTAGGCTTCCAGTCCAGAAAGGAGCGGGCTGCGCGAGACTGGGAGATGCTACTGGCGCCTTCCTGGCCTCAGCTCCACTCTTGCCTTGCCTTTGCACCTAGTCCCCAGGCGTTCTTGTGTAGGGCTTAGTTGCCGGTGGGTTGCACACTGCCAAGCGCTCCAGCTTGAGGGCTCTAGTAGAGGCAAAGTGAGGGCAACTGAAAGTCTATTCTTACGGTTGCTTGACCGCCCAGACTCAGCACAGCACGGAGAGCACAAGGCTCACAGGGCCTCTGGCTGTGGTCTGCAGCCCCACACACGCGGAGGCTGACTCGGTGAGCGCCCAGAAGGTGCCTGACAGACGTCTTTTCCCTAGTGCTCTCCTCCCCAGCAGAGACGTGTGCAGGTGGTTGGGGCCTGCCCCTGCGTGTCTGGGCTCCCGTCCACAGCCCCAGCTCAGGGAAGCAGCTCCTGAGCCAAGACCTGTGGAGGGCGCAGGGGGCCCCGCCTGGAAGCCTAGTTTACAGCATGCGGGAAGTGAGCCTCCTCGGGAGAAGAGAAGGCAGCCCTGCTGTGTGCGGCTGCATTCACTGCTTTGGCGGAGCCGAGTGCGCCTCCAGTACGGCAGAGCTCCAGCTCTGCTCAGAGGCCCGATCTGGCAGAGTTGCTGGCGTGAGGCTGCTCTGTCCTAGGCGAGCCTTGCCCAGACTTGCCTCGCGGCTAGGCTTCCAGTCCAGAAAGGAGCGGGCTGCGCGAGACTGGGAGATGCTACTGGCGCCTTCCTGGCGTCACCACCACTCCTACCTTACCTTTGCACCTAGTCCTCAGGCGTTCTTGTGGAGGGCTTAGTTGCCGGTGTCTTGCACACTGCCAAACGCTCCAGCAGAGAGGGCTCTATTAGAGGCAATGGGAGGGCAACTGCAGGGCTCCTCCAGCGGTTGCTTGACCGCCCAGACTCAGCACAGCACGGAGAGCACAAGGCTCACAGGGCCTCTGGCTGTGGTCTGCAGCCCCACACACGCGGAGGCTGACTCGGTTAGCGCCCAGAAGTTGCCTAACAGACGTCATTTCCCTAGTGCTCTTCTCCCCAGCAGAGACGTGTGCAGGTGGTAGGGGCCTGCCCCTGCGTGTCTGGGCTCCCGTTCACAGCCCCAGCTCAGGGAAGCAGCTCCTCAGCCAAGACCTGTAGGAGGCGCGGGGCGCCCCCGCCTGGAAGCCTAGTGCACAGCATGAGGGATGCGAGCCTCCTTTGGAGAAGAGGAGGCAGCCCAGATGCGTGGGGCTGCAATCACTGCTTTGGCGGAGCCGAGTGCGCCTCCAGTACGGCAGAGCTCCAGCTCTGCTCAGAGGCCCGATCTGGCAGAGTTGCTGGCGTGAGGCTGCTCTGCCCTGGGCGAGCCTTGCCCAGACTTGCCTCGCGGCTAGGCTTCCAGTCCAGAAACAAGCGGGCTGCGCGAGACTGGGAGATGCTACTGGCGCCTTCCTGGCCTCAGCTCCACTCCTGCCTTGCCTTTGCACCTAGTCCCCAGCCGTTCTTGTGGAGGGCTTAGTTGCCAGTGGGTTGGACACTGCCAAGCGCTCCAGCTTGAGGGCTCTAGTAGAGGCAAAGTGAGGGCAACTGAAAGTCTATTCTTACGGTTGCTTGACCGCCCAGACTCAGCACAGCACGGAGAGCACAAGGCTCACAGGGCCTCTGGCTGTGGTCTGCAGCCCCACACACGAGAAGGCTGACTCGGTGAGCGCCCAGAAGGTGCCTGACAGACGTCATTTCCCTAGTGCTCTCCTCCCCAGCAGAGACGTGTGCAGGTGGTTGGGGCCTGCCCCTGCGTGTCTGGGCTCCCGTCCACAGCCCCAGCTCAGGGAAGCAGCTCCTCAGCCAAGACCTGTAGGAGGCGCGGGGCGCCCCCGCCTGGAAGCCTAGTGCACAGCATGAGGGAAGTGAGCCTCCTTGGGAGAAGAGGAGACAGCCCAGATGCGTGGGGCTGCAATCACTGCTTGGGCGGAGCCGAGTGCGCCTCCAGTACGGCAGAGCTCCAGCTCTGCTCAGAGGCCCGATCTGGCAGAGGGCTGGCGTGAGGCTGCTCTGCCCTGGGCGAGCCTTGCCCAGACTTGCCTCGCGGCTAGGCTTCTAGTCCAGAAAGGAGCGGGCTGCGCGAGACTGGGAGATGCTACTGTGCCTTCCTGGCCTCAGCTCCACTCCTGCCTTGCCTTTGCACCTAGTCCCCAGGCGTTCCTGTGGAGGGCTTAGTTGCCGGTGGGTTGCACACTGCCAAGCGCTCCAGCTTGAGGGCTCTAGTAGAGGCAAAGTGAGGGCAACTGGAAGTCTATTCTTATGGTTGCTTGACCGCCCAGACTCAGCACAGCACGGAGAGCACAAGGCTCACAGGGCCCCTGGCTGGGGTCTGCAGCCCCACACACGCGGAGGCTGACTCGGTGAGCTCCCAGAAGGTGCCTGACAGACGTCATTTCGCTAGTGCTCTCCTCCCCAGCAGAGACGTGTGCAGGTGGTTGGGGCCTGCCCCTGCGTGTCTGGGCTCCCGTCCACAGCCCCAGCTCAGGGAAGCAGCTCCTCAGCCAAGACCTGTAGGAGGCGCGGGGCGCCCCCGCCTGGAAGCCTAGTGCACAGCATGAGGTAATCGAGCCTCCTCGGGATAAGAGAAGGCAGCCCTGCTGTGTGCGGCTGCATTCACTGCTTTGGCGGAGCCGAGTGCGCCTCCAGTACGGCAGAGCTCCAGCTCTGCTCAGAGGCCCGATCTGGCAGAGTTGCTGGCGTGAGGCTGCTCTGCCCTGGGCGAGCCTTGCCCAGACTTGCCTCGCGGCTAGGCTTCCAGTCCAGAAAGGAGCGGGCTGCGCGAGACTGGGAGATGCTACTGGCGCCTTCCTGGCCTCAGCACCACTCCTGCCTTACCTTTGCACCTAGTCCTCAGGCGTTCTTGTGGAGGGCTTAGTTGCCGGTGGGTTGCACACTGCCAAGCGCTCCAGCAGAGAGGGCTCTATTAGAGGCAATGGGAGGGCAACTGCAGGGCTCCTCCAGCGGTTGCTTGACCGCCCAAACTCAGCACAGCACGGAGAGCCCAAGGCTCACAGAGCCTCTGGCTGTGGTCTGCAGCCCCACACACGCTGAGGCTGACTCGGTGAGCGCCCAGAAGGTGCCTGACAGACGTCATTTCCCTAGTGCTCTCCTCCCCAGCAGAGACGTGTGCAGGTGGTTGGGGCCTGGCCCTGCGTGTCTGGGCTCCCGTCCACAGCCCCAGCTCAGGGAAGCAGCTCCTCAGCCAAGACCTGTAGGAGGCGCGGGGCGCCCCCGCCTGGAAGCCTAGTGCACAGCATGAGGGAAGCGAGCCTCCTTGGGAGAAGAAGAGGCAGCCCAGATGCGTGGGGCTACAATCACTGCTTGGGCGGAGCCGAGTGCGCCTCCAGTACGGCAGAGCTCCAGCTCTGCTCAGAGGCCCGATCTGGCAGAGGGCTGGCGTGAGGCTGCTCTGCCCTGGGCGAGCCTTGCCCAGACTTGCCTCGCGGCTGGGCTTCCAGTCCAGAAAGGAGCGGGCTGCGCGAGACTGGGAGATGCTACTGGCGCCTTCCTGGCCTCAGCTCCACTCCTGCCTTGCCTTTGCACCTAGTCCCCAGGCGTTCTTGTGGAGGGCTTAGTTGCCGGTGGGTTGCACACTGCCAAGCGCTCCAGCTTGAGGGCTCTAGTAGAGGCAAAGTGAGGGCAACTGAAATTCTATTCTTACGGTTGCTTGACCGCCCAGACTCAGCACAGCACGGAGAGCACAAGGCTCACAGGGCCTCTGGCTGTGGTCTGCAGCCCCACACACGCGGAGGCTGCCTCGGTGAGCGCCCAGAAGGTGCCTGACAGACGTCTTTTCCCTAGTGCTCTCCTCCCCAGCAGAGACGTGTGCAGGTGGTTGGGGCCTGCCCCTGCGTGTCTGGGCTCCCGTCCACAGCCCCAGCTCAGGGAAGCAGCTCCTCAGCCAAGACCTGTAGGAGGCGCGGGGCGCCCCCGCCTGGAAGCCTTGTGCACAGCATGAGGGAAGCGAGCCTCCTTGGGAGAAGAGGAAGCAGCCCAGATGCGTGGGGCTGCAATCACTGCTTGGGCGGAGCCGGGTGCGCCTCCAGTACGGCAGAGCTCCAGCTCTGCTCAGAGGCCCGATCTGGCAGAGGGCTGGCGTGAGGCTGCTCTGCCCTGGGCGAGCCTTGCCCAGACTTGCCTCGCGGCTAGGCTTCCAGTCCAGAAAGGAGCGGGCTGCGCGAGACTGGGAGATGCTACTGGCGCCTTCCTGGCCTCAGCTCCACTCCTGCCTTGCCTTTGCACCTAGTCCCCAGGCGTTCTTGTGGAGGGCTTAGTTGCCGGTGGGTTGCACACTGCCAAGCGCTCCAGCTTGAGGGCTCTAGTAGAGGCAAAGTGAGGGCAACTGAAAGTCTATTCTTACGGTTGCTTGACCGCCCAGACTCAGCACAGCACGGAGAGCACAAGGCTCACAGGGCCCCAGGCTGGGTTCTGCAGCCCCACACACGCGGAGGCTGACTCGGTGAGCGCCCAGAAGGTGCCTGACAGACGTCATTTCCCTAGTGCTCTCCTCCCCAGCAGAGACGTGTGCAGGTGGTTTGGGCCTGCCCCTGCGTGTCTGGGCTCCCGTCCACAGCCCCAGCTCAGGGAAGCAGCTCCTGAGCCAAGACCTGTGGAGGGCGCAGGGGGCCCCGCCTGGAAGCCTAGTTTACAGCATGCGGGAAGTGAGCCTCCTCGGGAGAAGAGAAGGCAGCCCTGCTGTGTGCGGCTGCATTCACTGCTTTGGCGGAGCCGAGTGCGCCTCCAGTACGGCAGAGCTCCAGCTCTGCTCAGAGGCCCGATCTGGCAGAGTTGCTGGCGTGAGGCTGCTCTGCCCTGGGCGAGCCTTGCCCAGACTTGCCTCGCGGCTAGGCTTCCAGTCCAGAAAGGAGCGGGCTGCGCGAGACTGGGAGATGCTACTGGCGCCTTCCTGGCCTCAGCACCACTCCTGCCTTACCTTTGCACCTAGTCCTCAGGCGTTCTTGTGGAGGGCTTAGTTGCCGGTGGGTTGCACACTGCCAAGCGCTCCAGCACAGAGGGCTCTATTAGAGGCAATGGGAGGGCAACTGCAGGGCTCCTCCAGCGGTTGCTTGACCGCCCAGACTCAGCACAGCACGGAGAGCACAAGGCTCACAGGGCCTCTGGCTGTGGTCTGCAGCCCCACACACGCGGAGGCTGACTCGGTGAGCGCCCAGAAGGTGCCTGACAGACGTCTTTTCCCTAGTGCTCTCCTCCCCAGCAGAGACGTGTGCAGGTGGTTGGGGCCTGCCCCTGCGTGTCTGGGCTCCCGTCCACAGCCCCAGCTCAGGGAAGCAGCTCCTGAGCCAAGACCTGTGGAGGGCGCAGGGGGCCCCGCCTGGAAGCCTAGTTTACAGCATGCGGGAAGTGAGCCTCCTCGGGAGAAGAGAAGGCAGCCCTGCTGTGTGCGGCTGCATTCACTGCTTTGGCGGAGCCGAGTGCGCCTCCAGTACGGCAGAGCTCCAGCTCTGCTCAGAGGCCCGATCTGGCAGAGTTGCTGGCGTGAGGCTGCTCTGTCCTAGGCGAGCCTTGCCCAGACTTGCCTCGCGGCTAGGCTTCCAGTCCAGAAAGGAGCGGGCTGCGCGAGACTGGGAGATGCTACTGGCGCCTTCCTGGCGTCACCACCACTCCTACCTTACCTTTGCACCTAGTCCTCAGGCGTTCTTGTGGAGGGCTTAGTTGCCGGTGTCTTGCACACTGCCAAACGCTCCAGCAGAGAGGGCTCTATTAGAGGCAATGGGAGGGTAACTGCAGGGCTCCTCCAGCGGTTGCTTGACCGCCCAGACTCAGCACAGCACGGAGAGCACAAGGCTCACAGGGCCTCTGGCTGTGGTCTGCAGCCCCACACACGCTGAGGCTGACTCGGTGAGCGCCCAGAAGGTACCTGACAGACGTCATTTCCCTAGTGCTCTCCTCCCCAGCCGAGACGTGTGCAGGTGGTTGGGGCCTGCCCCTGCGTGTCTGGTCTCCCGTCCACAGCCCCATCTCAGGGAAGCAGCTCCTGAGCCAAGACCTGTGGAGGGCGCAGGGGGCCCCGCCTGGAAGCCGAGTTTCCAGCATGCGGGAAGCGAGCCTCCTCGGGAGAACAGAAGGCAGCCCTGCTGTGTGCGGCTGCATTCACTGCTTTGGCGGAGCCGAGTGCGCCTCCAGTACGGCAGAGCTCCAGCTCTGCTCAGAGGCCCGATCTGGCAGAGTTGCTGGCGTGAGGCTGCTCTGCCCTGGGCGAGCCTTGCCCAGACTTGCCTCGCTTCTAGGCTTCCAGTCCAGAAATGAGCGGGCTGCGCGAGACTGGGAGATGCTACTGGCGCCTTCCTGGCCTCAGCACCACTCCTGCCTTGCCTTTGCACTTAGTCCTCAGGCGTTCTTGTGTAGGGCTTAGTTGCCGGTGGGTTGCACACTGCCAAGCGCTCCAGCAGAGAGGGCTCTATTAGAGGCAATGGGAGGGCAACTGCAGGGCTCCTCCAGCGGTTGCTTGACCGCCCAGACTCAGCACAGCACGGAGAGCACAAGGCTCACAGGGCCTCTGGCTGTGGTCTGCAGCCCCACACACGCTGAGGCTGACTCGGTGAGCGCCCAGAAGGTGCCTGACAGACGTCATTTCCCTAGTGCTCTCCTCCCCAGCAGAGACGTGTGCAGGTGGTTGGGGCCTGCCCCTGCGTGTCTGGGCTCCCGTCCACAGCCCCAGCTCAGGGAAGCAGCTCCTCAGCCAAGACCTGTAGGAGGCGCGGGGCGCCCCCGCCTGGAAGCCTAGTGCACAGCATGAGGGAAGCGATCCTCCTTGGGAGAAGAGGAGGCAGCCCAGATGCGTGGGGCTGCAATCACTGCTTGGGCGGAGCCGAGTGCGCCTCCAGTACGGCAGAGCTCCAGCTCTGCTCAGAGGCCCGATCTGGCAGAGGGCTGGCGTGAGGCTGCTCTGCCCTGGGCGAGCCTTGCCCAGACTTGCCTCGCGGCTAGGCTTCCAGTCCAGAAAGGAGCGGGCTGCGCAAGACTGGGAGATGCTACTGGCGCCTTCCTGGCCTCAGCTCCACTCCTGCCTTGCCTTTGCACCTAGTCCCCAGGCGTTCTTGTGGAGGGCTTAGTTGCCGGTGGGTTGCACACTGCCAAGCGCTCCAGCTTGAGGGCTCTAGTAGAGGCAAAGAGAGGGCAACTGGAAGTCTATTCTTACGGTTGCTTGACCGCCCAGACTCAGCACAGCACGGAGAGCACAAGGCTCACAGGGCCCCTGGCTGGGGTCTGCAGCCCCACACACGCGGAGGCTGACTCGGTGAGCGCCCAGAAGGTGCCTGACAGACGTCATTTCCCTAGTGCTCTCCTCCCAAGCAGAGACGTGTGCAGGTGGTTGGGGCCTGCCCCTGCGTGTCTGGGCTCCCGTCCACAGCCCCAGCTCAGGGAAGCAGCTCCTGAGCCAAGACCTGTGTGAGGCGCAGGGGGCCCCGCCTGGAAGCCTAGTTTCCAGCATGTGGGAAGCGAGCCTCCTCGGGAGAACAGAAGGCAGCCCTGCTGTGTGCGGCTGCATTCACTGCTTTGGCGGAGCCGAGTGCGCCTCCAGTACGGCAGAGCTCCAGCTCTGCTCAGAGGCCCGATCTGGCAGAGTTGCTGGCGTGAGGCTGCTCTGCCATGTGCGAGCCTTGCCCAAACTTGCCTCGCGGCTAGGCTTCCAGTCCAGAAAGGAGCGGGCTGCGCGAGACTGGGAGATGCTACTGGCGCCTTCCTGGCCTCAGCTCCACTCTTGCCTTGCCTTTGCACCTAGTCCCCAGGCGTTCTTGTGTAGGGCTTAGTTGCCGGTGGGTTGCACACTGCCAAGCGCTCCAGCTTGAGGGCTCTAGTAGAGGCAAAGTGAGGGCAACTGAAAGTCTATTCTTACGGTTGCTTGACCGCCCAGACTCAGCACAGCACGGAGAGCACAAGGCTCACAGGGCCTCTGGCTGTGGTCTGCAGCCCCACACACGCGGAGGCTGACTCGGTGAGCGCCCAGAAGGTGCCTGACAGACGTCTTTTCCCTAGTGCTCTCCTCCCCAGCAGAGACGTGTGCAGGTGGTTGGGGCCTGCCCCTGCGTGTCTGGGCTCCCGTCCACAGCCCCAGCTCAGGGAAGCAGCTCCTGAGCCAAGACCTGTGGAGGGCGCAGGGGGCCCCGCCTGGAAGCCTAGTTTACAGCATGCGGGAAGTGAGCCTCCTCGGGAGAAGAGAAGGCAGCCCTGCTGTGTGCGGCTGCATTCACTGCTTTGGCGGAGCCGAGTGCGCCTCCAGTACGGCAGAGCTCCAGCTCTGCTCAGAGGCCCGATCTGGCAGAGTTGCTGGCGTGAGGCTGCTCTGTCCTAGGCGAGCCTTGCCCAGACTTGCCTCGCGGCTAGGCTTCCAGTCCAGAAAGGAGCGGGCTGCGCGAGACTGGGAGATGCTACTGGCGCCTTCCTGGCGTCACCACCACTCCTACCTTACCTTTGCACCTAGTCCTCAGGCGTTCTTGTGGAGGGCTTAGTTGCCGGTGTCTTGCACACTGCCAAACGCTCCAGCAGAGAGGGCTCTATTAGAGGCAATGGGAGGGCAACTGCAGGGCTCCTCCAGCGGTTGCTTGACCGCCCAGACTCAGCACAGCACGGAGAGCACAAGGCTCACAGGGCCTCTGGCTGTGGTCTGCAGCCCAACACACGCTGAGGCTGACTCGGTGAGCGCCCAGAAGGTACCTGACAGACGTCATTTCCCTAGTGCTCTCCTCCCCAGCCGAGACGTGTGCAGGTGGTTGGGGCCTGCCCCTGCGTGTCTGGTCTCCCGTCCACAGCCCCATCTCAGGGAAGCAGCTCCTGAGCCAAGACCTGTGGAGGGCGCAGGGGGCCCCGCCTGGAAGCCGAGTTTCCAGCATGCGGGAAGCGAGCCTCCTCGGGAGAACAGAAGGCAGCCCTGCTGTGTGCGGCTGCATTCACTGCTTTGGCGGAGCCGAGTGCGCCTCCAGTACGGCAGAGCTCCAGCTCTGCTCAGAGGCCCGATCTGGCAGAGTTGCTGGCGTGAGGCTGCTCTGCCCTGGGCGAGCCTTGCCCAGACTTGCCTCGCTTCTAGGCTTCCAGTCCAGAAATGAGCGGGCTGCGCGAGACTGGGAGATGCTACTGGCGCCTTCCTGGCCTCAGCACCACTCCTGCCTTGCCTTTGCACTTAGTCCTCAGGCGTTCTTGTGTAGGGCTTAGTTGCCGGTGGGTTGCACACTGCCAAGCGCTCCAGCAGAGAGGGCTCTATTAGAGGCAATGGGAGGGCAACTGCAGGGCTCCTCCAGCGGTTGCTTGACCGCCCAGACTCAGCACAGCACGGAGAGCACAAGGCTCACAGGGCCACTGGCTGTGGTCTGCAGCCCCACACACGCTGAGGCTGACTCGGTGAGCGCCCAGAAGGTGCCTGACAGACGTCATTTCCCTAGTGCTCTCCTCCCCAGCAGAGACGTGTGCAGGTGGTTGGGGCCTGCCCCTGCGTGTCTGGGCTCCCGTCCACAGCCCCAGCTCAGGGAAGCAGCTCCTCAGCCAAGACCTGTAGGAGGCGCGGGGCGCCCCCGCCTGGAAGCCTAGTGCACAGCATGAGGGAAGCGATCCTCCTTGGGAGAAGAGGAGGCAGCCCAGATGCGTGGGGCTGCAATCACTGCTTGGGCGGAGCCGAGTGCGCCTCCAGTACGGCAGAGCTCCAGCTCTGCTCAGAGGCCCGATCTGGCAGAGGGCTGGCGTGAGGCTGCTCTGCCCTGGGCGAGCCTTGCCCAGACTTGCCTCGCGGCTAGGCTTCCAGTCCAGAAAGGAGCGGGCTGCGCAAGACTGGGAGATGCTACTGGCGCCTTCCTGGCCTCAGCTCCACTCCTGCCTTGCCTTTGCACCTAGTCCCCAGGCGTTCTTGTGGAGGGCTTAGTTGCCGGTGGGTTGCACACTGCCAAGCGCTCCAGCTTGAGGGCTCTAGTAGAGGCAAAGAGAGGGCAACTGGAAGTCTATTCTTACGGTTGCTTGACCGCCCAGACTCAGCACAGCACGGAGAGCACAAGGCTCACAGGGCCCCTGGCTGGGGTCTGCAGCCCCACACACGCGGAGGCTGACTCGGTGAGCGCCCAGAAGGTGCCTGACAGACGTCATTTCCCTAGTGCTCTCCTCCCAAGCAGAGACGTGTGCAGGTGGTTGGGGCCTGCCCCTGCGTGTCTGGGCTCCCGTCCACAGCCCCAGCTCTGGGAAGCAGCTCCTGAGCCAAGACCTGTGTGAGGCGCAGGGGGCCCCGCCTGGAAGCCTAGTTTCCAGCATGTGGGAAGCGAGCCTCCTCGGGAGAACAGAAGGCAGCCCTGCTGTGTGCGGCTGCATTCACTGCTTTGGCGGAGCCGAGTGCGCCTCCAGTACGGCAGAGCTCCAGCTCTGCTCAGAGGCCCGATCTGGCAGAGTTGCTGGCGTGAGGCTGCTCTGCCATGTGCGAGCCTTGCCCAAACTTGCCTCGCGGCTAGGCTTCCAGTCCAGAAAGGAGCGGGCTGCGCGAGACTGGGAGATGCTACTGGCGCCTTCCTGGCCTCAGCTCCACTCTTGCCTTGCCTTTGCACCTAGTCCCCAGGCGTTCTTGTGTAGGGCTTAGTTGCCAGTGGGTTGCACACTGCCAAGCGCTCCAGCTTGAGGGCTCTAGTAGAGGCAAAGTGAGGGCAACTGAAAGTCTATTCTTACGGTTGCTTGACCGCCCAGACTCAGCACAGCACGGAGAGCACAAGGCTCACAGGGCCTCTGGCTGTGGTCTGCAGCCCCACACACGCGGAGGCTGACTCGGTGAGCGCCCAGAAGGTGCCTGACAGACGTCTTTTCCCTAGTGCTCTCCTCCCCAGCAGAGACGTGTGCAGGTGGTTGGGGCCTGCCCCTGCGTGTCTGGGCTCCCGTCCACAGCCCCAGCTCAGGGAAGCAGCTCCTGAGCCAAGACCTGTGGAGGGCGCAGGGGGCCCCGCCTGGAAGCCTAGTTTACAGCATGCGGGAAGTGAGCCTCCTCGGGAGAAGAGAAGGCAGCCCTGCTGTGTGCGGCTGCATTCACTGCTTTGGCGGAGCCGAGTGCGCCTCCAGTACGGCAGAGCTCCAGCTCTGCTCAGAGGCCCGATCTGGCAGAGTTGCTGGCGTGAGGCTGCTCTGTCCTAGGCGAGCCTTGCCCAGACTTGCCTCGCGGCTAGGCTTCCAGTCCAGAAAGGAGCGGGCTGCGCGAGACTGGGAGATGCTACTGGCGCCTTCCTGGCGTCACCACCACTCCTACCTTACCTTTGCACCTAGTCCTCAGGCGTTCTTGTGGAGGGCTTAGTTGCCGGTGTCTTGCACACTGCCAAACGCACCAGCAGAGAGTGCTCTATTAGAGGCAACGGGAGGGCAACTGCAGGGCTCCTCCAGCGGTTGCTTGACAGCCCAGACTCAGCACAGCACGGAGAGCACAAGGCTCACAGGGCCTCTGGCTGTGGTCTGCAGCCCCACACACGCTGAGGCTGACTCGGTGAGCGCCCAGAAGGTGCCTGACAGACGTCATTTCCCTAGTGCTCTCCTCCCCAGCAGAGACGTGTGCAGGTGGTTGGGGCCTGCCCCTGCGTGTCTGGGCTCCCGTCCACAGCCCCAGCTCAGGGAAGCAGCTTCTCAGCCAAGACCTGTAGGAGGCGCGGGGCGCCCCCGCCTGGAAGCCTAGTGCACAGCATGAGGGAAGCAAGCCTCCTGGGGAGAAGAGGAGGCAGCCCAGATGCGTGGGGCTGCAATCACTGCTTGGGCGGAGCCGAGTGCGCCTCCAGTACGGCAGAGCTCCAGCTCTGCTCAGAGGCCCGATCTGGCAGAGGGCTGGCGTGAGGCTGCTCTGCCCTGGGCGAGCCTTGCCCAGACTTGCCTCGCGGCTAGGCTTCCAGTCCAGAAAGGAGCGGGCTGCGCGAGACTGGGAGATGCTACTGGCGCCTTCCTGGCCTCAGCTCCACTCCTGCCTTGCCTTTGCACCTAGTCCCCAGGCGTTCTTGTGGAGGGCTTAGTTGCCGGTGGGTTGCACACTGCCAAGCGCTCCAGCTTGAGGGCTCTAGTAGAGGCAAAGTGAGGGCAACTGGAAGTCTATTCTTACGGTTGCTTGACCGCCCAGACTCAGCACAGCACGGAGAGCACAAGGCTCACAGGGCCCCTGGCTGGGGTCTGCAGCCCCACACACGCGGAGGCTGACTCGGTGAGCGCCCAGAAGGTGCCTGACAGACGTCATTTCCCTAGTGCTCTCCTCCACAGCAGAGACGTGTGCAGGTGTTTTGGGCCTGCCCCTACGTGTCTGGGCTCCCGTCCACAGCCCCAGCTCAGGGAAGCAGCTCCTGAGCCAAGACCTGTGGAGGGCGCAGGGGGCCCCGCCTGGAAGCCTAGTTTACAGCATGCGGGAAGTGAGCCTCCTCGGGAGAAGAGAAGGCAGCCCTGCTGTGTGCGGCTGCATTCACTGCTTTGGCGGAGCCGAGTGCGCCTCCAGTACGGCAGAGCTCCAGCTCTGCTCAGAGGCCCGATCTGGCAGAGTTGCTCGCGTGAGGCTGCTCTGCCCTGGGCGAGCCTTGCCCAGACTTGCCTCGCGGCTAGGCTTCCAGTCCAGAAAGGAGCGGGCTGCGCGAGACTGGGAGATGCTACTGGCGCCTTCCTGGCCTCAGCACCACTCCTGCCTTACCTTTGCACCTAGTCCTCAGGCGTTCTTGTGGAGGGCTTAGTTGCCGGTGGGTTGCACACTGCCAAGCGCTCCAGCACAGAGGGCTCTATTAGAGGCAATGGGAGGGCAACTGCAGGGCTCCTCCAGCGGTTGCTTGACCGCCCAGACTCAGCACAGCACGGAGAGCACAAGGCTCACAGGGCCTCTGGCTGTGGTCTGCAGCCCCACACACGCGGAGGCTGACTCGGTGAGCGCCCAGAAGGTGCCTGACAGACGTCTTTTCCCTAGTGCTCTCCTCCCCAGCAGAGACGTGTGCAGGTGGTTGGGGCCTGCCCCTGCGTGTCTGGGCTCCCGTCCACAGCCCCAGCTCAGGGAAGCAGCTCCTGAGCCAAGACCTGTGGAGGGCGCAGGGGGCCCCGCCTGGAAGCCTAGTTTACAGCATGCGGGAAGTGAGCCTCCTCGGGAGAAGAGAAGGCAGCCCTGCTGTGTGCGGCTGCATTCACTGCTTTGGCGGAGCCGAGTGCGCCTCCAGTACGGCAGAGCTCCAGCTCTGCTCAGAGGCCCGATCTGGCAGAGTTGCTGGCGTGAGGCTGCTCTGTCCTAGGCGAGCCTTGCCCAGACTTGCCTCGCGGCTAGGCTTCCAGTCCAGAAAGGAGCGGGCTGCGCGAGACTGGGAGATGCTACTGGCGCCTTCCTGGCGTCACCACCACTCCTACCTTACCTTTGCACCTAGTCCTCAGGCGTTCTTGTGGAGGGCTTAGTTGCCGGTGTCTTGCACACTGCCAAACGCTCCAGCAGAGAGGGCTCTATTAGAGGCAATGGGAGGGTAACTGCAGGGCTCCTCCAGCGGTTGCTTGACCGCCCAGACTCAGCACAGCACGGAGAGCACAAGGCTCACAGGGCCTCTGGCTGTGGTCTGCAGCCCCACACACGCTGAGGCTGACTCGGTGAGCGCCCAGAAGGTACCTGACAGACGTCATTTCCCTAGTGCTCTCCTCCCCAGCAGAGACGTGTGCAGGTGGTTGGGGCCTGCCCCTGCGTGTCTGGTCTCCCGTCCACAGCCCCATCTCAGGGAAGCAGCTCCTGAGCCAAGACCTGTGGAGGGCGCAGGGGGCCCCGCCTGGAAGCCGAGTTTCCAGCATGCGGGAAGCGAGCCTCCTCGGGAGAACAGAAGGCAGCCCTGCTGTGTGCGGCTGCATTCACTGCTTTGGCGGAGCCGAGTGCGCCTCCAGTACGGCAGAGCTCCAGCTCTGCTCAGAGGCCCGATCTGGCAGAGTTGCTGGCGTGAGGCTGCTCTGCCCTGGGCGAGCCTTGCCCAGACTTGCCTCGCTTCTAGGCTTCCAGTCCAGAAATGAGCGGGCTGCGCGAGACTGGGAGATGCTACTGGCGCCTTCCTGGCCTCAGCACCACTCCTGCCTTGCCTTTGCACTTAGTCCTCAGGCGTTCTTGTGTAGGGCTTAGTTGCCGGTGGGTTGCACACTGCCAAGCGCTCCAGCAGAGAGGGCTCTATTAGAGGCAATGGGAGGGCAACTGCAGGGCTCCTCCAGCGGTTGCTTGACCGCCCAGACTCAGCACAGCACGGAGAGCACAAGGCTCACAGGGCCTCTGGCTGTGGTCTGCAGCCCCACAC
Source organism: Capricornis sumatraensis (assembly GCF_032405125.1). NCBI lineage: Eukaryota > Metazoa > Chordata > Mammalia > Artiodactyla > Bovidae > Capricornis > Capricornis sumatraensis. The sequence continues at coordinate 6,340,835 of NW_027184616.1, read as the reverse complement.
ACGCTGAGGCTGACTCGGTGAGCGCCCAGAAGGTGCCTGACAGACGTCATTTCCCTAGTGCTCTCCTCCCCAGCAGAGACGTGTGCAGGTGGTTGGGGCCTGCCCCTGCGTGTCTGGGCTCCCGTCCACAGCCCCAGCTCAGGGAAGCAGCTCCTCAGCCAAGACCTGTAGGAGGCGCGGGGCGCCCCCGCCTGGAAGCCTAGTGCACAGCATGAGGGAAGCGATCCTCCTTGGGAGAAGAGGAGGCAGCCCAGATGCGTGGGGCTGCAATCACTGCTTGGGCGGAGCCGAGTGCGCCTCCAGTACGGCAGAGCTCCAGCTCTGCTCAGAGGCCCGATCTGGCAGAGGGCTGGCGTGAGGCTGCTCTGCCCTGGGCGAGCCTTGCCCAGACTTGCCTCGCGGCTAGGCTTCCAGTCCAGAAAGGAGCGGGCTGCGCAAGACTGGGAGATGCTACTGGCGCCTTCCTGGCCTCAGCTCCACTCCTGCCTTGCCTTTGCACCTAGTCCCCAGGCGTTCTTGTGGAGGGCTTAGTTGCCGGTGGGTTGCACACTGCCAAGCGCTCCAGCTTGAGGGCTCTAGTAGAGGCAAAGAGAGGGCAACTGGAAGTCTATTCTTACGGTTGCTTGACCGCCCAGACTCAGCACAGCACGGAGAGCACAAGGCTCACAGGGCCCCTGGCTGGGGTCTGCAGCCCCACACACGCGGAGGCTGACTCGGTGAGCGCCCAGAAGGTGCCTGACAGACGTCATTTCCCTAGTGCTCTCCTCCCAAGCAGAGACGTGTGCAGGTGGTTGGGGCCTGCCCCTGCGTGTCTGGGCTCCCGTCCACAGCCCCAGCTCAGGGAAGCAGCTCCTGAGCCAAGACCTGTGTGAGGCGCAGGGGGCCCCGCCTGGAAGCCTAGTTTCCAGCATGTGGGAAGCGAGCCTCCTCGGGAGAACAGAAGGCAGCCCTGCTGTGTGCGGCTGCATTCACTGCTTTGGCGGAGCCGAGTGCGCCTCCAGTACGGCAGAGCTCCAGCTCTGCTAGAGGCCCGATCTGGCAGAGTTGCTGGCGTGAGGCTGCTCTGCCATGTGCGAGCCTTGCCCAAACTTGCCTCGCGGCTAGGCTTCCAGTCCAGAAAGGAGCGGGCTGCGCGAGACTGGGAGATGCTACTGGCGCCTTCCTGGCCTCAGCTCCACTCTTGCCTTGCCTTTGCACCTAGTCCCCAGGCGTTCTTGTGTAGGGCTTAGTTGCCGGTGGGTTGCACACTGCCAAGCGCTCCAGCTTGAGGGCTCTAGTAGAGGCAAAGTGAGGGCAACTGAAAGTCTATTCTTACGGTTGCTTGACCGCCCAGACTCAGCACAGCACGGAGAGCACAAGGCTCACAGGGCCTCTGGCTGTGGTCTGCAGCCCCACACACGCGGAGGCTGACTCGGTGAGCGCCCAGAAGGTGCCTGACAGACGTCTTTTCCCTAGTGCTCTCCTCCCCAGCAGAGACGTGTGCAGGTGGTTGGGGCCTGCCCCTGCGTGTCTGGGCTCCCGTCCACAGCCCCAGCTCAGGGAAGCAGCTCCTGAGCCAAGACCTGTGGAGGGCGCAGGGGGCCCCGCCTGGAAGCCTAGTTTACAGCATGCGGGAAGTGAGCCTCCTCGGGAGAAGAGAAGGCAGCCCTGCTGTGTGCGGCTGCATTCACTGCTTTGGCGGAGCCGAGTGCGCCTCCAGTACGGCAGAGCTCCAGCTCTGCTCAGAGGCCCGATCTGGCAGAGTTGCTGGCGTGAGGCTGCTCTGTCCTAGGCGAGCCTTGCCCAGACTTGCCTCGCGGCTAGGCTTCCAGTCCAGAAAGGAGCGGGCTGCGCGAGACTGGGAGATGCTACTGGCGCCTTCCTGGCGTCACCACCACTCCTACCTTACCTTTGCACCTAGTCCTCAGGCGTTCTTGTGGAGGGCTTAGTTGCCGGTGTCTTGCACACTGCCAAACGCTCCAGCAGAGAGGGCTCTATTAGAGGCAATGGGAGGGCAACTGCAGGGCTCCTCCAGCGGTTGCTTGACCGCCCAGACTCAGCACAGCACGGAGAGCACAAGGCTCACAGGGCCTCTGGCTGTGGTCTGCAGCCCAACACACGCTGAGGCTGACTCGGTGAGCGCCCAGAAGGTACCTGACAGACGTCATTTCCCTAGTGCTCTCCTCCCCAGCCGAGACGTGTGCAGGTGGTTGGGGCCTGCCCCTGCGTGTCTGGTCTCCCGTCCACAGCCCCATCTCAGGGAAGCAGCTCCTGAGCCAAGACCTGTGGAGGGCGCAGGGGGCCCCGCCTGGAAGCCGAGTTTCCAGCATGCGGGAAGCGAGCCTCCTCGGGAGAACAGAAGGCAGCCCTGCTGTGTGCGGCTGCATTCACTGCTTTGGCGGAGCCGAGTGCGCCTCCAGTACGGCAGAGCTCCAGCTCTGCTCAGAGGCCCGATCTGGCAGAGTTGCTGGCGTGAGGCTGCTCTGCCCTGGGCGAGCCTTGCCCAGACTTGCCTCGCTTCTAGGCTTCCAGTCCAGAAATGAGCGGGCTGCGCGAGACTGGGAGATGCTACTGGCGCCTTCCTGGCCTCAGCACCACTCCTGCCTTGCCTTTGCACTTAGTCCTCAGGCGTTCTTGTGTAGGGCTTAGTTGCCGGTGGGTTGCACACTGCCAAGCGCTCCAGCAGAGAGGGCTCTATTAGAGGCAATGGGAGGGCAACTGCAGGGCTCCTCCAGCGGTTGCTTGACCGCCCAGACTCAGCACAGCACGGAGAGCACAAGGCTCACAGGGCCACTGGCTGTGGTCTGCAGCCCCACACACGCTGAGGCTGACTCGGTGAGCGCCCAGAAGGTGCCTGACAGACGTCATTTCCCTAGTGCTCTCCTCCCCAGCAGAGACGTGTGCAGGTGGTTGGGGCCTGCCCCTGCGTGTCTGGGCTCCCGTCCACAGCCCCAGCTCAGGGAAGCAGCTCCTCAGCCAAGACCTGTAGGAGGCGCGGGGCGCCCCCGCCTGGAAGCCTAGTGCACAGCATGAGGGAAGCGATCCTCCTTGGGAGAAGAGGAGGCAGCCCAGATGCGTGGGGCTGCAATCACTGCTTGGGCGGAGCCGAGTGCGCCTCCAGTACGGCAGAGCTCCAGCTCTGCTCAGAGGCCCGATCTGGCAGAGGGCTGGCGTGAGGCTGCTCTGCCCTGGGCGAGCCTTGCCCAGACTTGCCTCGCGGCTAGGCTTCCAGTCCAGAAAGGAGCGGGCTGCGCAAGACTGGGAGATGCTACTGGCGCCTTCCTGGCCTCAGCTCCACTCCTGCCTTGCCTTTGCACCTAGTCCCCAGGCGTTCTTGTGGAGGGCTTAGTTGCCGGTGGGTTGCACACTGCCAAGCGCTCCAGCTTGAGGGCTCTAGTAGAGGCAAAGAGAGGGCAACTGGAAGTCTATTCTTACGGTTGCTTGACCGCCCAGACTCAGCACAGCACGGAGAGCACAAGGCTCACAGGGCCCCTGGCTGGGGTCTGCAGCCCCACACACGCGGAGGCTGACTCGGTGAGCGCCCAGAAGGTGCCTGACAGACGTCATTTCCCTAGTGCTCTCCTCCCAAGCAGAGACGTGTGCAGGTGGTTGGGGCCTGCCCCTGCGTGTCTGGGCTCCCGTCCACAGCCCCAGCTCTGGGAAGCAGCTCCTGAGCCAAGACCTGTGTGAGGCGCAGGGGGCCCCGCCTGGAAGCCTAGTTTCCAGCATGTGGGAAGCGAGCCTCCTCGGGAGAACAGAAGGCAGCCCTGCTGTGTGCGGCTGCATTCACTGCTTTGGCGGAGCCGAGTGCGCCTCCAGTACGGCAGAGCTCCAGCTCTGCTCAGAGGCCCGATCTGGCAGAGTTGCTGGCGTGAGGCTGCTCTGCCATGTGCGAGCCTTGCCCAAACTTGCCTCGCGGCTAGGCTTCCAGTCCAGAAAGGAGCGGGCTGCGCGAGACTGGGAGATGCTACTGGCGCCTTCCTGGCCTCAGCTCCACTCTTGCCTTGCCTTTGCACCTAGTCCCCAGGCGTTCTTGTGTAGGGCTTAGTTGCCAGTGGGTTGCACACTGCCAAGCGCTCCAGCTTGAGGGCTCTAGTAGAGGCAAAGTGAGGGCAACTGAAAGTCTATTCTTACGGTTGCTTGACCGCCCAGACTCAGCACAGCACGGAGAGCACAAGGCTCACAGGGCCTCTGGCTGTGGTCTGCAGCCCCACACACGCGGAGGCTGACTCGGTGAGCGCCCAGAAGGTGCCTGACAGACGTCTTTTCCCTAGTGCTCTCCTCCCCAGCAGAGACGTGTGCAGGTGGTTGGGGCCTGCCCCTGCGTGTCTGGGCTCCCGTCCACAGCCCCAGCTCAGGGAAGCAGCTCCTGAGCCAAGACCTGTGGAGGGCGCAGGGGGCCCCGCCTGGAAGCCTAGTTTACAGCATGCGGGAAGTGAGCCTCCTCGGGAGAAGAGAAGGCAGCCCTGCTGTGTGCGGCTGCATTCACTGCTTTGGCGGAGCCGAGTGCGCCTCCAGTACGGCAGAGCTCCAGCTCTGCTCAGAGGCCCGATCTGGCAGAGTTGCTGGCGTGAGGCTGCTCTGTCCTAGGCGAGCCTTGCCCAGACTTGCCTCGCGGCTAGGCTTCCAGTCCAGAAAGGAGCGGGCTGCGCGAGACTGGGAGATGCTACTGGCGCCTTCCTGGCGTCACCACCACTCCTACCTTACCTTTGCACCTAGTCCTCAGGCGTTCTTGTGGAGGGCTTAGTTGCCGGTGTCTTGCACACTGCCAAACGCACCAGCAGAGAGTGCTCTATTAGAGGCAACGGGAGGGCAACTGCAGGGCTCCTCCAGCGGTTGCTTGACAGCCCAGACTCAGCACAGCACGGAGAGCACAAGGCTCACAGGGCCTCTGGCTGTGGTCTGCAGCCCCACACACGCTGAGGCTGACTCGGTGAGCGCCCAGAAGGTGCCTGACAGACGTCATTTCCCTAGTGCTCTCCTCCCCAGCAGAGACGTGTGCAGGTGGTTGGGGCCTGCCCCTGCGTGTCTGGGCTCCCGTCCACAGCCCCAGCTCAGGGAAGCAGCTTCTCAGCCAAGACCTGTAGGAGGCGCGGGGCGCCCCCGCCTGGAAGCCTAGTGCACAGCATGAGGGAAGCAAGCCTCCTGGGGAGAAGAGGAGGCAGCCCAGATGCGTGGGGCTGCAATCACTGCTTGGGCGGAGCCGAGTGCGCCTCCAGTACGGCAGAGCTCCAGCTCTGCTCAGAGGCCCGATCTGGCAGAGGGCTGGCGTGAGGCTGCTCTGCCCTGGGCGAGCCTTGCCCAGACTTGCCTCGCGGCTAGGCTTCCAGTCCAGAAAGGAGCGGGCTGCGCGAGACTGGGAGATGCTACTGGCGCCTTCCTGGCCTCAGCTCCACTCCTGCCTTGCCTTTGCACCTAGTCCCCAGGCGTTCTTGTGGAGGGCTTAGTTGCCGGTGGGTTGCACACTGCCAAGCGCTCCAGCTTGAGGGCTCTAGTAGAGGCAAAGTGAGGGCAACTGGAAGTCTATTCTTACGGTTGCTTGACCGCCCAGACTCAGCACAGCACGGAGAGCACAAGGCTCACAGGGCCCCTGGCTGGGGTCTGCAGCCCCACACACGCGGAGGCTGACTCGGTGAGCGCCCAGAAGGTGCCTGACAGACGTCATTTCCCTAGTGCTCTCCTCCACAGCAGAGACGTGTGCAGGTGTTTTGGGCCTGCCCCTGCGTGTCTGGGCTCCCGTCCACAGCCCCAGCTCAGGGAAGCAGCTCCTGAGCCAAGACCTGTGGAGGGCGCAGGGGGCCCCGCCTGGAAGCCTAGTTTACAGCATGCGGGAAGTGAGCCTCCTCGGGAGAAGAGAAGGCAGCCCTGCTGTGTGCGGCTGCATTCACTGCTTTGGCGGAGCCGAGTGCGCCTCCAGTACGGCAGAGCTCCAGCTCTGCTCAGAGGCCCGATCTGGCAGAGTTGCTCGCGTGAGGCTGCTCTGCCCTGGGCGAGCCTTGCCCAGACTTGCCTCGCGGCTAGGCTTCCAGTCCAGAAAGGAGCGGGCTGCGCGAGACTGGGAGATGCTACTGGCGCCTTCCTGGCCTCAGCACCACTCCTGCCTTACCTTTGCACCTAGTCCTCAGGCGTTCTTGTGGAGGGCTTAGTTGCCGGTGGGTTGCACACTGCCAAGCGCTCCAGCACAGAGGGCTCTATTAGAGGCAATGGGAGGGCAACTGCAGGGCTCCTCCAGCGGTTGCTTGACCGCCCAGACTCAGCACAGCACGGAGAGCACAAGGCTCACAGGGCCTCTGGCTGTGGTCTGCAGCCCAACACACGCTGAGGCTGACTCGGTGAGCGCCCAGAAGGTGCCTGACAGACGTCATTTCCCTAGTGCTCTTCTCCCCAGCAGAGACGTGTGCAGGTGGTTGGGGCCTGCCCCTGCGTGTCTGGGCTCCCGTCCACAGCCCCAGCTCAGGGAAGCAGCTCCTCAGCCAAGACCTGTAGGAGGCGTGGGGCGCCCCCGCCTGGAAGCCTAGTGCACAGCATGAGGGAAGCGATCCTCCTTGGGAGAAGAGGAGGCAGCCCAGATGCGTGGGGCTGCAATCACTGCTTGGGCGGAGCCGAGTGCGCCTCCAGTACGGCAGAGCTCCAGCTCTGCTCAGAGGCCCGATCTGGCAGAGGGCTGGCGTGAGGCTGCACTGCCCTGGGCGAGCCTTGCCCAGACTTGCCTCGCGGCTAGGCTTCCAGTCCAGAAAGGAACGGGCTGCGCAAGACTGGGAGATGCTACTGGCGCCTTCCTGGCCTCAGCTCCACTCCTGCCTTGCCTTTGCACCTAGTCCCCAGGCGTTCTTGTGGAGGGCTTAGTTGCCGGTGGGTTGCACACTGCCAAGCGCTCCAGCTTGAGGGCTCTAGTAGAGGCAAAGTGAGGGCAACTGGAAGTCTATTCTTACGGTTGCTTGACCGCCCAGACTCAGCACAGCACGGAGAGCACAAGGCTCACAGGGCCCCTGGCTGGGGTCTGCAGCCCCACACACGCGGAGGCTGACTCGGTGAGCGCCCAGAAGGTGCCTGACAGACGTCATTTCCCTAGTGCTCTCCTCCCAAGCAGAGACTTGTGAAGGTGGTTGGGGCCTGCCCCTGCGTGTCTGGGCTCCCGTCCACAGCCCCAGCTCAGGGAAGCAGCTCCTGAGCCAAGACCTGTGGAGGGCGCAGGGGGCCCCGCCTGGAAGCCTAGTTTCCAGCATGCGAGAAGTGAGCCGCCTCGGGAGAAGAGAAGGCAGCCCTGCTGTGTGCGGCTGCATTCACTGCTTTGGCGGAGCCGAGTGGGCCTCCAGTACGGCAGAGCTCCAGCTCTGCTCAGAGGCCCGATCTGGCAGAGAGCTGGCGTGAGGCTGCTCTGCCCTGGCCGAGCCTTGCCCAGACTTGCCTCGCGGCTAGGCTTCCAGTCCAGAAAGGAGCGGGCTGCGCGAGACTGGGAGATGCTACTGTGCCTTCCTGGCCTCAGCTCCACTCCTGCCTTGCCTTTGCACCTAGTCCCCAGGCGTTCTTGTGGAGGGCTTAGTTGCCGGTGGGTTGCACACTGCCAAGCGCTCCAGCTTGAGGGCTCTAGTAGAGGCAAAGTGAGGGCAACTGAAAGTCTATTCTTACGGTTGCTTGACCGCCCAGACTCAGCACAGCACGGAGAGCACAAGGCTCACAGGGCCCCTGGCTGGGGTCTGCAGCCCCACACACGCGGAGGCTGACTCGGTGAGCTCCCAGAAGGTGCCTGACAGACGTCATTTCCCTAGTGCTCTCCTCCCCAGCAGAGACGTGTGCAGGTGGTTGGGGCCTGCCCCTGCGTGTCTGGGCTCCCGTCCACAGCCCCAGCTCAGGGAAGCAGCTCCTGAGCCAAGACCTGTGGGAGGCGCAGGGGGCCCCGCCTGGAAGCCTAGTTTCCAGCATGCGGGAAGCGAGCCTCCTCGGGAGAAGAGAAGGCAGCCCTGCTGTGTGCGGCTGCATTCACTGCTTTGGCGGAGCTGAGTGCGCCTCCAGTACGGAAGAGCTCCAGCTCTGCTCAGAGGCCCGATCTGGCAGAGTTGCTGGCGTGAGGCTGCTCTGCCATGTGCGAGCCTTGCCCAAACTTGCCTCGCGCCTAGGCTTCCAGTCCAGAAAGGAGCGGGCTGCGCGAGAATGGGAGATGCTACTGGCGCCTTACTGGCCTCAGCTCCACTCCTGCCTTGCCTTTGCACCTAGTCCCCAGGCTTTCTTGTGTAGGGCTTAGTTGCCGGTGGGTTGCACACTGCCAAGCGCTCCAGCTTTAGGGCTCTAGTAGAGGCAAAGTGAGGGCAACTGAAAGTCTATTCTTACGGTTGCTTGACCGCCCAGACTCAGCACAGCACGGAGAGCACAAGGCTCACAGGGCCTCTGGCTGTGGTCTGCAGCCCCACACACGCGGAGCCTGACTCGGTGAGCGCCCAGAAGGTGCCTGACAGACGTCTTTTCCCTAGTGCTCTCCTCCCCAGCAGAGACGTGTGCAGGTGGTTTGGGCCTGCCCCTGCGTGTCTGGGCTCCCGTCCACAGCCCCAGCTCAGGGAAGCAGCTCCTCAGCCCAGACCTGTAGGAGGCGCGGGGCGCCCCCGCCTGGAAGCCTAGTGCACAGCATGAGGGAAGCGAGCCTCCTTGGGAGAAGAGGAGGCAGCCCAGATGCGTGGGGCTGCAATCACTGCTTGGGCGGAGCCGAGTGCGACTCCAGTACGGCAGAGCTCCAGCTCTGCTCAGAGGCCCGATCTGGCAGAGGGCTGGCGTGAGGCTGCTCTGCCCTGGGCGAGTCTTGCCCAGACTTGCCTCGCGGCTAGGCTTCCACTCCAGAAAGGAGCGGGCTGCGCGAGACTGGGAGATGCTACTGGCGCCTTCCTGGCCTCAGCTCCACTCCTGCCTTGCCTTTGCACCTAGTCCCCAGGCGTTCTTGTGTAGTGCTTAGTTGCCGGTGGGTTGCACACTGCCAAGCGCTCCAGCTTGAGGGCTCTAGTAGAGGCAAAGTGAGGGCAACTGAAAGTCTATTCTTACGGTTACTTGACCGCCCAGACTCAGCACAGCACGGAGAGCACAAGGCTCACAGGGTCCCTGGCTGTGGTCTGCAGCCCCACACACGCGGAGGCTGACTCGGTGAGCGCCCAGAAGGTGCCTGACAGACGTCTTTTCCCTAGTGCTCTCCTCCCCAGCAGAGACGTGTGCAGGTGGTTGGGGCCTGCCCCTGCGTGTCTGGGCTCCCGTCCACAGCCCCAGCTCAGGGAAGCAGCTCCTCAGCCAAGACCTGTAGGAGGCGTGGGGCGCCCCCGCCTGGAAGCCTAGTGCACAGCATGAGGGAAGCGATCCTCCTTGGGAGAAGAGGAGGCAGCCCAGATGCGTGGGGCTGCAATCACTGCTTGGGCGGAGCCAGGTGCGCCTCCAGTACGGCAGAGCTCCAGCTCTGCTCAGAGGCCCGATCTGGCAGAGGGCTGGCGTGAGGCTGCTCTGCCCTGGGCGAGCCTTGCCCAGACTTGCCTCGCGGCTAGGCTTCCAGTCCAGAAAGGAGCGGGCTGCGTGAGACTGGGAGATGCTACTGACGCCTTCCTGGCCTCAGCACCACTCCTGCCTTACCTTTGCACCTAGTCCTCAGGCGTTCTTGTGGAGGGCTTAGTTGCCGGTGGGTTGCACACTGCCAAGCGCTCCAGCAGAGAGGGCTCTATTAGAGGCAATGGGAGGGCAACTGCAGGGCTCCTCCAGCGGTTGCTTGACCGCCCAGACTCAGCACAGCACGGAGAGCACAAGGCTCACAGGGCCTCTGGCTGTGGTCTGCAGCACAACACACGCTGAGGCTGACTCGGTGAGCGCCCAGAAGGTGCCTGACAGACGTCATTTCCCTAGTGCTCTCCTCCCCAGCAGAGACGTGTGCAGGTGGTTGGGGCCTGCCCCTGCGTGTCTGGGCTCCCGTCCACAGCCCCAGCTCAGGGAAGCAGCTCCTGAGCCAAGACCTGTGGAGGGCGCAGGGGGCCCCGCCTGGAAGCCTAGTTTCCAGCATGCGAGAAGTGAGCCGCCTCGGGAGAAGAGAAGGCAGCCCTGCTGTGTGCGGCTGCATTCACTGCTTTGGCGGAGCCGAGTGGGCCTCCAGTACGGCAGAGCTCCAGCTCTGCTCAGAGGCCCGATCTGGCAGAGAGCTGGCGTGAGGCTGCTCTGCCCTGGCCGAGCCTTGCCCAGACTTGCCTCGCGGCTAGGCTTCCAGTCCAGAAAGGAGCGGGCTGCGCGAGACTGGGAGATGCTACTGTGCCTTCCTGGCCTCAGCTCCACTCCTGCCTTGCCTTTGCACCTAGTCCCCAGGCGTTCTTGTGGAGGGCTTAGTTGCCGGTGGGTTGCACACTGCCAAGCGCTCCAGCTTGAGGGCTCTAGTAGAGGCAAAGTGAGGGCAACTGAAAGTCTATTCTTACGGTTGCTTGACCGCCCAGACTCAGCACAGCACGGAGAGCACAAGGCTCACAGGGCCCCTGGCTGGGGTCTGCAGCCCCACACACGCGGAGGCTGACTCGGTGAGCTCCCAGAAGGTGCCTGACAGACGTCATTTCCCTAGTGCTCTCCTCCCCAGCAGAGACGTGTGCAGGTGGTTGGGGCCTGCCCCTGCGTGTCTGGGCTCCCGTCCACAGCCCCAGCTCAGGGAAGCAGCTCCTGAGCCAAGACCTGTGGGAGGCGCAGGGGGCCCCGCCTGGAAGCCTAGTTTCCAGCATGCGGGAAGCGAGCCTCCTCGGGAGAAGAGAAGGCAGCCCTGCTGTGTGCGGCTGCATTCACTGCTTTGGCGGAGCTGAGTGCGCCTCCAGTACGGAAGAGCTCCAGCTCTGCTCAGAGGCCCGATCTGGCAGAGTTGCTGGCGTGAGGCTGCTCTGCCATGTGCGAGCCTTGCCCAAACTTGCCTCGCGCCTAGGCTTCCACTCCAGAAAGGAGCGGGCTGCGCGAGACTGGGAGATGCTACTGGCGCCTTCCTGGCCTCAGCTCCACTCCTGCCTTGCCTTTGCACCTAGTCCCCAGGCGTTCTTGTGTAGTGCTTAGTTGCCGGTGGGTTGCACACTGCCAAGCGCTCCAGCTTGAGGGCTCTAGTAGAGGCAAAGTGAGGGCAACTGAAAGTCTATTCTTACGGTTGCTTGACCGCCCAGACTCAGCACAGCACGGAGAGCACAAGGCTCACAGGGCCTCTGGCTGTGGTCTGCAGCCCCTCACACGCGGAGGCTGACTCGGTGAGCGCCTAGAAGGTGCCTGACAGACGTCTTTTCCCTAGTGCTCTCCTCCCCAGCAGGGACGTGTGCAGGTGGTTGGGGCCTGCCCCTGCGTGTCTGGGCTCCCGTCCACAGCCCCAGCTCAGGGAAGCAGCTCCTCAGCCAGCACCTGTAGGAGGCGCGGGGCGCCCCCGCCTGGAAGCCTTGTGCACAGCATGAGGGAAGCGAGCCTCCTTGGGAGAAGAGGAAGCAGCCCAGATGCGTGGGGCTGCAATCACTGCTTGGGCGGAGCCGAGAGCGCCTCCAGTACGGCAGAGCTCCAGCTCTGCTCAGAGGCCCGATCTGGCAGAGGGCTGGCGTGAGGCTGCTCTGCCCTGGGCGAGCCTTGCCCAGACTTGCCTCGCGGCTAGGCTTCCAGTCCAGAAAGGAGCGGGCTGCGCGAGACTGGGAGATGCTACTGGCGCCTTCCTGGCCTCAGCTCCACTCCTGCCTTGCCTTTGCACCTAGTCCCCAGGCGTTCTTGTGGAGGGCTTAGTTGCCGGTGGGTTGCACACTGCCAAGCGCTCCAGCTTGAGGGCTCTAGTAGAGGCAAAGTGAGGGCAACTGGAAGTCTATTCTTATGGTTGCTTGACCGCCCAGACTCAGCACAGCACGGAGAGCACAAGGCTCACAGGGCCCCTGGCTGGGGTCTGCAGCCCCACACACGCGGAGGCTGACTCGGTGAGCTCCCAGAAGGTGCCTGACAGACGTCATTTCGCTAGTGCTCTCCTCCCCAGCAGAGACGTGTGCAGGTGGTTGGGGCCTGCCCCTGCGTGTCTGGGCTCCCGTCCACAGCCCCAGCTCAGGGAAGCAGCTCCTCAGCCAAGACCTGTAGGAGGCGCGGGGCGCCCCCGCCTGGAAGCCTAGTGCACAGCATGAGGTAATCGAGCCTCCTCGGGATAAGAGAAGGCAGCCCTGCTGTGTGCGGCTGCATTCACTGCTTTGGCGGAGCCGAGTGCGCCTCCAGTACGGCAGAGCTCCAGCTCTGCTCAGAGGCCCGATCTGGCAGAGTTGCTGGCGTGAGGCTGCTCTGCCCTGGGCGAGCCTTGCCCAGACTTGCCTCGCGGCTAGGCTTCCAGTCCAGAAAGGAGCGGGCTGCGCGAGACTGGGAGATGCTACTGGCGCCTTCCTGGCCTCAGCACCACTCCTGCCTTACCTTTGCACCTAGTCCTCAGGCGTTCTTGTGGAGGGCTTAGTTGCCGGTGGGTTGCACACTGCCAAGCGCTCCAGCAGAGAGGGCTCTATTAGAGGCAATGGGAGGGCAACTGCAGGGCTCCTCCAGCGGTTGCTTGACCGCCCAAACTCAGCACAGCACGGAGAGCCCAAGGCTCACAGAGCCTCTGGCTGTGGTCTGCAGCCCCACACACGCTGAGGCTGACTCGGTGAGCGCCCAGAAGGTGCCTGACAGACGTCATTTCCCTAGTGCTCTCCTCCCCAGCAGAGACGTGTGCAGGTGGTTGGGGCCTGGCCCTGCGTGTCTGGGCTCCCGTCCACAGCCCCAGCTCAGGGAAGCAGCTCCTCAGCCAAGACCTGTAGGAGGCGCGGGGCGCCCCCGCCTGGAAGCCTAGTGCACAGCATGAGGGAAGCGAGCCTCCTTGGGAGAAGAAGAGGCAGCCCAGATGCGTGGGGCTACAATCACTGCTTGGGCGGAGCCGAGTGCGCCTCCAGTACGGCAGAGCTCCAGCTCTGCTCAGAGGCCCGATCTGGCAGAGGGCTGGCGTGAGGCTGCTCTGCCCTGGGCGAGCCTTGCCCAGACTTGCCTCGCGGCTGGGCTTCCAGTCCAGAAAGGAGCGGGCTGCGCGAGACTGGGAGATGCTACTGGCGCCTTCCTGGCCTCAGCTCCACTCCTGCCTTGCCTTTGCACCTAGTCCCCAGGCGTTCTTGTGGAGGGCTTAGTTGCCGGTGGGTTGCACACTGCCAAGCGCTCCAGCTTGAGGGCTCTAGTAGAGGCAAAGTGAGGGCAACTGAAATTCTATTCTTACGGTTGCTTGACCGCCCAGACTCAGCACAGCACGGAGAGCACAAGGCTCACAGGGCCTCTGGCTGTGGTCTGCAGCCCCACACACGCGGAGGCTGCCTCGGTGAGCGCCCAGAAGGTGCCTGACAGACGTCTTTTCCCTAGTGCTCTCCTCCCCAGCAGAGACGTGTGCAGGTGGTTGGGGCCTGCCCCTGCGTGTCTGGGCTCCCGTCCACAGCCCCAGCTCAGGGAAGCAGCTCCTCAGCCAAGACCTGTAGGAGGCGCGGGGCGCCCCCGCCTGGAAGCCTTGTGCACAGCATGAGGGAAGCGAGCCTCCTTGGGAGAAGAGGAAGCAGCCCAGATGCGTGGGGCTGCAATCACTGCTTGGGCGGAGCCGGGTGCGCCTCCAGTACGGCAGAGCTCCAGCTCTGCTCAGAGGCCCGATCTGGCAGAGGGCTGGCGTGAGGCTGCTCTGCCCTGGGCGAGCCTTGCCCAGACTTGCCTCGCGGCTAGGCTTCCAGTCCAGAAAGGAGCGGGCTGCGCGAGACTGGGAGATGCTACTGGCGCCTTCCTGGCCTCAGCTCCACTCCTGCCTTGCCTTTGCACCTAGTCCCCAGGCGTTCTTGTGGAGGGCTTAGTTGCCGGTGGGTTGCACACTGCCAAGCGCTCCAGCTTGAGGGCTCTAGTAGAGGCAAAGTGAGGGCAACTGAAAGTCTATTCTTACGGTTGCTTGACCGCCCAGACTCAGCACAGCACGGAGAGCACAAGGCTCACAGGGCCCCAGGCTGGGTTCTGCAGCCCCACACACGCGGAGGCTGACTCGGTGAGCGCCCAGAAGGTGCCTGACAGACGTCATTTCCCTAGTGCTCTCCTCCCCAGCAGAGACGTGTGCAGGTGGTTTGGGCCTGCCCCTGCGTGTCTGGGCTCCCGTCCACAGCCCCAGCTCAGGGAAGCAGCTCCTGAGCCAAGACCTGTGGAGGGCGCAGGGGGCCCCGCCTGGAAGCCTAGTTTACAGCATGCGGGAAGTGAGCCTCCTCGGGAGAAGAGAAGGCAGCCCTGCTGTGTGCGGCTGCATTCACTGCTTTGGCGGAGCCGAGTGCGCCTCCAGTACGGCAGAGCTCCAGCTCTGCTCAGAGGCCCGATCTGGCAGAGTTGCTGGCGTGAGGCTGCTCTGCCCTGGGCGAGCCTTGCCCAGACTTGCCTCGCGGCTAGGCTTCCAGTCCAGAAAGGAGCGGGCTGCGCGAGACTGGGAGATGCTACTGGCGCCTTCCTGGCCTCAGCACCACTCCTGCCTTACCTTTGCACCTAGTCCTCAGGCGTTCTTGTGGAGGGCTTAGTTGCCGGTGGGTTGCACACTGCCAAGCGCTCCAGCACAGAGGGCTCTATTAGAGGCAATGGGAGGGCAACTGCAGGGCTCCTCCAGCGGTTGCTTGACCGCCCAGACTCAGCACAGCACGGAGAGCACAAGGCTCACAGGGCCTCTGGCTGTGGTCTGCAGCCCCACACACGCGGAGGCTGACTCGGTGAGCGCCCAGAAGGTGCCTGACAGACGTCTTTTCCCTAGTGCTCTCCTCCCCAGCAGAGACGTGTGCAGGTGGTTGGGGCCTGCCCCTGCGTGTCTGGGCTCCCGTCCACAGCCCCAGCTCAGGGAAGCAGCTCCTGAGCCAAGACCTGTGGAGGGCGCAGGGGGCCCCGCCTGGAAGCCTAGTTTACAGCATGCGGGAAGTGAGCCTCCTCGGGAGAAGAGAAGGCAGCCCTGCTGTGTGCGGCTGCATTCACTGCTTTGGCGGAGCCGAGTGCGCCTCCAGTACGGCAGAGCTCCAGCTCTGCTCAGAGGCCCGATCTGGCAGAGTTGCTGGCGTGAGGCTGCTCTGTCCTAGGCGAGCCTTGCCCAGACTTGCCTCGCGGCTAGGCTTCCAGTCCAGAAAGGAGCGGGCTGCGCGAGACTGGGAGATGCTACTGGCGCCTTCCTGGCGTCACCACCACTCCTACCTTACCTTTGCACCTAGTCCTCAGGCGTTCTTGTGGAGGGCTTAGTTGCCGGTGTCTTGCACACTGCCAAACGCTCCAGCAGAGAGGGCTCTATTAGAGGCAATGGGAGGGCAACTGCAGGGCTCCTCCAGCGGTTGCTTGACCGCCCAGACTCAGCACAGCACGGAGAGCACAAGGCTCACAGGGCCTCTGGCTGTGGTCTGCAGCCCAACACACGCTGAGGCTGACTCGGTGAGCGCCCAGAAGGTACCTGACAGACGTCATTTCCCTAGTGCTCTCCTCCCCAGCCGAGACGTGTGCAGGTGGTTGGGGCCTGCCCCTGCGTGTCTGGTCTCCCGTCCACAGCCCCATCTCAGGGAAGCAGCTCCTGAGCCAAGACCTGTGGAGGGCGCAGGGGGCCCCGCCTGGAAGCCGAGTTTCCAGCATGCGGGAAGCGAGCCTCCTCGGGAGAACAGAAGGCAGCCCTGCTGTGTGCGGCTGCATTCACTGCTTTGGCGGAGCCGAGTGCGCCTCCAGTACGGCAGAGCTCCAGCTCTGCTCAGAGGCCCGATCTGGCAGAGTTGCTGGCGTGAGGCTGCTCTGCCCTGGGCGAGCCTTGCCCAGACTTGCCTCGCTTCTAGGCTTCCAGTCCAGAAATGAGCGGGCTGCGCGAGACTGGGAGATGCTACTGGCGCCTTCCTGGCCTCAGCACCACTCCTGCCTTGCCTTTGCACTTAGTCCTCAGGCGTTCTTGTGTAGGGCTTAGTTGCCGGTGGGTTGCACACTGCCAAGCGCTCCAGCAGAGAGGGCTCTATTAGAGGCAATGGGAGGGCAACTGCAGGGCTCCTCCAGCGGTTGCTTGACCGCCCAGACTCAGCACAGCACGGAGAGCACAAGGCTCACAGGGCCACTGGCTGTGGTCTGCAGCCCCACACACGCTGAGGCTGACTCGGTGAGCGCCCAGAAGGTGCCTGACAGACGTCATTTCCCTAGTGCTCTCCTCCCCAGCAGAGACGTGTGCAGGTGGTTGGGGCCTGCCCCTGCGTGTCTGGGCTCCCGTCCACAGCCCCAGCTCAGGGAAGCAGCTCCTCAGCCAAGACCTGTAGGAGGCGCGGGGCGCCCCCGCCTGGAAGCCTAGTGCACAGCATGAGGGAAGCGATCCTCCTTGGGAGAAGAGGAGGCAGCCCAGATGCGTGGGGCTGCAATCACTGCTTGGGCGGAGCCGAGTGCGCCTCCAGTACGGCAGAGCTCCAGCTCTGCTCAGAGGCCCGATCTGGCAGAGGGCTGGCGTGAGGCTGCTCTGCCCTGGGCGAGCCTTGCCCAGACTTGCCTCGCGGCTAGGCTTCCAGTCCAGAAAGGAGCGGGCTGCGCAAGACTGGGAGATGCTACTGGCGCCTTCCTGGCCTCAGCTCCACTCCTGCCTTGCCTTTGCACCTAGTCCCCAGGCGTTCTTGTGGAGGGCTTAGTTGCCGGTGGGTTGCACACTGCCAAGCGCTCCAGCTTGAGGGCTCTAGTAGAGGCAAAGAGAGGGCAACTGGAAGTCTATTCTTACGGTTGCTTGACCGCCCAGACTCAGCACAGCACGGAGAGCACAAGGCTCACAGGGCCCCTGGCTGGGGTCTGCAGCCCCACACACGCGGAGGCTGACTCGGTGAGCGCCCAGAAGGTGCCTGACAGACGTCATTTCCCTAGTGCTCTCCTCCCAAGCAGAGACGTGTGCAGGTGGTTGGGGCCTGCCCCTGCGTGTCTGGGCTCCCGTCCACAGCCCCAGCTCTGGGAAGCAGCTCCTGAGCCAAGACCTGTGTGAGGCGCAGGGGGCCCCGCCTGGAAGCCTAGTTTCCAGCATGTGGGAAGCGAGCCTCCTCGGGAGAACAGAAGGCAGCCCTGCTGTGTGCGGCTGCATTCACTGCTTTGGCGGAGCCGAGTGCGCCTCCAGTACGGCAGAGCTCCAGCTCTGCTCAGAGGCCCGATCTGGCAGAGTTGCTGGCGTGAGGCTGCTCTGCCATGTGCGAGCCTTGCGCAAACTTGCCTCGCGGCTAGGCTTCCAGTCCAGAAAGGAGCGGGCTGCGCGAGACTGGGAGATGCTACTGGCGCCTTCCTGGCCTCAGCTCCACTCTTGCCTTGCCTTTGCACCTAGTCCCCAGGCGTTCTTGTGTAGGGCTTAGTTGCCGGTGGGTTGCACACTGCCAAGCGCTCCAGCTTGAGGGCTCTAGTAGAGGCAAAGTGAGGGCAACTGAAAGTCTATTCTTATGGTTGCTTGACCGCCCAGACTCAGCACAGCACGGAGAGCACAAGGCTCACAGGGCCTCTGGCTGTGGTCTGCAGCCCCACACACGCGGAGGCTGACTCGGTGAGCGCCCAGAAGGTGCCTGACAGACGTCTTTTCCCTAGTGCTCTCCTCCCCAGCAGAGACGTGTGCAGGTGGTTGGGGCCTGCCCCTGCGTGTCTGGGCTCCCGTCCACAGCCCCAGCTCAGGGAAGCAGCTCCTGAGCCAAGACCTGTGGAGGGCGCAGGGGGCCCCGCCTGGAAGCCTAGTTTACAGCATGCGGGAAGTGAGCCTCCTCGGGAGAAGAGAAGGCAGCCCTGCTGTGTGCGGCTGCATTCACTGCTTTGGCGGAGCCGAGTGCGCCTCCAGTACGGCAGAGCTCCAGCTCTGCTCAGAGGCCCGATCTGGCAGAGTTGCTGGCGTGAGGCTGCTCTGTCCTAGGCGAGCCTTGCCCAGACTTGCCTCGCGGCTAGGCTTCCAGTCCAGAAAGGAGCGGGCTGCGCGAGACTGGGAGATGCTACTGGCGCCTTCCTGGCGTCACCACCACTCCTACCTTACCTTTGCACCTAGTCCTCAGGCGTTCTTGTGGAGGGCTTAGTTGCCGGTGTCTTGCACACTGCCAAACGCACCAGCAGAGAGTGCTCTATTAGAGGCAACGGGAGGGCAACTGCAGGGCTCCTCCAGCGGTTGCTTGACAGCCCAGACTCAGCACAGCACGGAGAGCACAAGGCTCACAGGGCCTCTGGCTGTGGTCTGCAGCCCCACACACGCTGAGGCTGACTCGGTGAGCGCCCAGAAGGTGCCTGACAGACGTCATTTCCCTAGTGCTCTCCTCCCCAGCAGAGACGTGTGCAGGTGGTTGGGGCCTGCCCCTGCGTGTCTGGGCTCCCGTCCACAGCCCCAGCTCAGGGAAGCAGCTTCTCAGCCAAGACCTGTAGGAGGCGCGGGGCGCCCCCGCCTGGAAGCCTAGTGCACAGCATGAGGGAAGCAAGCCTCCTGGGGAGAAGAGGAGGCAGCCCAGATGCGTGGGGCTGCAATCACTGCTTGGGCGGAGCCGAGTGCGCCTCCAGTACGGCAGAGCTCCAGCTCTGCTCAGAGGCCCGATCTGGCAGAGGGCTGGCGTGAGGCTGCTCTGCCCTGGGCGAGCCTTGCCCAGACTTGCCTCGCGGCTAGGCTTCCAGTCCAGAAAGGAGCGGGCTGCGCGAGACTGGGAGATGCTACTGGCGCCTTCCTGGCCTCAGCTCCACTCCTGCCTTGCCTTTGCACCTAGTCCCCAGGCGTTCTTGTGGAGGGCTTAGTTGCCGGTGGGTTGCACACTGCCAAGCGCTCCAGCTTGAGGGCTCTAGTAGAGGCAAAGTGAGGGCAACTGGAAGTCTATTCTTACGGTTGCTTGACCGCCCAGACTCAGCATAGCACGGAGAGCACAAGGCTCACAGGGCCCCTGGCTGGGGTCTGCAGCCCCACACACGCGGAGGCTGACTCGGTGAGCGCCCAGAAGGTGCCTGACAGACGTCATTTCCCTAGTGCTCTCCTCCACAGCAGAGACGTGTGCAGGTGTTTTGGGCCTGCCCCTACGTGTCTGGGCTCCCGTCCACAGCCCCAGCTCAGGGAAGCAGCTCCTGAGCCAAGACCTGTGGAGGGCGCAGGGGGCCCCGCCTGGAAGCCTAGTTTACAGCATGCGGGAAGTGAGCCTCCTCGGGAGAAGAGAAGGCAGCCCTGCTGTGTGCGGCTGCATTCACTGCTTTGGCGGAGCCGAGTGCGCCTCCAGTACGGCAGAGCTCCAGCTCTGCTCAGAGGCCCGATCTGGCAGAGTTGCTCGCGTGAGGCTGCTCTGCCCTGGGCGAGCCTTGCCCAGACTTGCCTCGCGGCTAGGCTTCCAGTCCAGAAAGGAGCGGGCTGCGCGAGACTGGGAGATGCTACTGGCGCCTTCCTGGCCTCAGCACCACTCCTGCCTTACCTTTGCACCTAGTCCTCAGGCGTTCTTGTGGAGGGCTTAGTTGCCGGTGGGTTGCACACTGCCAAGCGCTCCAGCACAGAGGGCTCTATTAGAGGCAATGGGAGGGCAACTGCAGGGCTCCTCCAGCGGTTGCTTGACCGCCCAGACTCAGCACAGCACGGAGAGCACAAGGCTCACAGGGCCTCTGGCTGTGGTCTGCAGCCCAACACACGCTGAGGCTGACTCGGTGAGCGCCCAGAAGGTGCCTGACAGACGTCATTTCCCTAGTGCTCTTCTCCCCAGCAGAGACGTGTGCAGGTGGTTGGGGCCTGCCCCTGCGTGTCTGGGCTCCCGTCCACAGCCCCAGCTCAGGGAAGCAGCTCCTCAGCCAAGACCTGTAGGAGGCGTGGGGCGCCCCCGCCTGGAAGCCTAGTGCACAGCATGAGGGAAGCGATCCTCCTTGGGAGAAGAGGAGGCAGCCCAGATGCGTGGGGCTGCAATCACTGCTTGGGCGGAGCCGAGTGCGCCTCCAGTACGGCAGAGCTCCAGCTCTGCTCAGAGGCCCGATCTGGCAGAGGGCTGGCGTGAGGCTGCACTGCCCTGGGCGAGCCTTGCCCAGACTTGCCTCGCGGCTAGGCTTCCAGTCCAGAAAGGAACGGGCTGCGCAAGACTGGGAGATGCTACTGGCGCCTTCCTGGCCTCAGCTCCACTCCTGCCTTGCCTTTGCACCTAGTCCCCAGGCGTTCTTGTGGAGGGCTTAGTTGCCGGTGGGTTGCACACTGCCAAGCGCTCCAGCTTGAGGGCTCTAGTAGAGGCAAAGTGAGGGCAACTGGAAGTCTATTCTTACGGTTGCTTGACCGCCCAGACTCAGCACAGCACGGAGAGCACAAGGCTCACAGGGCCCCTGGCTGGGGTCTGCAGCCCCACACACGCGGAGGCTGACTCGGTGAGCGCCCAGAAGGTGCCTGACAGACGTCATTTCCCTAGTGCTCTCCTCCCAAGCAGAGACTTGTGAAGGTGGTTGGGGCCGGCCCCTGCGTGTCTGGGCTCCCGTCCACAGCCCCAGCTCAGGGAAGCAGCTCCTGAGCCAAGACCTGTGGAGGGCGCAGGGGGCCCCGCCTGGAAGCCTAGTTTCCAGCATGCGAGAAGTGAGCCGCCTCGGGAGAAGAGAAGGCAGCCCTGCTGTGTGCGGCTGCATTCACTGCTTTGGCGGAGCCGAGTGGGCCTCCAGTACGGCAGAGCTCCAGCTCTGCTCAGAGGCCCGATCTGGCAGAGAGCTGGCGTGAGGCTGCTCTGCCCTGACCGAGCCTTGCCCAGACTTGCCTCGCGGCTAGGCTTCCAGTCCAGAAAGGAGCGGGCTGCGCGAGACTGGGAGATGCTACTGTGCCTTCCTGGCCTCAGCTCCACTCCTGCCTTGCCTTTGCACCTAGTCCCCAGGCGTTCTTGTGGAGGGCTTAGTTGCCGGTGGGTTGCACACTGCCAAGCGCTCCAGCTTGAGGGCTCTAGTAGAGGCAAAGTGAGGGCAACTGAAAGTCTATTCTTACGGTTGCTTGACCGCCCAGACTCAGCACAGCACGGAGAGCACAAGGCTCACAGGGCCCCTGGCTGGGGTCTGCAGCCCCACACACGCGGAGGCTGACTCGGTGAGCGCACAGAAGGTGCCTGACAGACGTCATTTCCCTAGTGCTCTCCTCCACAGCAGAGACGTGTGCAGGTGGTTGGGGCCTGCCCCTGCGTGTCTGGGCTCCCGTCCACAGCCCCAGCTCAGGGAAGCAGCTCCTGAGCCAAGACCTGTGGAGGGCGCAGGGGGCCCCGCCTGGAAGCCTAGTTTACAGCATGCGGGAAGTGAGCCTCCTCGGGAGAAGAGAAGGCAGCCCTGCTGTGTGCGGCTGCATTCACTGCTTTGGCGGAGCCGAGTGCGCCTCCAGTACGGCAGAGCTCCAGCTCTGCTCAGAGGCCCGATCTGGCAGAGTTGCTGGCGTGAGGCTGCTCTGCCCTGGGCGAGCCTTGCCCAGACTTGCCTCGCGGCTAGGCTTCCAGTCCAGAAAGGAGCGGGCTGCGCGAGACTGGGAGATGCTACTGGCGCCTTCCTGGCCTCAGCACCACTCCTGCCTTGCCTTTGCACCTAGTCCTCAGGCGTTCTTGTGGAGGGCTTAGTTGCCGGTGGGTTGCACACTGCCAAGCGCTCCAGCAGAGAGGGCTCTATTAGAGGCAATGGGAGGGCAACTGCAGGGCTCCTCCAGCGGTTGCTTGACCGCCCAGACTCAGCACAGCACGGAGAGCACAAGGCTCACAGGGCCTCTGGCTGTGGTCTGCAGCCCCACACACGCTGAGGCTGACTCGGTGAAAGCCCAGAAGGTGCCTGACAGACGTCATTTCCCTAGTGCTCTCCTCCCCAGCAGAGACGTGTGCAGGTGGTTGGGGCCTGCCCCTGCGTGTCTGGGCTCCCGTCCACAGCCCCAGCTCAGGGAAGCAGCTCCTCAGCCAAGACCTGTGGAGGGCGCAGGGAGCCCAGCCTGGAAGCCTAGTTTACAGCATGCGGGAAGCGAGCCTCCTCGGGAGAAGAGAAGGCAGCCCTGCTGTGTGCGGCTGCATTCACTGCTTTGGCGGAGCCGAGTGCGCCTCCAGTACGGCAGAGCTCCAGCTCTGCTCAGAGGCCCGATCTGGCAGAGTTGCTGGCGTGCGGCTGCTCTGCGATGTGCGAGCCTTGCCCAAACTTGCCTCGCGCCTAGGCTTCCAGTCCAGAAAGGAGCGGGCTGCGCGAGACTGGGAGATGCTACTGGCGCCTTACTGGCCTCAGCTCCACTCCTGCCTTGCCTTTGCACCTAGTCCCCAGGCTTTCTTGTGTAGGGCTTAGTTGCCGGTGGGTTACACACTGCCAAGCGCTCCAGCTTGAGGGCTCTAGTAGAGGCAAAGTGAGGGCAACTGAAAGTCTATTCTTACGGTTGCTTGACCGCCCAGACTCAGCACAGCACGGAGAGCACAAGGCTCACAGGGCCTCTGGCTGTGGTCTGCAGCCCCACACACGCGGAGCCTCACTCGGTGAGCGCCCAGAAGGTGCCTGACAGACGTCTTTTCCCTAGTGCTCTCCTCCCCAGCAGAGACGTGTGCAGGTGGTTGGGGCCTGCCCCTGCGTGTCTGGGCTCCCGTCCACAGCCCCAGCTCAGGGAAGCAGCTCCTCAGCCCAGACCTGTAGGAGGCGCGGGCGCCCCCGCCTGGAAGCCTAGTGCACAGCATGAGGGAAGGGAGCCTCCTTGGGAGAAGAGGAGGCAGCCCAGATGCGTGGGGCTGCAATCACTGCTTGGGCGGAGCCGAGCGCGACTCCAGTACGGCAGAGCTCCAGCTCTGCTCAGAGGCCCGATCTGGCAGAGGGCTGGCGTGAGGCTGCTCTGCCCTGGGCGAGTCTTGCCCAGACTTGCCTCGCGGCTAGGCTTCCACTCCAGAAAGGAGCGGGCTGCGCGAGACTGGGAGATGCTACTGGCGCCTTCCTGGCCTCAGCTGCACTCCTGCCTTGCCTTTGCACCTAGTCCCCAGGCGTTCTTGTGTAGGGCTTAGTTGCCGGTGGGTTGCACACTGCCAAGCGCTCCAGCTTGAGGGCTCTAGTAGAGGCAAAGTGAGGGCAACTGAAAGTCTATTCTTACGGTTGCTTGACCGCCCAGACTCAGCACAGCACGGAGAGCACAAGGCTCACAGGGCCTCTGGCTGTGGTCTGCAGCCCCTCACACGCGGAGGCTGACTCGGTGACCGCCCAGAAGGTGCCTGACAGACGTCTTTTCCCTAGTGCTCTCCTCCCCAGCAGAGACGTGTGCAGGTGGTTGGGGCCTGGCCCTGCGTGTCTGGGCTCCCGTCCACAGCCCCAGCTCAGGGAAGCAGCTCCTCAGCCAAGACCTGTAGGAGGCGCGGGGCGCCCCCGCCTGGAAGCCTACTGTACAGCATGAGGGAAGCGAGCCTCCTTGGGAGAAGAGGAGGCAGCCCCGATGCGTGGGGCTGCAATCACTGCTTGGGCGGAGCCGAGTGCGCCTCCAGTACGGCAGAGCTCCAGCTCTGCTCAGAGGCCCCATCTGGCAGAGGGCTGGCGTGAGGCTGCTCTGCCCTGGGCGAGCCTTGCCCAGACTTGCCTCGCGGCTAGGCTTCCAGTCCAGAAAGGAGCGGGCTGCGCGAGACTGGGAGATGCTACTGGCGCCTTCCTGGCCTCAGCTCCACTCCTGCCTTGCCTTTGCACCGAGTCCCCAGGCGTTCTTGTGGAGGGCTTAGTTGCCGGTGGGTTGCACACTGCCAAGCGGTCCAGCTTGAGGGCCCTAGTAGAGGCAAAGTGAGGGCAACTGAAAGTCTATTCTTATGGTTGCTTGACCGCCCAGACTCAGCACAGCACGGAGAGCACAAGGCTCACAGGGTCCCTGGCTGGGGTCTGCAGCCCCACACACGCGGAGGCTGACTCGGTGAGCGCACAGAAGGTGCCTGACAGACGTCATTTCCCTAGTGCTCTCCTCCACAGCAGAGACGTGTGCAGTTGGTTGGGGCCTGCCCCTGCGTGTCTGGGCTCCCGTCCACAGCCCCAGCTCAGGGAAGCAGCTCCTGAGCCAAGACCTGTGGAGGGCGCAGGGGGCCCCGCCTGGAAGCCTAGTTTACAGCATGCGGGAAGTGAGCCTCCTCGGGAGAAGAGAAGGCAGCCCTGCTGTGTGCGGCTGCATTCACTGCTTTGGCGGAGCCGAGTGCGCCTCCAGTACGGCAGAGCTCCAGCTCTGCTCAGAGGCCCGATCTGGCAGAGTTGCTGGCGTGAGGCTGCTCTGCCCTGGGCGAGCCTTGCCCAGACTTGCCTCGCGGCTAGGCTTCCAGTCCAGAAAGGAGCGGGCTGCGCGAGACTGGGAGATGCTACTGGCGCCTTCCTGGCCTCAGCACCACTCCTGCCTTGCCTTTGCACCTAGTCCTCAGGCGTTCTTGTGGAGGGCTTAGTTGCCGGTGGGTTGCACACTGCCAAGCGCTCCAGCAGAGAGGGCTCTATTAGAGGCAATGGGAGGGCAACTGCAGGGCTCCTCCAGCGGTTGCTTGACCGCCCAGACTCAGCACAGCACGGAGAGCACAAGGCTCACAGGGCCTCTGGCTGTGGTCTGCAGCCCCACACACGCTGAGGCTGACTCGGTGAAAGCCCAGAAGGTGCCTGACAGACGTCATTTCCCTAGTGCTCTCCTCCCCAGCAGAGACGTGTGCAGGTGGTTGGGGCCTGCCCCTGCGTGTCTGGGCTCCCGTCCACAGCCCCAGCTCAGGGAAGCAGCTCCTCAGCCAAGACCTGTGGAGGGCGCAGGGAGCCCAGCCTGGAAGCCTAGTTTACAGCATGCGGGAAGCGAGCCTCCTCGGGAGAAGAGAAGGCAGCCCTGCTGTGTGCGGCTGCATTCACTGCTTTGGCGGAGCCGAGTGCGCCTCCAGTACGGCAGAGCTCCAGCTCTGCTCAGAGGCCCGATCTGGCAGAGTTGCTGGCGTGAGGCTGCTCTGCCATGTGCGAGCCTTGCCCAAACTTGCCTCGCGCCTAGGCTTCCAGTCCAGAAAGGAGCGGGCTGCGCGAGACTGGGAGATGCTACTGGCGCCTTACTGGCCTCAGCTCCACTCCTGCCTTGCCTTTGCACCTAGTCCCCAGGCTTTCTTGTGTAGGGCTTAGTTGCCGGTGGGTTACACACTGCCAAGCGCTCCAGCTTGAGGGCTCTAGTAGAGGCAAAGTGAGGGCAACTGAAAGTCTATTCTTACGGTTGCTTGACCGCCCAGACTCAGCACAGCACGGAGAGCACAAGGCTCACAGGGCCTCTGGCTGTGGTCTGCAGCCCCACACACGCGGAGCCTCACTCGGTGAGCGCCCAGAAGGTGCCTGACAGACGTCTTTTCCCTAGTGCTCTCCTCCCCAGCAGAGACGTGTGCAGGTGGTTGGGGCCTGCCCCTGCGTGTCTGGGCTCCCGTCCACAGCCCCAGCTCAGGGAAGCAGCTCCTCAGCCCAGACCTGTAGGAGGCGCGGGCGCCCCCGCCTGGAAGCCTAGTGCACAGCATGAGGGAAGGGAGCCTCCTTGGGAGAAGAGGAGGCAGCCCAGATGCGTGGGGCTGCAATCACTGCTTGGGCGGAGCCGAGCGCGACTCCAGTACGGCAGAGCTCCAGCTCTGCTCAGAGGCCCGATCTGGCAGAGGGCTGGCGTGAGGCTGCTCTGCCCTGGGCGAGTCTTGCCCAGACTTGCCTCGCGGCTAGGCTTCCACTCCAGAAAGGAGCGGGCTGCGCGAGACTGGGAGATGCTACTGGCGCCTTCCTGGCCTCAGCTGCACTCCTGCCTTGCCTTTGCACCTAGTCCCCAGGCGTTCTTGTGTAGGGCTTAGTTGCCGGTGGGTTGCACACTGCCAAGCGCTCCAGCTTGAGGGCTCTAGTAGAGGCAAAGTGAGGGCAACTGAAAGTCTATTCTTACGGTTGCTTGACCGCCCAGACTCAGCACAGCACGGAGAGCACAAGGCTCACAGGGCCTCTGGCTGTGGTCTGCAGCCCCTCACACGCGGAGGCTGACTCGGTGACCGCCCAGAAGGTGCCTGACAGACGTCTTTTCCCTAGTGCTCTCCTCCCCAGCAGAGACGTGTGCAGGTGGTTGGGGCCTGCCCCTGCGTGTCTGGGCTCCCGTCCACAGCCCCAGCTCAGGGAAGCAGCTCCTCAGCCAAGACCTGTAGGAGGCGCGGGGCGCCCCCGCCTGGAAGCCTTGTGCACAGCATGAGGGAAGCGAGCCTCCTTGGGAGAAGAGGAAGCAGCCCAGATGCGTGGGGCTGCAATCACTGCTTGGGCGGAGCCGAGTGCGCCTCCAGTACGGCAGAGCTCCAGCTCTGCTCAGAGGCCCGATCTGGCAGAGGGCTGGCGTGAGGCTGCTCTGCCCTGGGCGAGCCTTGCCCAGACTTGCCTCGCGGCTAGGCTTCCAGTCCAGAAAGGAGCGGGCTGCGCGAGACTGGGAGATGCTACTGGCGCCTTCCTGGCCTCAGCTCCACTCCTTCCTTGCCTTTGCACCTAGTCCCCAGGCGTTCTTGTGGAGGGCTTAGTTGCCGGTGGGTTGCACACTGCCAAGCTCTCCAGCTTGAGGGCTCTAGTAGAGGCAAACTGAGGGCAACTGGAAGTCTATTCTTATGGTTGCTTTACCGCCCAGACTCAGCACAGCACGGAGAGCACAAGGCTCACCGGGCCCCTGGCTGGGGTCTGCAGCCCCACACACGCGGAGGCTGACTCGGTGAGTTCCCAGAAGGTGCCTGACAGACGTCATTTCCCTAGTGCTCTCCTCCCCAGCAGAGACGTGTGCAGGTGGTTGGGGCCTGCCCCTGCGTGTCTGGGCTCCCGTCCACAGCCCCAGCTCAGGGAAGCAGCTCCTGAGCCAAGACCTGTGGAGGGCGCAGGGGGCCCCGCCTGGAAGCCTAGTTTACAGCATGCGGGAAGTGAGCCTCCTCGGGAGAAGAGAAGGCAGCCCTGCTGTGTGCGGCTGCATTCACTGCTTTGGCGGAGCCGAGTGCGCCTCCAGTACGGCAGAGCTCCAGCTCTGCTCAGAGGCCAGATCTGGCAGAGTTGCTGGCGTGAGGCTGCTCTGCCCTGGGCGAGCCTTGCCCAGACTTGCCTCGCGGCTAGGCTTCCAGTCCAGAAAGGAGCGGGCTGCGCGAGACTGGGAGATGCTACTGGCGCCTTCCTGGCCTCAGCACCACTCCTGCCTTACCTTTGCACCTAGTCCTCAGGCGTTCTTGTGGAGGGCTTAGTTGCCGGTGGGTTGCACACTGCCAAGCGCTCCAGCAGAGAGGTCTCTATTAGAGGCAATGGGAGGGCAACTGCAGGGCTCCTCCAGCGGTTGCTTGACCGCCCAGACTCAGCACAGCACGGAGAGCACAAGGCTCACAGGGCCTCTGGCTGTGGTCTGCAGCCCCACACACGCTGAGGCTGACTCGGTGAGCGCCCAGAAGGTGCCTGACAGACGTCATTTCCCTAGTGCTATCCTCCCCAGCAGAGACGTGTGCAGGTGGTTGGGGCCTGGCCCTGCGTGTCTGGGCTCCCGTCCACAGCCCCAGCTCAGGGAAGCAGCTCCTCAGCCAAGACCTGTAGGAGGCGCGGGGCGCCCCCGCCTGGAAGCCTAGTGCACAGCATGCGGGAAGCGAGCCTCCTTGGGAGAAGAGGAGGCAGCCCAGATGCGTGGGGCTGCAATCACTGCTTGGGCGGAGCCGAGTGCGCCTCCAGTACGGCAGAGCTCCAGCTCTGCTCAGAGGCCCGTTCTGGCAGAGGGCTGGCGTGAGGCTGCTCTGCCCTGGGCGAGCCTTGCCCAGACTTGCCTCGCGGCTAGGCTTCTAGTCCAGAAAGGAGCGGGCTGCGCGAGACTGGGAGATGCTACTGTGCCTTCCTTGCCTCAGCTCCACTCCTGCCTTGCCTTTGCACCTAGTCCCCAGGCGTTCTTGTGGAGGGCTTAGTTGCCGGTGGGTTGCACACTGCCAAGGGCTCCAGCTTGAGGGCTCTAGTAGAGGCAAAGTGAGGGCAACTGAAAGTCTATTCTTACGGTTGCTTGACCGCCCAGACTCAGCACAGCACGGAGAGCACAAGGCTCACAGGGCCCCTGGCTGGGGTCTGCAGCCCCACACACGCGGAGGCTGCCTCGGTGAGCTCCCAGAAGGTGCCTGACAGACGTCATTTCCCTAGTGCTCTCCTCCCCAGCAGAGACGTGTGCAGGTGGTTGGGGCCTGCCCCTGCGTGTCTGGGCTCCCGTCCACAGCCCCAGCTCAGGGAAGCAGCTCCTGAGCCAAGACCTGTTGGAGGCGCAGGGGGCCCCGCCTGGAAGCCTAGTTTCCAGCATGCGGGAAGCGAGCCTCCTCGGGAGAAGAGAAGGCAGCCCTGCTGTGTGCGGCTGCATTCACTTCTTTGGCGGAGCTGAGTGCGCCTCCAGTACGGCAGAGCTCCAGCTCTGCTCAGAGGCCCGATCTGGCAGAGGGCTGGCGTGAGGCTGCTCTGCCCTGGGCGAGCCTTGCCCAGACTTGCCTCGCGGCTAGGCTTCCAGTCCAGAAAGGAGCGGGCTGCGCGAGACTGGGAGATGCTACTGGCGCCTTACTGGCCTCAGCTCCACTCCTGCCTTGCCTTTGCACCTAGTCCCCAGGCTTTCTTGTGTAGGGCTTAGTGCCGGTGGGTTGCACACTGCCAAGCGCTCCAGCTTTAGGGCTCTAGTAGAGGCAAAGTGAGGGCAACTGAAAGTCTATTCTTACGGTTGCTTGACCGCCCAGACTCAGCACAGCACGGAGAGCACAAGGCTCACAGGGCCTCTGGCTGTGGTCTGCAGCCCCACACACGCTGAGGCTGACTCGGTGAGCGCCCAGAAAGTGACTAACAGACGTCATTTCCCGAGTGCTCTCCTCCCCAGCAGAGACGTGTGCAGGTGGTTGGGGCCTGGCCCTGCGTGTCTGGGCTCCCGTCCACAGCCCCAGCTCAGGGAAGCAGCTCCTCAGCCAAGACCTATAGGAGGCGCGGGGCGCCCCCTCCTGGAAGCCTAGTGCAAAGCATGAAGGAAGCGATCCTCCTTGGGAAAGAGGAGGCAGCCCAGATGCGTGGGGCTGCAATCACTGCTTGGGCGGAGCCGGGTGCGCCTCCAGTACGGCAGAGCTCCAGCTCTGCTCAGAGGCCCGATCTGGCAGAGGGCTGGCGTGAGGCTGCTCTGCCCTGGGCGAGCCTTGCCCAGACTTGCCTCGCGGCTAGGCTTCCAGTCCAGAAAGGAGCGGGCTGCGCGAGACTGGGAGATGCTACTGGCGCCTTCCTGGCCTCAGCTCCACTCCTGCCTTGCCTTTGCACCTAGTCCCCAGGCGTTCTTGTGGAGGGCTTAGTTGCCGGTGGGTTGCACACTGCCAAGCGCTCCAGCTTGAGGGCTCTAGTAGAGGCAAAGTGAGGGCAACTGAAAGTCTATTCTTATGGTTGCTTGACCGCCCAGACTCAGCACAGCACGGAGAGCACAAGGCTCACAGGGTCCCTGGCTGGGGTCTGCAGCCCCACACACGTGGAGGCTGACTCGGTGAGCGCACAGAAGGTGCCTGACAGACGTCATTTCCCTAGTGCTCTCCTCCACAGCAGAGACGTGTGCAGGTGGTTGGGGCCTGCCCCTGCGTGTCTGGGCTCCCGTCCACAGCCCCAGCTCAGGGAAGCAGCTCCTGAGCCAAGACCTGTGGAGGGCGCAGGGGGCCCCGCCTGGAAGCCTAGTTTACAGCATGCGGGAAGTGAGCCTCCTCGGGAGAAGAGAAGGCAGCCCTGCTGTGTGCGGCTGCATTCACTGCTTTGGCGGAGCCGAGTGCGCCTCCAGTACGGCAGAGCTCCAGCTCTGCTCAGAGGCCCGATCTGGCAGAGTTGCTGGCGTGAGGCTGCACTGCCCTGGGCGAGCCTTGCCCAGACTTGCCTCGCGGCTAGGCTTCCAGTCCAGAAAGGAGCGGGCTGCGCGAGACTGGGAGATGCTACTGGCGCCTTCCTGGCCTCAGCACCACTCCTGCCTTACCTTTGCACCTAGTCCTCAGGCGTTCTTGTGGAGGGCTTAGTTTCCGGTGGGTTGCACACTGCCAAGCGCTCCAGCAGAGAGGGCTCTATTAGAGGCAATGGGAGGGCAACTGCAGGGCTCCTCCAGCGGTTGCTTGACCGCCCAGACTCAGCACAGCACGGAGAGCACAAGGCTCACAGGGCCTCTGGCTGTGGTCTGCAGCCCCACACACGCTGAGGCTGACTCGGTGAGCGCCCAGAAGGTGCCTGACAGACGTCTTTTCCCTAGTGCTCTCCTCCCCAGCAGAGACGTGTGCAGGTGGTTGGGGCCTGGCCCTGCGTGTCTGGGCTCCCGTCCACAGCCCCAGCTCAGGGAAGCAGCTCCTCAGCCCAGACCTGTAGGAGGCGCGGGGCCCCCCCGCCTGGAAGCCTAGTGCACAGCATGAGGGAAGCGAGCCTCCTTGGGAGAAGAGGAGGCAGCCCAGATGCGTGGGGCTGCAATCACTGCTTGGGCGGAGCCGAGTGCGCCTCCAGTACGGCAGAGCTCCAGCTCTGCTCAGAGGCCCGATCTGGCAGAGGGCGGGCGTGCGGCTGCTCTGCCCTGGGCGAGTCTTGCCCAGACTTGCCTCGCGGCTAGGCTTCCACTCCAGAAAGGAGCGGGCTGCGCGAGACTGGGAGATGCTACTGGCGCCTTCCTGGCCTCAGCTCCACTCCTGCCTTGCCTTTGCACCTAGTCCCCAGGCGTTCTTGTGGAGGGCTTAGTTGCCGGTGGGTTGCACACTGCCAAGCTCTCCAGCTTGAGGGCTCTAGTAGAGGCAAAGTGAGGGCAACTGAAAGTCTATTCTTACGGTTGCTTGACCGCCCAGACTCAGCACAGCACGGAGAGCACAAGGCTCACAGGGCCTCTGGCTGTGGTCTGCAGCCCCACACACGCGGAGGCTGACTCGGTGAGCGCCCAGAAGGTGCCTGACAGACGTCTTTTCCCTAGTGCTCTCCTCCCCAGCAGAGACGTGTGCAGGTGGTTGGGGCCTGCCCCTGCGTGTCTGGGCTCCCGTCCACAGCCCCAGCTCAGGGAAGCAGCTCCTCAGCCAAGACCTGTGGAGGGCGCAGGGGGACCCGCCTGGAAGCCTAGTTTACAGCATGCGGGAAGTGAGCCTCCTCGGGAGAAGAGAAGGCAGCCCTGCTGTGTGCGGCTGCATTCACTGCTTTGGCGGAGCCGAGTGCGCCTCCAGTACGGCAGAGCTCCAGCTCTGCTCAGAGGCCCGATCTGGCAGAGTTGCTGGCGTGAGGCTGCTCTGCCCTGGGCGAGCCTTGCCCAGACTTGCCTCGCGGCTAGGCTTCCAGTCCAGAAAGGAGCGGGCTGCGCGAGACTGGGAGATGCTACTGGCGCCTTCCTGGCCTCAGCACCACTCCTGCCTTACCTTTGCACCTAGTCCTCAGGCGTTCTTGTGGAGGGCTTAGTTGCCGGTGGGTTGCACACTGCCAAGCGCTCCAGCAGAGAGGGCTCTATTAGAGGCAATGGGAGGGCAACTGCAGGGCTCCTCCAGCGGTTGCTTGACCGCCCAGACTCAGCACAGCACGGAGAGCACAAGGCTCACAGGGCCTCTGGCTGTGGTCTGCAGCCCCACACACGCGGAGCCTCACTCGGTGAGCGCCCAGAAGGTGCCTGACAGACGTCTTTTCCCTAGTGCTCTCCTCCCCAGCAGAGACGTGTGCAGGTGGTTGGGGCCTGCCCCTGCGTGTCTGGGCTCCCGTCCACAGCCCCAGCTCAGGGAAGCAGCTCCTCAACCAAGACCTGTAGGAGGAGCGGGGCGCCCCCGCCTGGAAGCCTTGTGCACAGCATGAGGGAAGCGAGCCTCCTTGGGAGAAGAGGAAGCAGCCCAGATGCGTGGGGCTGCAATCACTGCTTAGGCGGAGCCGAGTGCGCCTCCAGTACGGCAGAGCTCCAGCTCTGCTCAGAGGCCCGATCTGGCAGAGGGCTGGCGTGAGGCTGCTCTGCCCTGGGCGAGCCTTGCCCAGACTTGCCTCGCGGCTAGGCTTCCAGTCCAGAAAGGAGCGGGCTGCGCGAGACTGGGAGATGCTACTGGCGCCTTCCTGGCCTCAGCACCACTCCTGCCTTACCTTTGCACCTAGTCCTCAGGCGTTCTTGTGGAGGGCTTAGTTTCCGGTGGGTTGCACACTGCCAAGCGCTCCAGCAGAGAGGGCTCTATTAGAGGCAATGGGAGGGTAACTGCAGGGCTCCTCCAGCGGTTGCTTGACCGCCCAGACTCAGCACAGCACGGAGAGCACAAGGCTCACAGGGCCTCTGGCTGTGGTCTGCAGCCCCACACACGCTGAGGCTGACTCGGTGAGCGCCCAGAAGGTGCCTGACAGACGTCATTTCCCTAGTGCTCTCCTCCCCAGCAGAGACGTGTGCAGGTGGTTGGGGCCTGCCCCTGCGTGTCTGGGCTCCCGTCCACAGCCCCAGCTCAGGGAAGCAGCTCCTCAGCCCAGACCTGTAGGAGGCGCGGGGCGCCCCCGCCTGGAAGCCTAGTGCACAGCATGAGGGAAGCGAGCCTCCTTGGGAGAAGAGGAGGCAGCCCAGATGCGTGGGGCTGCAATCACTGCTTGGGCGGAGCCGAGCGCGACTCCAGTACGGCAGAGCTCCAGCTCTGCTCAGAGGCCCGATCTGGCAGAGGGCTGGCGTGAGGCTGCTCTGCCCTGGGCGAGTCTTGCCCAGACTTGCCTCGTGGCTAGGCTTCCACTCCAGAAAGGAGCGGGCTGCGCGAGACTGGGAGATGCTACTGGCGCCTTCCTGGCCTCAGCTCCACTCCTGCCTTGCCTTTGCACCTAGTCCCCAGGCGTTCTTGTGTAGGGCTTAGTTGCCGGTGGGTTGCACACTGCCAAGCGCTCCAGCTTGAGGGCTCTAGTAGAGGCAAAGTGAGGGCAACTGAAAGTCTATTCTTACCGTTGCTTGACCGCCCAGACTCAGCACAGCACGGAGAGCACAAGGCTCACAGGGCCTCTGGCTGTGGTCTGCAGCCCCTCACACGCGGAGGCTGACTCGATGAGCGCCTAGAAGGTGCCTGACAGACGTCTTTTCCCTAGTGCTCTCCTCCCCAGCAGAGACGTGTGCAGGTTGTTGGGGCCTGCCCCTGCGTGTCTGGGCTCCCGTCCACAGCCCCAGCTCAGGGAAGCAGCTCCTCAGCCAAGACCTGTAGGAGGCGCGGGGCGCCCCCGCCTGGAAGCCTTGTGCACAGCATGAGGGAAGCGAGCCTCCTTGGGAGAAGAGGAAGCAGCCCAGATGCGTGGGGCTGCAATCACTGCTTGGGCGGAGCCGAGTGCGCCTCCAGTACGGCAGAGCTCCAGCTCTGCTCAGAGGCCCGATCTGGCAGAGGGCTGGCGTGAGGCTGCTCTGCCCTGGGCGAGCCTTGCCCAGACTTGCCTCGCGGCTAGGCTTCTAGTCCAGAAAGGAGCGGGCTGCGCGAGACAGGGAGATGCTACTGGCGCCTTCCTGGCCTCAGCTCCACTCCTGCCTTGCCTTTGCACCTAGTCCCCAGGCGTTCTTGTGGAGGGCTTAGTTGCCGGTGGGTTGCACACTGCCAAGCGCTCCAGCTTGAGGGCTCTAGTAGAGGCAAAGTGAGGGCAACTGAAATTCTATTCTTACGGTTGCTTGACCGCGCAGACTCAGCACAGCACGGAGAGCACAAGGCTCACAGGGCCCGTGGTTGGGGTCTGCAGCCCCACACACGCGGAGGCTGACTCGGTGAGCGCCCAGAAGGTGCCTGACAGACGTCATTTCCCTAGTGCTCTCCTCCCCAGCAGAGACGTGTGCAGGTGGTTGGGGCCTGCCCCTGCGTGTCTGGGCTCCCGTCCACAGCCCCAGCTCAGGGAAGCAGCTCCTGAGCCAAGACCTGTGGGAGGCGCAGGGGGCCCCGCCTGGAAGCCTAGTTTCCAGCATGCGGGAAGCGAGCCTCCTCGGGAGAAGAGAAGGCAGCCCTGCTGTGTGCGGCTGCATTCACTGCTTTGGCGGAGCCGAGTGCGCCTCCAGTACGGCAGAGCTCCAGCTCTGCTCAGAGGCCCGATCTGGCAGAGGGCTGGCGTGAGGCTGCTCTGCCCTGGGCGAGCCTTGCCCAGACTTGCCTCGCGGCTAGGCTTCTAGTCCAGAAAGGAGCGGGCTGCGCGAGACAGGGAGATGCTACTGGCGCCTTCCTGGCCTCAGCTCCACTCCTGCCTTGCCTTTGCACCTAGTCCCCAGGCGTTCTTGTGGAGGGCTTAGTTGCCGGTGGGTTGCACACTGCCAAGCGCTCCAGCTTGAGGGCTCTAGTAGAGGCAAAGTGAGGGCAACTGAAATTCTATTCTTACGGTTGCTTGACCGCCCAGACTCAGCACAGCACGGAGAGCACAAGGCTCACAGGGCCCGTGTTTGGGGTCTGCAGCCCCACACACGCGGAGGCTGACTCGGTGAGCGCCCAGAAGGTGCCTGACAGACGTCATTTCCCTAGTGCTCTCCTCCCCAGCAGAGACGTGTGCAGGTGGTTGGGGCCTGCCCCTGCGTGTCTGGGCTCCCGTCCACAGCCCCAGCTCAGGGAAGCA
This sequence comes from Capricornis sumatraensis, assembly GCF_032405125.1. Classification (NCBI taxonomy): domain Eukaryota; kingdom Metazoa; phylum Chordata; class Mammalia; order Artiodactyla; family Bovidae; genus Capricornis; species Capricornis sumatraensis. The sequence goes on along the minus strand of NW_027184616.1, from coordinate 6,306,431 downwards.
GCTCCTGAGCCAAGACCTGTGGGAGGCGCAGGGGGTCCCGCCTGGAAGCCTAGTTTCCAGCATGCGGGAAGCGAGCCTCCTCGGGAGAAGAGAAGGCAGCCCTGCTGTGTGCGGCTGCATTCACTGCTTTGGCGGAGCCGAGTGCGCCTCCAGTACGGCAGAGCTCCAGCTCTGCTCAGAGGCCCGATCTGGCAGAGTTGCTGGCGTGAGGCTGCTCTGCCCTGGGCGAGCCTTGCCCAAACTTGCCTCGCGGCTAGGCTTCCAGTCCAGAAAGGAGCGGGCTGCGCGAGACTGGGAGATGCTACTGGCGCCTTCCTGGCCTCAGCACCACTCCTGCCTTACCTTTGCACCTAGTCCTCAGGCTTTCTTGTGGAGAGCTTAGTTGCCGGTGGGTTGCACACTGCCAACCGCTCCAGCAGAGAGGGCTCTATTAGAGGCAATGGGAGGGCAACTGCAGGGCTCCTCCAGCGGTTGCGTGACCGCCCAGACTCAGCACAGCACGGAGAGCACAAGGCTCACAGGGCCTCTGGCTGTGGTCTGCAGCCCCACACACGCTGAGGCTGACTCGGTGAGCGCCCAGAAGGTGCCTGACAGACGTCATTTCCCTAGTGCTCTCCTCCCCAGCAGAGACGTGTGCAGGTGGTTGGGGCCTGCCCCTGCGTGTCTGGGCTCCCGTCCACAGCCCCAGCTCAGGGAAGCAGCTCCTCAGCCAAGACCGGTAGGAGGCGTGGGGCGCCCCCTCCTGGAAGCCTAGTGCACAGCATGAGGGAAGCGATCCTCCTTGGGAGAAGAGGAGGCAGCCCAGATGCGTGGGGCTGCAATCACTGTTTGGGCGGAGAAGGGTGCGCCTCCAGTACGGCAGAGCTCCAGCTCTGCTCAGAGGCCCGATCTGGCAGAGGGCTGGCGTGAGGCTGCTCTGCCCTGGGCGAGCCTTGCCCAGACTTGCCTCGCGGCTAGGCTTCCAGTCCAGAAAGGAGCGGGCTGCGCGAGACTGGGAGATGCTACTGGCGCCTTCCTGGCCTCAGCTCCACTCCTGCCTTGCCTTTGCACCTAGTCCCCAGGCGTTCTTGTGGAGGGCTTAGTTGCCGGTGGGTTGCACACTGCCAAGCGCTCCAGCTTGAGGGCTCTAGTAGAGGCAAAGTGAGGGCAACTGAAAGTCTATTCTTATGGTTGCTTGACCGCCCAGACTCAGCACAGCACGGAGAGCACAAGGCTCACAGGGTCCCTGGCTGGGGTCTGCAGCCCCACACACGCGGAGGCTGACTCGGTGAGCGCACAGAAGGTGCCTGACAGACGTCATTTCCCTAGTGCTCTCCTCCACAGCAGAGACGTGTGCAGGTGGTTGGGGCCTGCCCCTGCGTGTCTGGGCTCCCGTCCACAGCCCCAGCTCAGGGAAGCAGCTCCTGAGCCAAGACCTGTGGAGGGCGCAGGGGGACCCGCCTGGAAGCCTAGTTTACAGCATGCGGGAAGTGAGCCTCCTCGGGAGAAGAGAAGGCAGCCCTGCTGTGTGCGGCTGCATTCACTGCTTTGGCGGAGCCGAGTGCGCCTCCAGTACGGCAGAGCTCCAGCTCTGCTCAGAGGCCCGATCTGGCAGAGTTGCTGGCGTGAGGCTGCTCTGCCCTGGGCGAGCCTTGCCCAGACTTGCCTCGCGGCTAGGCTTCCAGTCCAGAAAGGAGCGGGCTGCGCGAGACTGGGAGATGCTACTGGCGCCTTCCTGGCCTCAGCACCACTCCTGCCTTGCCTTTGCACCTAGTCCTCAGGCGTTCTTGTGGAGGGCTTAGTTGCCGGTGGGTTGCACACTGCCAAGCGCTCCAGCAGAGAGGGCTCTATTAGAGGCAATGGGAGGGCAACTGCAGGGCTCCTCCAGCGGTTGCTTGACCGCCCAGACTCAGCACAGCACGGAGAGCACAAGGCTCACAGGGCCTCTGGCTGTGGTCTGCAGCCCCACACACGCAGAGGCTGACTCGGTGAGCGCCCAGAAGGTGCCTGACAGACGTCATTTCCCTAGTGCTCTCCTCCCCAGCAGAGACGTGTGCAGGTGGTTGGGGCCTGCCCCTGCGTGTCTGGGCTCCCGTCCACAGCCCCAGCTCAGGGAAGCAGCTCATCAGCCAAGACCTGTGGAGGGCGCAGTGAGCCCAGCCTGGAAGCCTAGTTTACAGCATGCGGGAAGCGAGCCTCCTCGGGAGAAGAGAAGGTAGCCCTGCTGTGTGCGGCTGCATTCACTGCTTTGGCGGAGCCGAGTGCGCCTCCAGTACGGCAGAGCTCCAGCTCTGCTCAGAGGCCCGATCTGGCAGAGTTACTGGCGTGAGGCTGCTCTGCCCTGGGCGAGCCTTGCCCAGACTTGCCTCGCGGCTAGGCTTCCAGTCCAGAAAGGAGCGGGCTGCGCGAGACTGGGAGATGCTACTGGCGCCTTCCTGGCCTCAGCACCACTCCTGCCTTACCTTTGCACCTAGTCCTCAGGCGTTCTTGTGGAGGGCTTAGTTGCCGGTGGGTTGCACACTGCCAAGCGCTCCAGCAGAGAGGGCTCTATTAGAGGCAATGGGAGGGCAACTGCAGGGCTCCTCCAGCGGTTGCTTGACCGCCCAGACACAGCACAGCACGGAGAGCACAAGGCTCACAGGGCCTCTGGCTGTGGTCTGCAGCCCCACACACGCGGAGCCTCACTCGGTGAGCGCCCAGAAGGTGCCTGACAGACGTCTTTTCCCTAGTGCTCTCCTCCCCAGCAGAGACGTGTGCAGGTGGTTGGGGCCTGCCCCTGCGTGTCTGGGCTCCCGTCCACAGCCCCAGCTCAGGGAAGCAGCTCCTCAACCAAGACCTGTAGGAGGAGCGGGGCGCCCCCGCCTGGAAGCCTTGTGCACAGCATGAGGGAAGCGAGCCTCCTTGGGAGAAGAGGAAGCAGCCCAGATGCGTGGGGCTGCAATCACTGCTTAGGCGGAGCCGAGTGCGCCTCCAGTACGGCAGAGCTCCAGCTCTGCTCAGAGGCCCGATCTGGCAGAGGGCTGGCGTGAGGCTGCTCTGCCCTGGGCGAGCCTTGCCCAGACTTGCCTCGCGGCTAGGCTTCCAGTCCAGAAAGGAGCGGGCTGCGCGAGACTGGGAGATGCTACTGGCGCCTTCCTGGCCTCAGCACCACTCCTGCCTTACCTTTGCACCTAGTCCTCAGGCGTTCTTGTGGAGGGCTTAGTTTCCGGTGGGTTGCACACTGCCAAGCGCTCCAGCAGAGAGGGCTCTATTAGAGGCAATGGGAGGGTAACTGCAGGGCTCCTCCAGCGGTTGCTTGACCGCCCAGACTCAGCACAGCACGGAGAGCACAAGGCTCACAGGGCCTCTGGCTGTGGTCTGCAGCCCCACACACGCTGAGGCTGACTCGGTGAGCGCCCAGAAGGTGCCTGACAGACGTCATTTCCCTAGTGCTCTCCTCCCCAGCAGAGACGTGTGCAGGTGGTTGGGGCCTGCCCCTGCGTGTCTGGGCTCCCGTCCACAGCCCCAGCTCAGGGAAGCAGCTCCTCAGCCCAAACCTGTAGGAGGCGCGGGGCGCCCCCGCCTGGAAGCCTAGTGCACAGCATGAGGGAAGCGAGCCTCCTTGGGAGAAGAGGAGGCAGCCCAGATGCGTGGGGCTGCAATCACTGCTTGGGCGGAGCCGAGCGCGACTCCAGTACGGCAGAGCTCCAGCTCTGCTCAGAGGCCCGATCTGGCAGAGGGCTGGCGTGAGGCTGCTCTGCCCTGGGCGAGTCTTGCCCAGACTTGCCACGCGGCTAGGCTTCCACTCCAGAAAGGAGCGGGCTGCGCGAGACTGGGAGATGCTACTGGCGCCTTCCTGGCCTCAGCTCCACTCCTGCCTTGCCTTTGCACCTAGTCCCCAGGCGTTCTTGTGTAGGGCTTAGTTGCCGGTGGGTTGCACACTGCCAAGCGCTCCAGCTTGAGGGCTCTAGTAGAGGCAAAGTGAGGGCAACTGAAAGTCTATTCTTACCGTTGCTTGACCGCCCAGACTCAGCACAGCACGGAGAGCACAAGGCTCACAGGGCCTCTGGCTGTGGTCTGCAGCCCCTCACACGCGGAGGCTGACTCGATGAGCGCCTAGAAGGTGCCTGACAGACGTCTTTTCCCTAGTGCTCTCCTCCCCAGCAGAGACGTGTGCAGGTTGTTGGGGCCTGCCCCTGCGTGTCTGGGCTCCCGTCCACAGCCCCAGCTCAGGGAAGCAGCTCCTCAGCCAAGACCTGTAGGAGGCGCGGGGCGCCCCCGCCTGGAAGCCTTGTGCACAGCATGAGGGAAGCGAGCCTCCTTGGGAGAAGAGGAAGCAGCCCAGATGCGTGGGGCTGCAATCACTGCTTGGGCGGAGCCGAGTGCGCCTCCAGTACGGCAGAGCTCCAGCTCTGCTCAGAGGCCCGATCTGGCAGAGGGCTGGCGTGAGGCTGCTCTGCCCTGGGCGAGCCTTGCCCAGACTTGCCTCGCGGCTAGGCTTCCAGTCCAGAAAGGAGCGGGCTGCGAGAGACTGGGAGATGCTACTGGCTCCTTCCTGGCCTCAGCTCCACTTCTGCCTTACCTTTGCACCTAGTCCCCAGGCGTTCTTGTGGAGGGCTTAGTTGCTGGTGGGTTGCACACTGCCAAGCGCTCCAGCTTGAGGGCTCTAGAAGAGGCAAAGTGAGGGCAACTGAAAGTCTATTCTTACGGTTGCTTGACCGCCCAGACTCAGCACAGCACGGAGAGCACAAGGCTCACAGGGCCCCTGGCTGGGGTCTGCAGCCCCACACACGCGGAGGCTGACTCGGTGAGCGCCCAGAAGGTGCCTGACAGACGTCATTTCCCTAGTGCTCTCCTCCCAAGCAGAGACGTGTGCAGGTGGTTGGGGCCTGCCCCTGCGTGTCTGGGCTCCCGTCCACAGCCCCAGCTCAGGGAAGCAGCTCCTAAGCCAAGACCTGTGGGAGGCGCAGGGGGCTCCGCCTGGAAGCCTAGTTTCCAGCATGCGGGAAGCGAGCCTCCTCGGGAGAACAGAAGGCAGCCCTGCTGTGTGCGGCTGCGTTCACTGCTTTGGCGTAGCTGAGTACGCCTCCAGTACGGCAGAGCTCCAGCTCTGCTCAGAGGCCCGATCTGGCAGAGTTCCTGGCGTGAGGCTGCTCTGCCATTTGCGAGCCTGGCCCAAACTTGCCTCGCGGCTAGGCTTCCAGTCCAGAAAGGAGCGGGCTGCGCGAGACTGGGAGATGCTACTGGCGCCTTCCTGGCCTCAGCTCCACTCCTGCCTTGCCTTTGCAGCTAGTCCCCAGTCTTTCTTGTGTAGGGCTTAGTTGCCGGTGGGTTGCACACTGCCAAGCGCTCCAGCTTTAGGGCTCTAGTAGAGGCAAAGTGAGGGCAACTGAAAGTCTATTCTTACGGTTGCTTGACCGCCCAGACTCAGCACAGCACGGAGAGCACAAGGCTCACAGGATCTCTGGCTGTGGTCTGCAGCCCCACTCACGCGGAGGCTGACTCGGTGAGCGCCCAGAAGGTGCCTGACAGACGTCTTTTCCCTAGTGCTCTCCTCCCCAGCAGAGACGTGTGCAGGTGGTTGGGGCCTGCCCCTGCGTGTCTGGGCTCCCGTCCACAGCCCCAGCTCAGGGAAGCAGCTCCTCAGCCAAGACCTGTAGGAGGCGCGGGGCGCCCCCGCCTGGAAGCCTTGTGCACAGCATGAGGGAAGCGAGCCTCCTTGGGAGAAGAGGAAGCAGCCCAGATGCGTGGGGCTGCAATCACTGCTTGGGCGGAGCCGAGTGCGCCTCCAGTACGGCAGAGCTCCAGCTCTGCTCAGAGGCCCGATCTGGCAGAGGGCTGGCGTGAGGCTGCTCTGCCCTGGGCGAGCCTTGCCCAGACTTGCCTCGCGACTAGGCTTCCAGTCCAGAAAGGAGCGGGATGCGCGAGACTGGGAGATGCTACTGGCGCCTTCCTGGCCTCAGCTCCACTCCTTCCTTGCCTTTGCACCTAGTCCCCAGGCGTTCTTGTGGAGGGCTTAGTTGCCGGTGGGTTGCACACTGCCAAGCTCTCCAGCTTGAGGGCTCTAGTAGAGGCAAAGTGAGGGCGACTGGAAGTCTATTCTTATGGTTGCTTGACAGCCCAGACTCAGCACAGCACGGAGAGCACAAGGCTCACAGGGCCCCTGGCTGGGGTCTGCAGCCCCACACACGCGGAGGCTGACTCGGTGAGCGCCCAGAAGGTGCCTGACAGACGTCATTTCCCTAGTGCTCTCCTCCCCAGCAGAGACGTGTGCAGGTGGTTGGGGCCTGCCCCTGCGTGTCTGGGCTCCCGTCCACAGCCCCAGCTCAGGGAAGCAGCTCCTGAGCCAAGACCTGTGGGAGGCGCAGGGGGCCCCGCCTGGAAGCCTAGTTTCCAGCATGCGGGAAGCGAGCCTCCTCGGGAGAAGAGAAGGCAGCCCTGCTGTGTGCGGCTGCATTCACTGCTTTGGCGGAGCCGAGTGCGCCTCCAGTACGGCAGAGCTCCAGCTCTGCTCAGAGGCCCGATCTGGCAGAGGGCTGGCGTGAGGCTGCTCTGCCCTGGGCGAGCCTTGCCCAGACTTGCCTCGCGGCTAGGCTTCTAGTCCAGAAAGGAGCGGGCTGCGCGAGACAGGGAGATGCTACTGGCGCCTTCCTGGCCTCAGCTCCACTCCTGCCTTGCCTTTGCACCTAGTCCCCAGGCGTTCTTGTGGAGGGCTTAGTTGCCGGTGGGTTGCACACTGCCAAGCGCTCCAGCTTGAGGGCTCTAGTAGAGGCAAAGTGAGGGCAACTGAAATTCTATTCTTACGGTTGCTTGACCGCCCAGACTCAGCACAGCACGGAGAGCACAAGGCTCACAGGGCCCGTGTTTGGGGTCTGCAGCCCCACACACGCGGAGGCTGACTCGGTGAGCGCCCAGAAGGTGCCTGACAGACGTCATTTCCCTAGTGCTCTCCTCCCCAGCAGAGACGTGTGCAGGTGGTTGGGGCCTGCCCCTGCGTGTCTGGGCTCCCGTCCACAGCCCCAGCTCAGGGAAGCAGCTCCTGAGCCAAGACCTGTGGGAGGCGCAGGGGGTCCCGCCTGGAAGCCTAGTTTCCAGCATGCGGGAAGCGAGCCTCCTCGGGAGAAGAGAAGGCAGCCCTGCTGTGTGCGGCTGCATTCACTGCTTTGGCGGAGCCGAGTGCGCCTCCAGTACGGCAGAGCTCCAGCTCTGCTCAGAGGCCCGATCTGGCAGAGTTGCTGGCGTGAGGCTGCTCTGCCCTGGGCGAGCCTTGCCCAAACTTGCCTCGCGGCTAGGCTTCCAGTCCAGAAAGGAGCGGGCTGCGCGAGACTGGGAGATGCTACTGGCGCCTTCCTGGCCTCAGCACCACTCCTGCCTTACCTTTGCACCTAGTCCTCAGGCTTTCTTGTGGAGAGCTTAGTTGCCGGTGGGTTGCACACTGCCAACCGCTCCAGCAGAGAGGGCTCTATTAGAGGCAATGGGAGGGCAACTGCAGGGCTCCTCCAGCGGTTGCGTGACCGCCCAGACTCAGCACAGCACGGAGAGCACAAGGCTCACAGGGCCTCTGGCTGTGGTCTGCAGCCCCACACACGCTGAGGCTGACTCGGTGAGCGCCCAGAAGGTGCCTGACAGACGTCATTTCCCTAGTGCTCTCCTCCCCAGCAGAGACGTGTGCAGGTGGTTGGGGCCTGCCCCTGCGTGTCTGGGCTCCCGTCCACAGCCCCAGCTCAGGGAAGCAGCTCCTCAGCCAAGACCGGTAGGAGGCGTGGGGCGCCCCCTCCTGGAAGCCTAGTGCACAGCATGAGGGAAGCGATCCTCCTTGGGAGAAGAGGAGGCAGCCCAGATGCGTGGGGCTGCAATCACTGTTTGGGCGGAGAAGGGTGCGCCTCCAGTACGGCAGAGCTCCAGCTCTGCTCAGAGGCCCGATCTGGCAGAGGGCTGGCGTGAGGCTGCTCTGCCCTGGGCGAGCCTTGCCCAGACTTGCCTCGCGGCTAGGCTTCCAGTCCAGAAAGGAGCGGGCTGCGCGAGACTGGGAGATGCTACTGGCGCCTTCCTGGCCTCAGCTCCACTCCTGCCTTGCCTTTGCACCTAGTCCCCAGGCGTTCTTGTGGAGGGCTTAGTTGCCGGTGGGTTGCACACTGCCAAGCGCTCCAGCTTGAGGGCTCTAGTAGAGGCAAAGTGAGGGCAACTGAAAGTCTATTCTTATGGTTGCTTGACCGCCCAGACTCAGCACAGCACGGAGAGCACAAGGCTCACAGGGTCCCTGGCTGGGGTCTGCAGCCCCACACACGCGGAGGCTGACTCGGTGAGCGCACAGAAGGTGCCTGACAGACGTCATTTCCCTAGTGCTCTCCTCCACAGCAGAGACGTGTGCAGGTGGTTGGGGCCTGCCCCTGCGTGTCTGGGCTCCCGTCCACAGCCCCAGCTCAGGGAAGCAGCTCCTGAGCCAAGACCTGTGGAGGGCGCAGGGGGACCCGCCTGGAAGCCTAGTTTACAGCATGCGGGAAGTGAGCCTCCTCGGGAGAAGAGAAGGCAGCCCTGCTGTGTGCGGCTGCATTCACTGCTTTGGCGGAGCCGAGTGCGCCTCCAGTACGGCAGAGCTCCAGCTCTGCTCAGAGGCCCGATCTGGCAGAGTTGCTGGCGTGAGGCTGCTCTGCCCTGGGCGAGCCTTGCCCAGACTTGCCTCGCGGCTAGGCTTCCAGTCCAGAAAGGAGCGGGCTGCGCGAGACTGGGAGATGCTACTGGCGCCTTCCTGGCCTCAGCACCACTCCTGCCTTGCCTTTGCACCTAGTCCTCAGGCGTTCTTGTGGAGGGCTTAGTTGCCGGTGGGTTGCACACTGCCAAGCGCTCCAGCAGAGAGGGCTCTATTAGAGGCAATGGGAGGGCAACTGCAGGGCTCCTCCAGCGGTTGCTTGACCGCCCAGACTCAGCACAGCACGGAGAGCACAAGGCTCACAGGGCCTCTGGCTGTGGTCTGCAGCCCCACACACGCAGAAGCTGACTCGGTGAGCGCCCAGAAGGTGCCTGACAGACGTCATTTCCCTAGTGCTCTCCTCCCCAGCAGAGACGTGTGCAGGTGGTTGGGGCCTGCCCCTGCGTGTCTGGGCTCCCGTCCACAGCCCCAGCTCAGGGAAGCAGCTCATCAGCCAAGACCTGTGGAGGGCGCAGTGAGCCCAGCCTGGAAGCCTAGTTTACAGCATGCGGGAAGCGAGCCTCCTCGGGAGAAGAGAAGGTAGCCCTGCTGTGTGCGGCTGCATTCACTGCTTTGGCGGAGCCGAGTGCGCCTCCAGTACGGCAGAGCTCCAGCTCTGCTCAGAGGCCCGATCTGGCAGAGTTGCTGGCGTGAGGCTGCTCTGCCCTGGGCGAGCCTTGCCCAGACTTGCCTCGCGGCTAGGCTTCCAGTCCAGAAAGGAGCGGGCTGCGCGAGACTGGGAGATGCTACTGGCGCCTTCCTGGCCTCAGCACCACTCCTGCCTTACCTTTGCACCTAGTCCTCAGGCGTTCTTGTGGAGGGCTTAGTTGCCGGTGGGTTGCACACTGCCAAGCGCTCCAGCAGAGTGGGCTCTATTAGAGGCAATGGGAGGGCAACTGCAGGGCTCCTCCAGCGGTTGCTTGACCGCCCAGACTCAGCACAGCACGGAGAGCACAAGGCTCACAGGGCCTCTGGCTGTGGTCTGCAGCCCCACACACGCGGAGCCTCACTCGGTGAGCGCCCAGAAGGTGCCTGACAGACGTCTTTTCCCTAGTGCTCTCCTCCCCAGCAGAGACGTGTGCAGGTGGTTGGGGCCTGCCCCTGCGTGTCTGGGCTCCCGTCCACAGCCCCAGCTCAGGGAAGCAGCTCCTCAACCAAGACCTGTAGGAGGAGCGGGGCGCCCCCGCCTGGAAGCCTTGTGCACAGCATGAGGGAAGCGAGACTCCTTGGGAGAAGAGGAAGCAGCCCAGATGCGTGGGGCTGCAATCACTGCTTAGGCGGAGCCGAGTGCGCCTCCAGTACGGCAGAGCTCCAGCTCTGCTCAGAGGCCCGATCTGGCAGAGGGCTGGCGTGAGGCTGCTCTGCCCTGGGCGAGCCTTGCCCAGACTTGCCTCGCGGCTAGGCTTCCAGTCCAGAAAGGAGCGGGCTGCGCGAGACTGGGAGATGCTACTGGCGCCTTCCTGGCCTCAGCACCACTCCTGCCTTACCTTTGCACCTAGTCCTCAGGCGTTCTTGTGGAGGGCTTAGTTTCCGGTGGGTTGCACACTGCCAAGCGCTCCAGCAGAGAGGGCTCTATTAGAGGCAATGGGAGGGTAACTGCAGGGCTCCTCCAGCGGTTGCTTGACCGCCCAGACTCAGCACAGCACGGAGAGCACAAGGCTCACAGGGCCTCTGGCTGTGGTCTGCAGCCCCACACACGCTGAGGCTGACTCGGTGAGCGCCCAGAAGGTGCCTGACAGACGTCATTTCCCTAGTGCTCTCCTCCCCAGCAGAGACGTGTGCAGGTGGTTGGGGCCTGCCCCTGCGTGTCTGGGCTCCCGTCCACAGCCCCAGCTCAGGGAAGCAGCTCCTCAGCCCAAACCTGTAGGAGGCGCGGGGCGCCCCCGCCTGGAAGCCTAGTGCACAGCATGAGGGAAGCGAGCCTCCTTGGGAGAAGAGGAGGCAGCCCAGATGCGTGGGGCTGCAATCACTGCTTGGGCGGAGCCGAGCGCGACTCCAGTACGGCAGAGCTCCAGCTCTGCTCAGAGGCCCGATCTGGCAGAGGGCTGGCGTGAGGCTGCTCTGCCCTGGGCGAGTCTTGCCCAGACTTGCCTCGCGGCTAGGCTTCCACTCCAGAAAGGAGCGGGCTGCGCGAGACTGGGAGATGCTACTGGCGCCTTCCTGGCCTCAGCTCCACTCCTGCCTTGCCTTTGCACCTAGTCCCCAGGCGTTCTTGTGTAGGGCTTAGTTGCCGGTGGGTTGCACACTGCCAAGCGCTCCAGCTTGAGGGCTCTAGTAGAGGCAAAGTGAGGGCAACTGAAAGTCTATTCTTACCGTTGCTTGACCGCCCAGACTCAGCACAGCACGGAGAGCACAAGGCTCACAGGGCCTCTGGCTGTGGTCTGCAGCCCCTCACACGCGGAGGCTGACTCGATGAGCGCCTAGAAGGTGCCTGACAGACGTCTTTTCCCTAGTGCTCTCCTCCCCAGCAGAGACGTGTGCAGGTTGTTGGGGCCTGCCCCTGCGTGTCTGGGCTCCCGTCCACAGCCCCAGCTCAGGGAAGCAGCTCCTCAGCCAAGACCTGTAGGAGGCGCGGGGCGCCCCCGCCTGGAAGCCTTGTGCACAGCATGAGGGAAGCGAGCCTCCTTGGGAGAAGAGGAAGCAGCCCAGATGCGTGGGGCTGCAATCACTGCTTGGGCGGAGCCGAGTGCGCCTCCAGTACGGCAGAGCTCCAGCTCTGCTCAGAGGCCCGATCTGGCAGAGGGCTGGCGTGAGGCTGCTCTGCCCTGGGCGAGCCTTGCCCAGACTTGCCTCGCGGCTAGGCTTCCAGTCCAGAAAGGAGCGGGCTGCGCGAGACTGGGAGATGCTACTGGCTCCTTCCTGGCCTCAGCTCCACTTCTGCCTTACCTTTGCACCTAGTCCCCAGGCGTTCTTGTGGAGGGCTTAGTTGCTGGTGGGTTGCACACTGCCAAGCGCTCCAGCTTGAGGGCTCTAGAAGAGGCAAAGTGAGGGCAACTGAAAGTCTATTCTTACGGTTGCTTGACCGCCCAGACTCAGCACAGCACGGAGAGCACAAGGCTCACAGGGCCCCTGGCTGGGGTCTGCAGCCCCACACACGCGGAGGCTGACTCGGTGAGCGCCCAGAAGGTGCCTGACAGACGTCATTTCCCTAGTGCTCTCCTCCCAAGCAGAGACGTGTGCAGGTGGTTGGGGCCTGCCCCTGCGTGTCTGGGCTCCCGTCCACAGCCCCAGCTCAGGGAAGCAGCTCCTAAGCCAAGACCTGTGGGAGGCGCAGGGGGCCCCGCCTGGAAGCCTAGTTTCCAGCATGCGGGAAGCGAGCCTCCTCGGGAGAACAGAAGGCAGCCCTGCTGTGTGCGGCTGCGTTCACTGCTTTGGCGTAGCTGAGTACGCCTCCAGTACGGCAGAGCTCCAGCTCTGCTCAGAGGCCCGATCTGGCAGAGTTCCTGGCGTGAGGCTGCTCTGCCATTTGCGAGCCTTGCCCAAACTTGCCTCGCGGCTAGGCTTCCAGTCCAGAAAGGAGCGGGCTGCGCGAGACTGGGAGATGCTACTGGCGCCTTCCTGGCCTCAGCTCCACTCCTGCCTTGCCTTTGCAGCTAGTCCCCAGTCTTTCTTGTGTAGGGCTTAGTTGCCGGTGGGTTGCACACTGCCAAGCGCTCCAGCTTTAGGGCTCTAGTAGAGGCAAAGTGAGGGCAACTGAAAGTCTATTCTTACGGTTGCTTGACCGCCCAGACTCAGCACAGCACGGAGAGCACAAGGCTCACAGGGTCTCTGGCTGTGGTCTGCAGCCCCACTCACGCGGAGGCTGACTCGGTGAGCGCCCAGAAGGTGCCTGACAGACGTCTTTTCCCTAGTGCTCTCCTCCCCAGCAGAGACGTGTGCAGGTGGTTGGGGCCTGCCCCTGCGTGTCTGGGCTCCCGTCCACAGCCCCAGCTCAGGGAAGCAGCTCCTCAGCCAAGACCTGTAGGAGGCGCGGGGCGCCCCCGCCTGGAAGCCTTGTGCACAGCATGAGGGAAGCGAGCCTCCTTGGGAGAAGAGGAAGCAGCCCAGATGCGTGGGGCTGCAATCACTGCTTGGGCGGAGCCGAGTGCGCCTCCAGTACGGCAGAGCTCCAGCTCTGCTCAGAGGCCCGATCTGGCAGAGGGCTGGCGTGAGGCTGCTCTGCCCTGGGCGAGCCTTGCCCAGACTTGCCTCGCGACTAGGCTTCCAGTCCAGAAAGGAGCGGGATGCGCGAGACTGGGAGATGCTACTGGCGCCTTCCTGGCCTCAGCTCCACTCCTTCCTTGCCTTTGCACCTAGTCCCCAGGCGTTCTTGTGGAGGGCTTAGTTGCCGGTGGGTTGCACACTGCCAAGCTCTCCAGCTTGAGGGCTCTAGTAGAGGCAAAGTGAGGGCGACTGGAAGTCTATTCTTATGGTTGCTTGACAGCCCAGACTCAGCACAGCACGGAGAGCACAAGGCTCACAGGGCCCCTGGCTGGGGTCTGCAGCCCCACACACGCGGAGGCTGACTCGGTGAGCGCCCAGAAGGTGCCTGACAGACGTCATTTCCCTAGTTCTCCCCTCCCCAGCAGAGACGTGTGCAGGTGGTTGGGGCCTGCCCCTGCGTGTCTGGGCTCCCGTCCACAGCCCCAGCTCAGGGAAGCAGCTCCTGAGCCAAGACCTGTGGAGGGCGCAGGGGGCCCCCCTGGAAGCCTAGTTTACAGCATGCGGGAAGTGAGCCTCCTCGGGAGAAGAGAAGGCAGCCCTGCTGTGTGCGGCTGCATTCACTGCTTTGGCGGAGCCGAGTGCGCCTCTAGTACGGCAGAGCTCCAGCTCTGCTCAGAGGCCCGATCTGGCAGAGTTGCTGGCGTGAGGCTGCTCTGCCCTGGGCGAGCCTTGCCCAGACTTGCCTCGCGGCTAGGCTTCCAGTCCAGAAAGGAGCGGGCTGCGCGAGACTGGGAGATGCTACTGGCGCCTTCCTGGCCTCAGCACCACTCCTGCCTTACCTTTGCACCTAGTCCTCAGGCGTTCTTGTGGAGGGCTTAGTTGCCGGTGGGTTGCACACTGCCAAGCGCTCCAGCAGAGAGGGCTCTATTAGAGGCAATGGGAGGGCAACTGCAGGGCTCCTCCAGCGGTTGCTTGACCGCCCAGACTTAGCACAGCACGGAGAGCACAAGGCTCACAGGGCCTCTGGCTGTGGTCTGCAGCCCCACACACGCTGAGGCTGACTCGGTGAGCGCCCAGAAGGTGCCTGACAGACGTCATTTCCCGAGTGCTCTCCTCCCCAGCAGAGACGTGTGCAGGTGGTTGGGGCCTGGCCCTGCGTGTCTGGGCTCCCGTCCACAGCCCCAGCTCAGGGAAGCAGCTCCTCAGCCAAGACCTGTAGGAGGCGCGGGGCGCCCCCTCCTGGAAGCCTAGTGCAAAGCATGAAGGAAGCGATCCTCCTTGGGAGAAGAGGAGGCAGCCCAGATGCGTGGGGCTGCAATCACTGCTTGGGCGGAGCCGGGTGCGCCTCCAGTACGGCAGAGCTCCAGCTCTGCTCAGAGGCCCGATCTGGCAGAGGGCTGGCGTGAGGCTGCTCTGCCCTGGGCGAGCCTTGCCCAGACTTGCCTCGCGGCTAGGCTTCCAGTCCAGAAAGGAGCGGGCTGCGCGAGACTGGGAGATGCTACTGGCGCCTTCCTGGCCTCAGCTCCACTCCTGCCTTGCCTTGCACCTAGTCCCCAGGCGTTCTTGTGGAGGGCTTAGTTGCCGGTGGGTTGCACACTGCCAAGCGCTCCAGCTTGAGGGCTCTAGTAGAGGCAAAGTGAGGGCAACTGGAAGTCTATTCTTATGGTTGCTTGACCGCCCAGACTCAGCACAGCACGGAGAGCACAAGGCTCACAGGGCCCCTGGCTGGGGTCTGCAGCCCCACACACGCGGAGGCTGACTCGGTGAGCTCCCAGAAGTTGCCTGACAGACGTCATTTCGCTAGTGCTCTCCTCCCCAGCAGAGACGTGTGCAGGTGGTTGGGGCCTGCCCCTGCGTGTCTGGGCTCCCGTCCACAGCCCCAGCTCAGGGAAGCAGCTCCTGAGCCAAGACCTGTGGGAGGCGCAGGGGGCCCCGCCTGGAAGCCTAGTTTCCAGCATGCGGGAAGCGAGCCTCCTCGGGAGAAGAGAAGGCAGCCCTGCTGTGTGCGGCTGCATTCACTGCTTTGGCGGAGCTGAGTGCGCCTCCAGTACGGCAGAGCTCCAGCTCTCCTCAGAGGCCCTATCTGGCAGAGTTCCTGGCGTGAGGCTGCTCTGCCATTTGCGAGCCTTGCCCAAACTTGCCTCGCGGCTAGGCTTCCAGTCCAGAATGGAGCGGGCTGCGCGAGACTGGGAGATTCTACTGGCGCCTTCCTGGCCTCAGCTCCACTCCTGCCTTGCCTTTGCACCTAGTCCCCAGGCTTTCTTGTGTAGGGCTTAGTTGCCGGTGGGTTGCACACTGCCAAGCGCTCCAGCTTGAGGGCTCTAGTAGAGGCAAAGTGAGGGCAACTGAAAGTCTATTCTTACGGTTGCTTGACCGCCCAGACTCAGCACAGCACGGAGAGCACAAGGCTCACAGGGCCTCTGGCTGTGGTCTGCAGCCCCACACACGCGGAGCCTGACTCGGTAAGCGCCCAGAAGGTGCCTGACAGACGTCTTTTCCCTAGTGCTCTCCTCCCCAGCAGAGACGTGTGCAGGTGGTTGGGGCCTGCCCCTGCGTGTCTGGGCTCCCGTCCACAGCCCCAGCTCAGGGAAGCAGCTCCTCAACCAAGACCTGTAGGAGGCGCGGGGCGCCCCCGCCTGGAAGCCTTGTGCACAGCATGAGGGAAGCGAGCCTCCTTGGGAGAAGAGGAAGCAGCCCAGATGTGTGGGGCTGCAATCACTGCTTGGGCGGAGCCGAGTGCGCCTCCAGTACGGCAGAGCTCCAGCTCTGCTCAGAGGCCCGATCTGGCAGAGGGCTGGCGTGAGGCTGCTCTGCCCTGGGCGAGCCTTGCCCAGACTTGCCTCGCGGCTAGGCTTCCAGTCCAGAAAGGAGCGGGCTGCGCGAGACTGGGAGATGCTACTGGCGCCTTCCTGGCCTCAGCTCCACTCCTGCCTTGCCTTTGCACCTAGTCCCCAGGCGTTCTTGTGTAGGGCTTAGTTGCCGGTGGGTTGCACACTGCCAAGCGCTCTAGCTTGAGGGCTCTAGTAGAGGCAAAGTGAGGGCAACTGAAAGTCTATTCTTATCGTTGCTTGACCGCCCAGACTCAGCACAGCACGGAGAGCACAAGGCTCACAGGGCCCCTGGCTGGGGTCTGCAGCCCCACACACGCGGAGGCTGACTTGGTGAGCGCCCAGAAGGTGCCTGACAGACGTCATTTCCCTAGTGCTCTCCTCCACAGCAGAGACGTGTGCAGGTGGTTGGGGCCTGCCCCTGCGTGTCTGGGCTCCCGTCCACAGCCCCAGCTCAGGGAAGCAGCTCCTGAGCCAAGACCTGTGGAGGGCGCAGGGGGCCCCTCCTGGAAGCCTAGTTTACAGCATGCGGGAAGTGAGCCTCCTCGGGAGAAGAGAAGGCAGCCCTGCTGTGTGCGGCTGCATTCACTGCTTTGGCGGAGCCGAGTGCGCCTCCAGTACGGCAGAGCTCCAGCTCTGCTCAGAGGCCCGATCAGGCAGAGTTGCTGGCGTGAGGCTGCACTGCCCTGGGCGAGCCTTGCCCAGACTTGCCTCGCGGCTAGGCTTCCAGTCCAGAAAGGAGCGGGCTGCGCGAGACTGGGAGATGCTACTGGCGCCTTCCTGGCCTCAGCTCCACTCCTGCCTTGCCTTTGCACCTAGTCCCCAGGCGTTCTTGTGGAGGGCTTAGTTGCCGGTGGGTTGCACACTGCCAAGCGCTCCAGCTTGAGGGCTCTAGTAGAGGCAAAGTGAGGGCAACTGAAAGTCTATTCTTACGGTTGCTTGACCGCCCAGACTCAGCACAGCACGGAGAGCACAAGGCTCACAGGGCCTCTGGCTGTGGTCTGCAGCCCCACACACGCGGAGGCTGACTCGGTGAGCCCCCAGAAGGTGCCTGACAGACGTCATTTCGCTAGTGCTCTCCTCCCCAGCAGAGACGTGTGCAGGTGGTTGGGGCCTGCCCCTGCGTGTCTGGGCTCCCGTCCACAGCCCCAGCTCAGGGAAGCAGCTCCTCAGCCCAGACCTGTAGGAGGCGCGGGGCGCCCCCGCCTGGAAGCCTAGTGCACAGCATGAGGGAAGCGAGCCTCCTTGGGAGAAGAGGAGGCAGCCCAGATGCGTGGGGCTGCAATCACTGCTTGGGCGGAGCCGAGTGCGCCTCCAGTACGGCAGAGCTCCAGCTCTGCTCAGAGGCCAGATCTGGCAGAGGACTGGCGTGAGGCTGCTCTGCCCTGGGCGAGTCTTGCCCAGACTTGCCTCGCGGCTAGGCTTCCACTCCAGAAAGGAGCGGGCTGCGCGAGACTGGGAGATGCTACTGGCGCCTTCCTGGCCTCAGCTCCACTCCTGCCTTGCCTTTGCACCTAGTCCCCAGGCGTTCTTGTGGAGGGCTTAGTTGCCGGTGGGTTGCACACTGCCAAGCGCTCCAGCTTGAGGGCTCTAGTAGAGGCAAAGTGAGGGCAACTGAAAGTCTATTCTTACGGTTGCTTGACCGCCCAGACTCCGCACAGCACGGAGAGCACAAGGCTCACAGGGCCTCTGGCTGTGGTCTGCAGCCCCACACACGCGGAGGCTGACTCGGTGAGCGCCCAGAAGGTGCCTGACAGACGTCTTTTCCCTAGTGCTCTCCTCCCCAGCAGAGACGTGTGCAGGTGGTTGGGGCCTGCCCCTGCGTGTCTGGGCTCCCGTCCACAGCCCCAGCTCAGGGAAGCAGCTCCTGAGCCAAGAACTGTGGAGGGCGCAGGGGGCCCCGCCTGGAAGCCTAGTTTACAGCATGCGGGAAGTGAGCCTCCTCGGGAGAAGAGAAGGCATCCCTGCTGTGTGCGGCTGCATTCACTGCTTTGGCGGAGCCGAGTGCGCCTCCAGTACGGCAGAGCTCCAGCTCTGCTCAGAGGCCCGATCTGGCAGAGTTGCAGGCGTGAGGCTGCACTGCCCTGGGCGAGCCTTGCCCAGACTTGCCTCGCGGCTAGGCTTCCAGTCCAGAAAGGAGCGGGCTGCGCGAGACTGGGAGATGCTACTGGCGCCTTCCTGGCCTCAGCACCACTCCTGCCTTACCTTTGCACCTAGTCCTCAGGCGTTCTTGTGGAGGGCTTAGTTTCCGGTGGGTTGCACACTGCCAAGCGCTCCAGCAGAGAGGGCTCTATTAGAGGCAATGGGAGGGCAACTGCAGGGCTCCTCCAGCGGTTGCTTGACCGCCCAGACTCAGCACAGCACGGAGAGCACAAGGCTCACAGGGCCTCTGGCTGTGGTCTGCAGCCCCACACACGCTGAGGCTGACTCGGTGAGCGCCCAGAAGGTGCCTGACAGACGTCATTTCCCTAGTGCTCTCCTCCCCAGCAGAGACGTGTGCAGGTGGTTGGGGCCTGGCCCTGCGTGTCTGGGCTCCCGTCCACAGCCCCAGCTCAGGGAAGCAGTTCCTGAGCCAAGACCTGTGGGAGGCGCAGGGAGCCCCGCCTGGAAGCCTAGTTTCCAGCATGCGGGAAGCGAGCCTCCTCGGGAGAAGAGAAGGCAGCCCTGCTGTGTGCGGCTGCATTCACTGCTTTGGCGGAGCCGAGTGCGCCTCCAGTACGGCAGAGCTCCAGCTCTGCTCAGAGGCCCGATCTGGCAGAGTTGCTGGCGTGAGGCTGCTCTGCCATGTGCGAGCCTTGCCCAAACTTGCCTCGCGGCTAGGCTTCCAGTCAAGAAAAGGAGCGGGCTGCGCGAGACTGGGAGATGCTACTGGCGCCTTCCTGGCCTCAGCTCCACTCCTGCCTTGCCTTTGCACCTAGTCCCCAGGCGTTCTTGTGGAGGGCTTAGTTGCCGGTGGGTTGCACACTGCCAAGCGCTCCAGCTTGAGGGCTCTAGTAGAGGCAAAGTGAGGGCAACTGAAAGTCTATTCTTACGGTTGCTTGACCGCCCAGACTCAGCACAGCACGGAGAGCACAAGGCTCACAGGGCCTCTGGCTGTGGTCTGCAGCCCCACACACGCGGAGGCTGACTCGGTGAGCCCCCAGAAGGTGCCTGACAGACGTCATTTCGCTAGTGCTCTCCTCCCCAGCAGAGACGTGTGCAGGTGGTTGGGGCCTGCCCCTGCGTGTCTGGGCTCCCGTCCACAGCCCCAGCTCAGGGAAGCAGCTCCTCAGCCCAGACCTGTAGGAGGCGCGGGGCGCCCCCGCCTGGAAGCCTAGTGCACAGCATGAGGGAAGCGAGCCTCCTTGGGAGAAGAGGAGGCAGCCCAGATGCGTGGGGCTGCAATCACTGCTTGGGCGGAGCCGAGTGCGCCTCCAGTACGGCAGAGCTCCAGCTCTGCTCAGAGGCCAGATCTGGCAGAGGACTGGCGTGAGGCTGCTCTGCCCTGGGCGAGTCTTGCCCAGACTTGCCTCGCGGCTAGGCTTCCACTCCAGAAAGGAGCGGGCTGCGCGAGACTGGGAGATGCTACTGGCGCCTTCCTGGCCTCAGCTCCACTCCTGCCTTGCCTTTGCACCTAGTCCCCAGGCGTTCTTGTGGAGGGCTTAGTTGCCGGTGGGTTGCACACTGCCAAGCGCTCCAGCTTGAGGGCTCTAGTAGAGGCAAAGTGAGGGCAACTGAAAGTCTATTCTTACGGTTGCTTGACCGCCCAGACTCCGCACAGCACGGAGAGCACAAGGCTCACAGGGCCTCTGGCTGTGGTCTGCAGCCCCACACACGCGGAGGCTGACTCGGTGAGCGCCCAGAAGGTGCCTGACAGACGTCTTTTCCCTAGTGCTCTCCTCCCCAGCAGAGACGTGTGCAGGTGGTTGGGGCCTGCCCCTGCGTGTCTGGGCTCCCGTCCACAGCCCCAGCTCAGGGAAGCAGCTCCTGAGCCAAGAACTGTGGAGGGCGCAGGGGGCCCCGCCTGGAAGCCTAGTTTACAGCATGCGGGAAGTGAGCCTCCTCGGGAGAAGAGAAGGCATCCCTGCTGTGTGCGGCTGCATTCACTGCTTTGGCGGAGCCGAGTGCGCCTCCAGTACGGCAGAGCTCCAGCTCTGCTCAGAGGCCCGATCTGGCAGAGTTGCAGGCGTGAGGCTGCACTGCCCTGGGCGAGCCTTGCCCAGACTTGCCTCGCGGCTAGGCTTCCAGTCCAGAAAGGAGCGGGCTGCGCGAGACTGGGAGATGCTACTGGCGCCTTCCTGGCCTCAGCACCACTCCTGCCTTACCTTTGCACCTAGTCCTCAGGCGTTCTTGTGGAGGGCTTAGTTTCCGGTGGGTTGCACACTGCCAAGCGCTCCAGCAGAGAGGGCTCTATTAGAGGCAATGGGAGGGCAACTGCAGGGCTCCTCCAGCGGTTGCTTGACCGCCCAGACTCAGCACAGCACGGAGAGCACAAGGCTCACAGGGCCTCTGGCTGTGGTCTGCAGCCCCACACACGCTGAGGCTGACTCGGTGAGCGCCCAGAAGGTGCCTGACAGACGTCATTTCCCTAGTGCTCTCCTCCCCAGCAGAGACGTGTGCAGGTGGTTGGGGCCTGGCCCTGCGTGTCTGGGCTCCCGTCCACAGCCCCAGCTCAGGGAAGCAGTTCCTGAGCCAAGACCTGTGGGAGGCGCAGGGAGCCCCGCCTGGAAGCCTAGTTTCCAGCATGCGGGAAGCGAGCCTCCTCGGGAGAAGAGAAGGCAGCCCTGCTGTGTGCGGCTGCATTCACTGCTTTGGCGGAGCCGAGTGCGCCTCCAGTACGGCAGAGCTCCAGCTCTGCTCAGAGGCCCGATCTGGCAGAGTTGCTGGCGTGAGGCTGCTCTGCCATGTGCGAGCCTTGCCCAAACTTGCCTCGCGGCTAGGCTTCCAGTCAAGAAAAGGAGCGGGCTGCGCGAGACTGGGAGATGCTACTGGCGCCTTCCTGGCCTCAGCTCCACTCCTGCCTTGCCTTTGCACCTATTCCCCAGGCTTTCTTGTGTAGGGCTTAGTTGCCGGTGGGTTGCACACTGCCAAGCGCTCCAGCTTGAGGGCTTTAGTAGAGGCAAAGTGAGGGCAACTGAAAGTCTATTCTTATGGTTGCTTGACCGCCCAGACTCAGCACAGCACGGAGAGCACAAGGCTCACAGGGCCTCTGGCTGTGGTCTGCAGCCCCACACACGCTGAGGCTGACTCGGTGAGCGCCCAGAAGGTGCCTGACAGACGTCATTTCCCTAGTGCTCTCCTCCCCAGCAGAGACGTGTCCAGGTGGTTGGGGCCTGGCCCTGCGTGTCTGGGCTCCCGTCCACAGCCCCAGCTCAGGGAAGCAGCTCCTCAGCCAAGACCTGTAGGAGGCGCGGGGCGCCCCCGCCTGGAAGCCTAGTGCACAGCATGAGGGAAGTGAGCCTCCTTGGGAGAAGAGGAGACAGCCCAGATGCGTGGGGCTGCAATCACTGCTTGGGCGGAGCCGAGTGCGCCTCCAGTACGGCAGAGCTCCAGCTCTGCTCAGAGGCCCGATCTGGCAGAGGGCTGGCGTGAGGCTGCTCTGCCCTGGGCGAGCCTTGCCCAGACTTGCCTCGCGGCTAGGCTTCCAGTCCAGAAAGGAGCGGGCTGCGCGAGACTGGGAGATGCTACTGGCGCCTTCCTGGCCTCAGCTCCACTCCTGCCTTGCCTTTGCACCTAGTCCCCAGGCGTTCTTGTGGAGGGCTTAGTTGCCGGTGGGTTGCACACTGCCAAGCGCTCCAGCTTGAGGGCTCTAGTAGAGGCAAAGTGAGGGCAACTGAAAGTCTATTCTTATCGTTGCTTGACCGCCCAGACTCAGCACAGCACGGAGAGCACAAGGCTCACAGGGCCCCTGGCTGGGGTCTGCAGCCCCACACACGCGGAGGCTGACTCGGTGAGCGCACAGAAGGTGCCTGACAGACGTCATTTCCCTAGTGCTCTCCTCCACAGCAGAGACGTGTGCAGGTGGTTGGGGCCTGCCCCTGCGTGTCTGGGCTCCCGTCCACAGCCCCAGCTCAGGGAAGCAGCTCCTGAACCAAGACCTGTGGAGGGCGCAGGGGGCCCCGCCTGGAAGCCTAGTTTACAGCATGCGGGAAGTGAGCCTCCTCGGGAGAAGAGAAGGCAGCCCTGCTGTGTGCGGCTGCATTCACTGCTTTGGCGGAGCCGAGTGCGCCTCCAGTACGGCAGAGCTCCAGCTCTGCTCAGAGGCCCGATCTGGCAGAGTTGCTGGCGTGAGGCTGCACTGCCCTGGGCGAGCCTTGCCCAGACTTGCCTCGCGGCTAGGCTTCCAGTCCAGAAAGGAGCGGGCTGCGCGAGACTAGGAGATGATACTGGCGCCTTCCTGGCCTCAGCTCCACTCCTGCCTTGCCTTTGCACCTAGTCCCCAGGCGTTCTTGTGGAGGGCTTAGTTGCCGGTGGGTTGCACACTGCCAAGCGCTCCAGCAGAGAGGGCTCTATTAGAGGCAATGGGAGGGCAACTGCAGGGCTCCTCCAGCGGTTGCGTGACCGCCCAGACTCAGCACAGCACGGAGAGCACAAGGCTCACAGGGCCTCTGGCTGTGGTCTGCAGCCCCACACACGCTGAGGCTGACTCGGTGAGCGCCCAGAAGGTGCCTGACAGACGTCATTTCCCTAGTGCTCTCCTCCCCAGCAGAGACGTGTGCAGGTGGTTGGGGCCTGCCCCTGCGTGTCTGGGCTCCCGTCCACAGCCCCAGCTCAGGGAAGCAGCTCCTCAGCCCAGACCTGTAGGAGGCGCGGGGCGCCCCCGCCTGGAAGCCTAGTGCACAGCATGAGGGAAGCGAGCCTCCTTGGGAGAAGAGGAGGCAGCCCAGATGCGTGGGGCTGCAATCACTGCTTGGGCGGAGCCGAGTGCGCCTCCAGTACGGCAGAGCTCCAGCTCTGCTCAGAGGCCAGATCTGGCAGAGGGCTGGCGTGAGGCTGCTCTGCCCTGGGCGAGTCTTGCCCAGACTTGCCTCGCGGCTAGGCTTCCACTCCAGAAAGGAGCGGGCTGCGCGAGACTGGGAGATGCTACTGGCGCCTTCCTGGCCTCAGCTCCACTCCTGCCTTGCCTTTGCACCTAGTCCCCAGGCGTTCTTGTGGAGGGCTTAGTTGCCGGTGGGTTGCACACTGCCAAGCGCTCCAGCTTGAGGGCTCTAGTAGAGGCAAAGTGAGGGCAACTGAAAGTCTATTCTTATCGTTGCTTGACCGCCCAGACTCAGCACAGCACGGAGAGCACAAGGCTCACAGGGCCCCTGGCTGGGGTCTGCAGCCCCACACACGCGGAGGCTGACTTGGTGAGCGCCCAGAAGGTGCCTGACAGACGTCATTTCCCTAGTGCTCTCCTCCACAGCAGAGACGTGTGCAGGTGGTTGGGGCCTGCCCCTGCGTGTCTGGGCTCCCGTCCACAGCCCCAGCTCAGGGAAGCAGCTCCTGAGCCAAGACCTGTGGAGGGCGCAGGGGGCCCCTCCTGGAAGCCTAGTTTACAGCATGCGGGAAGTGAGCCTCCTCGGGAGAAGAGAAGGCAGCCCTGCTGTGTGCGGCTGCATTCACTGCTTTGGCGGAGCCGAGTGCGCCTCCAGTACGGCAGAGCTCCAGCTCTGCTCAGAGGCCCGATCAGGCAGAGTTGCTGGCGTGAGGCTGCACTGCCCTGGGCGAGCCTTGCCCAGACTTGCCTCGCGGCTAGGCTTCCAGTCCAGAAAGGAGCGGGCTGCGCGAGACTGGGAGATGCTACTGGCGCCTTCCTGGCCTCAGCTCCACTCCTGCCTTGCCTTTGCACCTAGTCCCCAGGCGTTCTTGTGGAGGGCTTAGTTGCCGGTGGGTTGCACACTGCCAAGCGCTCCAGCTTGAGGGCTCTAGTAGAGGCAAAGTGAGGGCAACTGAAAGTCTATTCTTACGGTTGCTTGACCGCCCAGACTCAGCACAGCACGGAGAGCACAAGGCTCACAGGGCCTCTGGCTGTGGTCTGCAGCCCCACACACGCGGAGGCTGACTCGGTGAGCCCCCAGAAGGTGCCTGACAGACGTCATTTCGCTAGTGCTCTCCTCCCCAGCAGAGACGTGTGCAGGTGGTTGGGGCCTGCCCCTGCGTGTCTGGGCTCCCGTCCACAGCCCCAGCTCAGGGAAGCAGCTCCTCAGCCCAGACCTGTAGGAGGCGCGGGGCGCCCCCGCCTGGAAGCCTAGTGCACAGCATGAGGGAAGCGAGCCTCCTTGGGAGAAGAGGAGGCAGCCCAGATGCGTGGGGCTGCAATCACTGCTTGGGCGGAGCCGAGTGCGCCTCCAGTACGGCAGAGCTCCAGCTCTGCTCAGAGGCCAGATCTGGCAGAGGACTGGCGTGAGGCTGCTCTGCCCTGGGCGAGTCTTGCCCAGACTTGCCTCGCGGCTAGGCTTCCACTCCAGAAAGGAGCGGGCTGCGCGAGACTGGGAGATGCTACTGGCGCCTTCCTGGCCTCAGCTCCACTCCTGCCTTGCCTTTGCACCTAGTCCCCAGGCGTTCTTGTGGAGGGCTTAGTTGCCGGTGGGTTGCACACTGCCAAGCGCTCCAGCTTGAGGGCTCTAGTAGAGGCAAAGTGAGGGCAACTGAAAGTCTATTCTTACGGTTGCTTGACCGCCCAGACTCCGCACAGCACGGAGAGCACAAGGCTCACAGGGCCTCTGGCTGTGGTCTGCAGCCCCACACACGCGGAGGCTGACTCGGTGAGCGCCCAGAAGGTGCCTGACAGACGTCTTTTCCCTAGTGCTCTCCTCCCCAGCAGAGACGTGTGCAGGTGGTTGGGGCCTGCCCCTGCGTGTCTGGGCTCCCGTCCACAGCCCCAGCTCAGGGAAGCAGCTCCTCAGCCAAGACCTGTAGGAGGCGCGGGGCGCCCCCGCCTGGAAGCCTTGTGCACAGCATGAGGGAAGTGAGCCTCCTTGGGAGAAGAGGAAGCAGCCCAGATGCGTGGGGCTGCAATCACTGCTTGGGCGGAGCCGAGTGCGCCTCCAGTACGGCAGAGCTCCAGCTCTGCTCAGAGGCCCGATCTGGCAGAGGGCTGGCGTGAGGCTGCTCTGCCCTGGGCGAGCCTTACCCAGACTTGCCTCGCGGCTAGGCTTCCAGTCCAGAAAGGAGCGGGCTGCGCGAGACTGGGAGATGCTACTGGCGCCTTCCTGGCCTCAGCTCCACTCCTGCCTTGCCTTTGCACCTAGTCCCCAGGCGTTCTTGTGGAGGGCTTAGTTGCCGGTGGGTTGCACACTGCCAAGCGCTCCAGCTTGAGGGCTCTAGTAGAGGCAAAGTGAGGGCAACTGGAAGTCTATTCTTATGGTTGCTTGACCGCCCAGACTCAGCACAGCACGGAGAGCACAAGGCTCACAGGGCCCCTGGCTGGGGTCTGCAGCCCCACACACGCGGAGGCTGACTCGGTGAGCGCCCAGAAGGTGCCTGACAGACGTCATTTCCCTAGTGCTCTCCTCCCCAGCAGAGACGTGTGCAGGTGGTTGGGGCCTGCCCCTGCGTGTCTGGGCTCCCGTCCACAGCCCCAGCTCAGGGAAGCAGCTCCTGAGCCAAGAACTGTGGAGGGCGCAGGGGGCCCCGCCTGGAAGCCTAGTTTACAGCATGCGGGAAGTGAGCCTCCTCGGGAGAAGAGAAGGCATCCCTGCTGTGTGCGGCTGCATTCACTGCTTTGGCGGAGCCGAGTGCGCCTCCAGTACGGCAGAGCTCCAGCTCTGCTCAGAGGCCCGATCTGGCAGAGTTGCAGGCGTGAGGCTGCACTGCCCTGGGCGAGCCTTGCCCAGACTTGCCTCGCGGCTAGGCTTCCAGTCCAGAAAGGAGCGGGCTGCGCGAGACTGGGAGATGCTACTGGCGCCTTCCTGGCCTCAGCACCACTCCTGCCTTACCTTTGCACCTAGTCCTCAGGCGTTCTTGTGGAGGGCTTAGTTTCCGGTGGGTTGCACACTGCCAAGCGCTCCAGCAGAGAGGGCTCTATTAGAGGCAATGGGAGGGCAACTGCAGGGCTCCTCCAGCGGTTGCTTGACCGCCCAGACTCAGCACAGCACGGAGAGCACAAGGCTCACAGGGCCTCTGGCTGTGGTCTGCAGCCCCACACACGCTGAGGCTGACTCGGTGAGCGCCCAGAAGGTGCCTGACAGACGTCATTTCCCTAGTGCTCTCCTCCCCAGCAGAGACGTGTGCAGGTGGTTGGGGCCTGGCCCTGCGTGTCTGGGCTCCCGTCCACAGCCCCAGCTCAGGGAAGCAGTTCCTGAGCCAAGACCTGTGGGAGGCGCAGGGAGCCCCGCCTGGAAGCCTAGTTTCCAGCATGCGGGAAGCGAGCCTCCTCGGGAGAAGAGAAGGCAGCCCTGCTGTGTGCGGCTGCATTCACTGCTTTGGCGGAGCCGAGTGCGCCTCCAGTACGGCAGAGCTCCAGCTCTGCTCAGAGGCCCGATCTGGCAGAGTTGCTGGCGTGAGGCTGCTCTGCCATGTGCGAGCCTTGCCCAAACTTGCCTCGCGGCTAGGCTTCCAGTCAAGAAAAGGAGCGGGCTGCGCGAGACTGGGAGATGCTACTGGCGCCTTCCTGGCCTCAGCTCCACTCCTGCCTTGCCTTTGCACCTATTCCCCAGGCTTTCTTGTGTAGGGCTTAGTTGCCGGTGGGTTGCACACTGCCAAGCGCTCCAGCTTGAGGGCTTTAGTAGAGGCAAAGTGAGGGCAACTGAAAGTCTATTCTTATGGTTGCTTGACCGCCCAGACTCAGCACAGCACGGAGAGCACAAGGCTCACAGGGCCTCTGGCTGTGGTCTGCAGCCCCACACACGCGGAGGCTGACTCGGTGAGCGCCCAGAAGGTGCCTGACAGACGTCTTTTCCCTAGTGCTCTCCTCCCCAGCAGAGACGTGTGCAGGTGGTTGGGGCCTGCCCCTGCGTGTCTGGGCTCCCGTCCACAGCCCCAGCTCAGGGAAGCAGCTCCTCAGCCCAGACCTGTAGGAGGCGCGGGGCGCCCCCGCCTGGAAGCCTAGTGCACAGCATGAGGGAAGCGAGCCTCCTTGGGAGAAGAGGAGGCAGCCCAGATGCGTGGGGCTGCAATCACTGCTTGGGCGGAGCCGAGTGCGCCTCCAGTACGGCAGAGCTCCAGCTCTGCTCAGAGGCCCGATCTGGCAGAGGGCTGGCGTGAGGCTGCTCTGCCCTGGGCGAGTCTTGCCCAGACTTGCCTCGCGGCTAGGCTTCCACTCCAGAAAGGAGCGGGCTGCGCGAGACTGGGAGATGGTACTGGCGCCTTCCTGGCCTCAGCTCCACTCCTGCCTTGCCTTTGAACCTAGTCCCCAGGCGTTCTTGTGGAGGGCATAGTTGCCGGTGGGTTGCACACTGCCAAGCGCTCCAGCTTGAGGGCTCTAGTAGAGGCAAAGTGAGGGCAACTGAAAGTCTATTCTTACGGTTGCTTGACCGCCAAGACTCAGCACAGCACGGAGAGCACAAGGCTCACAGGGCCTCTGGCTGTGGTCTGCAGCCCCACACACGCGGAGGCTGACTCGGTGAGCGCCCAGAAGGTGCCTGACAGACGTCTTTTCCCTAGTGCTCTCCTCCCCAGCAGAGACGTGTGCAGGTGGTTGGGGCCTGCCCCTGCGTGTCTGGGTTCCGGCCACAGCCCCAGCTCAGGGAAGCAGCTCCTCAGCCAAGACCTGTAGGAGGCGCGGGGCGCCCCCGCCTGGAAGCCTTGTGCACAGCATGAGGGAAGCGAGCCTCCTTGGGAGAAGAGGAAGCAGCCCAGATGCGTGGGGCTGCAATCACTGCTTGGGCGGAACCGAGTGCGCCTCCAGTACGGCAGAGCTCCATCTCTGCTCAGAGGCCCGATCTGGCAGAGGGCTGGCGTGAGGCTGCTCTGCCCTGGGCGAGCCTTGCCCAGACTTGCCTCGCGGCTAGGCTTCCAGTCCAGAAAGGAGCGGGCTGCGCGAGACTGGGAGAGGCTACTGGCGCCTTCCTGGCCTCAGCACCACTCCTGCCTTACCTTTGCACCTAGTCCTCAGGCGTTCTTGTGGAGGGCTTAGTTTCCGGTGTGTTGCACACTGCCAAGCGCTCCAGCAGAGAGGGCTCTATTAGAGGCAATGGGAGGGAAACTGCAGGGCTCCTCCAGCGGTTGCTTGACCGCCCAGACTCAGCACAGCACGGAGAGCACAAGGCTCACAGGGCCTCTGGCTGTGGTCTGCAGCCCCACACACGCTGAGGCTGACTCGGTGAGCGCCCAGAAGGTGCCTGACAGACGTCATTTCCCTAGTGCTCTCCTCCCCAGCAGAGACGTGTCCAGGTGGTTGGGGCCTGGCCCTGCGTGTCTGGGCTCCCGTCCACAGCCCCAGCTCAGGGAAGCAGCTCCTCAGCCAAGACCTGTAGGAGGCGCGGGGCGCCCCCGCCTGGAAGCCTAGTGCACAGCATGAGGGAAGTGAGCCTCCTTGGGAGAAGAGGAGACAGCCCAGATGCGTGGGGCTGCAATCACTGCTTGGGCGGAGCCGAGTGCGCCTCCAGTACGGCAGAGCTCCAGCTCTGCTCAGAGGCCCGATCTGGCAGAGGGCTGGCGTGAGGCTGCTCTGCCCTGGGCGAGCCTTGCCCAGACTTGCCTCGCGGCTAGGCTTCCAGTCCAGAAAGGAGCGGGCTGCGCGAGACTGGGAGATGCTACTGGCGCCTTCCTGGCCTCAGCTCCACTCCTGCCTTGCCTTTGCACCTAGTCCCCAGGCGTTCTTGTGGAGGGCTTAGTTGCCGGTGGGTTGCACACTGCCAAGCGCTCCAGCTTGAGGGCTCTAGTAGAGGCAAAGTGAGGGCAACTGAAAGTCTATTCTTATCGTTGCTTGACCGCCCAGACTCAGCACAGCACGGAGAGCACAAGGCTCACAGGGCCCCTGGCTGGGGTCTGCAGCCCCACACACGCGGAGGCTGACTCGGTGAGCGCACAGAAGGTGCCTGACAGACGTCATTTCCCTAGTGCTCTCCTCCACAGCAGAGACGTGTGCAGGTGGTTGGGGCCTGCCCCTGCGTGTCTGGGCTCCCGTCCACAGCCCCAGCTCAGGGAAGCAGCTCCTGAACCAAGACCTGTGGAGGGCGCAGGGGGCCCCGCCTGGAAGCCTAGTTTACAGCATGCGGGAAGTGAGCCTCCTCGGGAGAAGAGAAGGCAGCCCTGCTGTGTGCGGCTGCATTCACTGCTTTGGCGGAGCCGAGTGCGCCTCCAGTACGGCAGAGCTCCAGCTCTGCTCAGAGGCCCGATCTGGCAGAGTTGCTGGCGTGAGGCTGCACTGCCCTGGGCGAGCCTTGCCCAGACTTGCCTCGCGGCTAGGCTTCCAGTCCAGAAAGGAGCGGGCTGCGCGAGACTAGGAGATGATACTGGCGCCTTCCTGGCCTCAGCTCCACTCCTGCCTTGCCTTTGCACCTAGTCCCCAGGCGTTCTTGTGGAGGGCTTAGTTGCCGGTGGGTTGCACACTGCCAAGCGCTCCAGCAGAGAGGGCTCTATTAGAGGCAATGGGAGGGCAACTGCAGGGCTCCTCCAGCGGTTGCGTGACCGCCCAGACTCAGCACAGCACGGAGAGCACAAGGCTCACAGGGCCTCTGGCTGTGGTCTGCAGCCCCACACACGCTGAGGCTGACTCGGTGAGCGCCCAGAAGGTGCCTGACAGACGTCATTTCCCTAGTGCTCTCCTCCCCAGCAGAGACGTGTGCAGGTGGTTGGGGCCTGCCCCTGCGTGTCTGGGCTCCCGTCCACAGCCCCAGCTCAGGGAAGCAGCTCCTCAGCCCAGACCTGTAGGAGGCGCGGGGCGCCCCCGCCTGGAAGCCTAGTGCACAGCATGAGGGAAGCGAGCCTCCTTGGGAGAAGAGGAGGCAGCCCAGATGCGTGGGGCTGCAATCACTGCTTGGGCGGAGCCGAGTGCGCCTCCAGTACGGCAGAGCTCCAGCTCTGCTCAGAGGCCAGATCTGGCAGAGGGCTGGCGTGAGGCTGCTCTGCCCTGGGCGAGTCTTGCCCAGACTTGCCTCGCGGCTAGGCTTCCACTCCAGAAAGGAGCGGGCTGCGCGAGACTGGGAGATGCTACTGGCGCCTTCCTGGCCTCAGCTCCACTCCTGCCTTGCCTTTGCACCTAGTCCCCAGGCGTTCTTGTGGAGGGCTTAGTTGCCGGTGGGTTGCACACTGCCAAGCGCTCCAGCTTGAGGGCTCTAGTAGAGGCAAAGTGAGGGCAACTGAAAGTCTATTCTTACGGTTGCTTGACCGCCCAGACTCAGCACAGCACGGAGAGCACAAGGCTCACAGGGCCTCTGGCTGTGGTCTGCAGCCCCACACACGCGGAGGCTGACTCGGTGAGCGCCCAGAAGGTGCCTGACAGAAGTCTTTTCCCTAGTGCTCTCCTCCCCAGCAGAGACGTGTGCAGGTGGTTGGGGCCTGCCCCTGCGTGTCTGGGCTCCCGTCCACAGCCCCAGCTCAGGGAAGCAGCTCCTCAGCCAAGACCTGTAGGAGGCGCGGGGCACCCCCGCCTGGAAGCCTTGTGCACAGCATGAGGGAAGTGAGCCTCCTTGGGAGAAGAGGAAGCAGCCCAGATGCGTGGGGCTGCAATCACTGCTTGGGCGGAGCCGAGTGCGCCTCCAGTACGGCAGAGCTCCAGCTCTGCTCAGAGGCCCGATCTGGCAGAGGGCTGGCGTGAGGCTGCTCTGCCCTGGGCGAGCCTTGCCCAGACTTGCCTCGCGGCTAGGCTTCTAGTCCAGAAAGGAGCGGGCTGCGCGAGACTGGGAGATGCTACTGGCGCCTTCCTGGCCTCAGCTCCACTCCTGCCTTGCCTTTGCACCTAGTCCCCAGGCGTTCTTGTGGAGGGCTTAGTTGCTGGTGGGTTGCACACTGCCAAGCGCTCCAGCTTGAGGGCTCTAGTAGAGGCAAAGTGAGGGCAACTGGAAGTCTATTCTTATGGTTGCTTGACCGCCCAGACTCAGCACAGCACGGAGAGCACAAGGCTCACAGGGCCCCTGGCTGGGGTCTGCAGCCCCACACACGCGGAGCCTGACTCGGTGAGCGCCCAGAAGGTGCCTGACAGACGTCATTTCCCTAGTGCGCTCCTCCCCAGCAGAGACGTGTGCAGGTGGTTGGCGCCTGCCCCTGCGTGTCTGGGCTCCCGTCCACAGCCCCAGCTCAGGGAAGCAGCTCCTCAGCCAAGACCTGTAGGAGGCGCGGGGCGCCCCCGCCTGGAAGCCTAGTGCACAGCATGAGGGAAGTGAGCCTCCTTGGGAGAAGAGGAGACAGCCCAGATGCGTGGGGCTGCAATCACTGCTTGGGCGGAGCCGAGTGCGCCTCCAGTACGGCAGAGCTCCAGCTCTGCTCAGAGGCCCGATCTGGCAGAGGGCTGGCGTGAGGCTGCTCTGCCCTGGGCGAGTCTTGCCCAGACTTGCCTCGCGGCTAGGCTTCTAGTCCAGAAAGGAGCGGGCTGCGCGAGACTGGGAGATGCTACTGTGCCTTCCTGGCCTCAGCTCCACTCCTGCCTTGCCTTTGCACCTAGTCCCCAGGCGTTCTTGTGGAGGGCTTAGTTGCCGGTGGGTTGCACACTGCCAAGCGCTCCAGCTTGAGGGCTCTAGTAGAGGCAAAGTGAGGGCAACTGGAAGTCTATTCTTATGGTTGCTTGACCGCCCAGACTCAGCACAGCACGGAGAGCACAAGGCTCACAGGGCCCCTGGCTGGGGTCTGCAGCCCCACACACGCGGAGGCTGACTCGGTGAGCGCCCAGAAGGTGCCTGACAGACGTCATTTCCCTAGTGCGCTCCTCCCCAGCAGAGACGTGTGCAGGTGGTTGGGGCCTGCCCCTGCGTGTCTGGGCTCCCGTCCACAGCCCCAGCTCAGGGAAGCAGCTCCTCAGCCAAGACCTGTAGGAGGCGCGGGGCGCCCCCGCCTGGAAGCCTAGTGCACAGCATGAGGGAAGTGAGCCTCCTTGGGAGAAGAGGAGACAGCCCAGATGCGTGGGGCTGCAATCACTGCTTGGGCGGAGCCGAGTGCGCCTCCAGTACGGCAGAGCTCCAGCTCTGCTCAGAGGCCCGATCTGGCAGAGGGCTGGCGTGAGGCTGCTCTGCCCTGGGCGAGCCTTGCCCAGACTTGCCTCGCGGCTAGGCTTCCAGTCCAGAAAGGAGCGGGCTGCGCGAGACTGGGAGAGGCTACTGGCGCCTTCCTGGCCTCAGCACCACTCCTGCCTTACCTTTGCACCTAGTCCTCAGGCGTTCTTGTGGAGGGCTTAGTTTCCGGTGTGTTGCACACTGCCAAGCGCTCCAGCAGAGAGGGCTCTATTAGAGGCAATGGGAGGGAAACTGCAGGGCTCCTCCAGCGGTTGCTTGACCGCCCAGACTCAGCACAGCACGGAGAGCACAAGGCTCACAGGGCCTCTGGCTGTGGTCTGCAGCCCCACACACGCTGAGGCTGACTCGGTGAGCGCCCAGAAGGTGCCTGACAGACGTCATTTCCCTAGTGCTCTCCTCCCCAGCAGATACGTGTCCAGGTGGTTGGGGCCTGGCCCTGCGTGTCTGGGCTCCCGTCCACAGCCCCAGCTCAGGGAAGCAGCTCCTCAGCCAAGACCTGTAGGAGGCGCGGGGCGCCCCCGCCTGGAAGCCTAGTGCACAGCATGAGGGAAGTGAGCCTCCTTGGGAGAAGAGGAGACAGCCCAGATGCGTGGGGCTGCAATCACTGCTTGGGCGGAGCCGAGTGCGCCTCCAGTACGGCAGAGCTCCAGCTCTGCTCAGAGGCCCGATCTGGCAGAGGGCTGGCGTGAGGCTGCTCTGCCCTGGGCGAGCCTTGCCCAGACTTGCCTCGCGGCTAGGCTTCCAGTCCAGAAAGGAGCGGGCTGCGCGAGACTGGGAGATGCTACTGGCGCCTTCCTGGCCTCAGCTCCACTCCTGCCTTGCCTTTGCACCTAGTCCCCAGGCGTTCTTGTGGAGGGCTTAGTTGCCGGTGGGTTGCACACTGCCAAGCGCTCCAGCTTGAGGGCTCTAGTAGAGGCAAAGTGAGGGCAACTGAAAGTCTATTCTTATCGTTGCTTGACCGCCCAGACTCAGCACAGCACGGAGAGCACAAGGCTCACAGGGCCCCTGGCTGGGGTCTGCAGCCCCACACACGCGGAGGCTGACTCGGTGAGCGCACAGAAGGTGCCTGACAGACGTCATTTCCCTAGTGCTCTCCTCCACAGCAGAGACGTGTGCAGGTGGTTGGGGCCTGCCCCTGCGTGTCTGGGCTCCCGTCCACAGCCCCAGCTCAGGGAAGCAGCTCCTGAGCCAAGACCTGTGGAGGGCGCAGGGGGCCCCGCCTGGAAGCCTAGTTTACAGCATGCGGGAAGTGAGCCTCCTCGGGAGAAGAGAAGGCAGCCCTGCTGTGTGCGGCTGCATTCACTGCTTTGGCGGAGCCGAGTGCGCCTCCAGTACGGCAGAGCTCCAGCTCTGCTCAGAGGCCCGATCTGGCAGAGTTGCTGGCGTGAGGCTGCACTGCCCTGGGCGAGCCTTGCCCAGACTTGCCTCGCGGCTAGGCTTCCAGTCCAGAAAGGAGCGGGCTGCGCGAGACTAGGAGATGCTACTGGCGCCTTCCTGGCCTCAGCTCCACTCCTGCCTTGCCTTTGCACCTAGTCCCCAGGCGTTCTTGTGGAGGGCTTAGTTGCCGGTGGGTTGCACACTGCCAAGCGCTCCAGCAGAGAGGGCTCTATTAGAGGCAATGGGAGGGCAACTGCAGGGCTCCTCCAGCGGTTGCGTGACCGCCCAGACTCAGCACAGCACGGAGAGCACAAGGCTAACAGGGCCTCTGGCTGTGGTCTGCAGCCCCACACACGCTGAGGCTGACTCGGTGAGCGCCCAGAAGGTGCCTGACAGACGTCATTTCCCTAGTGCTCTCCTCCCCAGCAGAGACGTGTGCAGGTGGTTGGGGCCTGCCCCTGCGTGTCTGGGCTCCCGTCCACAGCCCCAGCTCAGGGAAGCAGCTCCTCAGCCCAGACCTGTAGGAGGCGCGGGGCGCCCCCGCCTGGAAGCCTAGTGCACAGCATGAGGGAAGCGAGCCTCCTTGGGAGAAGAGGAGGCAGCCCAGATGCGTGGGGCTGCAATCACTGCTTGGGCGGAGCCGAGTGCGCCTCCAGTACGGCAGAGCTCCAGCTCTGCTCAGAGGCCAGATCTGGCAGAGGGCTGGCGTGAGGCTGCTCTGCCCTGGGCGAGTCTTGCCCAGACTTGCCTCGCGGCTAGGCTTCCAGTCCAGAAAGGAGCGGGCTGCGCGAGACTGGGAGATGCTACTGGCGCCTTCCTGGCCTCAGCTCCACTCCTGCCTTGCCTTTGCACCTAGTCCCCAGGCGTTCTTGTGGAGGGCTTAGTTGCCGGTGGGTTGCACACTGCCAAGCGCTCCAGCTTGAGGGCTCTAGTAGAGGCAAAGTGAGGGCAACTGAAAGTCTATTCTTACGGTTGCTTGACCGCCCAGACTCAGCACAGCACGGAGAGCACAAGGCTCACAGGGCCTCTGGCTGTGGTCTGCAGCCCCACACACGCGGAGGCTGACTCGGTGAGCGCCCAGAAGGTGCCTGACAGACGTCTTTTCCCTAGTGCTCTCCTCCCCAGCAGAGACGTGTGCAGGTGGTTGGGGCCTGCCCCTGCGTGTCTGGGCTCCCGTCCACAGCCCCAGCTCAGGGAAGCAGCTCCTCAGCCAAGACCTGTAGGAGGCGCGGGGCACCCCCGCCTGGAAGCCTTGTGCACAGCATGAGGGAAGTGAGCCTCCTTGGGAGAAGAGGAAGCAGCCCAGATGCGTGGGGCTGCAATCACTGCTTGGGCGGAGCCGAGTGCGCCTCCAGTACGGCAGAGCTCCAGCTCTGCTCAGAGGCCCGATCTGGCAGAGGGCTGGCGTGAGGCTGCTCTGCCCTGGGCGAGCCTTGCCCAGACTTGCCTCGCGGCTAGGCTTCCAGTCCAGAAAGGAGCGGGCTGCGCGAGACTGGGAGATGCTACTGGCGCCTTCCTGGCCTCAGCTCCACTCCTGCCTTGCCTTTGCACCTAGTCCCCAGGCGTTCTTGTGGAGGGCTTAGTTGCCGGTGGGTTGCACACTGCCAAGCGCTCCAGCTTGAGGGCTCTAGTAGAGGCAAAGTGAGGGCAACTGAAAGTCTATTCTTATCGTTGCTTGACCGCCCAGACTCAGCACAGCACGGAGAGCACAAGGCTCACAGGGCCCCTGGCTGGGGTCTGCAGCCCCACACACGCGGAGGCTGACTCGGTGAGCGCACAGAAGGTGCCTGACAGACGTCATTTCCCTAGTGCTCTCCTCCACAGCAGAGACGTGTGCAGGTGGTTGGGGCCTGCCCCTGCGTGTCTGGGCTCCCGTCCACAGCCCCAGCTCAGGGAAGCAGCTCCTGAGCCAAGACCTGTGGAGGGCGCAGGGGGCCCCGCCTGGAAGCCTAGTTTACAGCATGCGGGAAGTGAGCCTCCTCGGGAGAAGAGAAGGCAGCCCTGCTGTGTGCGGCTGCATTCACTGCTTTGGCGGAGCCGAGTGCGCCTCCAGTACGGCAGAGCTCCAGCTCTGCTCAGAGGCCCGATCTGGCAGAGTTGCAGGCGTGAGGCTGCACTGCCCTGGGCGAGCCTTGCCCAGACTTGCCTCGCGGCTAGGCTTCCAGTCCAGAAAGGAGCGGGCTGCGCGAGACTGGGAGATGCTACTGGCGCCTTCCTGGCCTCAGCACCACTCCTGCCTTACCTTTGCACCTAGTCCTCAGGCGTTCTTGTGGAGGGCTTAGTTTCCGGTGGGTTGCACACTGCCAAGCGCTCCAGCAGAGAGGGCTCTATTAGAGGCAATGGGAGGGCAACTGCAGGGCTCCTCCAGCGGTTGCGTGACCGTCCAGACTCAGCACAGCACGGAGAGCACAAGGCTCACAGGGCCTCTGGCTGTGGTCTGCAGCCCCACACACGCTGAGGCTGACTCGGTGAGCGCCCAGAAGGTGCCTGACAGACGTCTTTTCCCTAGTGCTCTCCTCCCCAGCAGAGACGTGTGCAGGTGGTTGGGGCCTGGCCCTGCGTGTCTGGGCTCCCGTCCACAGCCCCAGCTCAGGGAAGCAGCTCCTGAGCCAAGACCTGTGGGAGGCGCAGGGGGCCCCGCCTGGAAGCCTAGTTTCCAGCATGCGGGAAGCGAGCCTCCTCGGGAGAAGAGAAGGCAACCCTGCTGTGTGCGGCTGCATTCACTGCTTTGGCGGAGCCGAGTGCGCCTCCAGTACGGCAGAGCTCCAGCTCTGCTCAGAGGCCCGATCTGGCAGAGTTGCTGGCGTGAGGCTGCTCTGCCATGTGCGAGCCTTGCCCAAACTTGCCTCGCGGCTAGGCTTCCAGTCCAGAAAGGAGCGGGCTGCGCGAGACTGGGAGATGCTACTGGCGCCTTCCTGGCCTCAGCACCACTCCTGCCTTACCTTTGCACCTAGTCCTCAGGCGTTCTTGTGGAGGGCTTAGTTTCCGGTGGGTTGCACACTGCCAAGCGCTCCAGCAGAGAGGGCTCTATTAGAGGCAATGGGAGGGCAACTGCAGGGCTCCTCCAGCGGTTGCGTGACCGTCCAGACTCAGAACAGCACGGAGAGCACAAGGCTCACAGGGCCTCTGGCTGTGGTCTGGAGCCCCACACACGCTGAGGCTGACTCGGTGAGCGCCCAGAAGGTGCCTGACAGACGTCTTTTCCCTAGTGCTCTCCTCCCCAGCAGAGACGTGTGCAGGTGGTTGGGGCCTGGCCCTGCGTGTCTGGGCTCCCGTCCACAGCCCCAGCTCAGGGAAGCAGCTCCTGAGCCAAGACCTGTGGGAGGCGCAGGGGGCCCCGCCTGGAAGCCTAGTTTCCAGCATGCGGGAAGCGAGCCTCCTCGGGAGAAGAGAAGACAACCCTGCTGTGTGCGGCTGCATTCACTGCTTTGGCGGAGCCGAGTGCGCCTCCAGTACGGCAGAGCTCCAGCTCTGCTCAGAGGCCCGATCTGGCAGAGTTGCTGGCGTGAGGCTGCTCTGCCATGTGCGAGCCTTGCCCAAACTTGCCTCGCGGCTAGGCTTCCAGTCCAGAAAGGAGCGGGCTGCGCGAGACTGGGAGATGCTACTGGCGCCTTCCTGGCCTCAGCTCCACTCCTGCCTTGCCTTTGCACCTATTCCCCAGGCTTTCTTGTGTAGGGCTTAGTTGCCGGTGGGTTGCACACTGCCAAGCGCTCCAGCTTGAGGGCTTTAGTAGAGGCAAAGTGAGGGCAACTGAAAGTCTATTCTTACGGTTGCTTGACCGCCCAGACTCAGCACAGCACGGAGAGCACAAGGCTCACAGGGCCTCTGGCTGTGGTCTGCAGCCCCACACACGCTGAGGCTGACTCGGTGAGCGCCCAGAAGGTGCCTGACAGACGTCATTTCCCTAGTGCTCTCCTCCCCAGCAGAGACGTGTGCAGGTGGTTGGGGCCTGCCCCTGCGTGTCTGGGCTCCCGTCCACAGCCCCAGCTCAGGGAAGCAGCTCCTCAGCCCAGACCTGTAGGAGGCGCGGGGCGCCCCCGCCTGGAAGCCTAGTGCACAGCATGAGGGAAGCGAGCCTCCTTGGGAGAAGAGGAGGCAGCCCAGATGCGTGGGGCTGCAATCACTGCTTGGGCGGAGCCGAGTGCGCCTCCAGTACGGCAGAGCTCCAGCTCTGCTCAGAGGCCAGATCTGGCAGAGGGCTGGCGTGAGGCTGCTCTGCCCTGGGCGAGTCTTGCCCAGACTTGCCTCGCGGCTAGGCTTCCAGTCCAGAAAGGAGCGGGCTGCGCGAGACTGGGAGATGCTACTGGCGCCTTCCTGGCCTCAGCTCCACTCCTGCCTTGCCTTTGCACCTAGTCCCCAGGCGTTCTTGTGGAG
Organism: Capricornis sumatraensis; assembly: GCF_032405125.1. Classification (NCBI taxonomy): domain Eukaryota; kingdom Metazoa; phylum Chordata; class Mammalia; order Artiodactyla; family Bovidae; genus Capricornis; species Capricornis sumatraensis. Next base: position 6,268,992 of record NW_027184616.1, on the reverse strand, counting down.
GGCTTAGTTGCCGGTGGGTTGCACACTGCCAAGCGCTCCAGCTTGAGGGCTCTAGTAGAGGCAAAGTGAGGGCAACTGAAAGTCTATTCTTACGGTTGCTTGACCGCCCAGACTCAGCACAGCACGGAGAGCACAAGGCTCACAGGGCCTCTGGCTGTGGTCTGCAGCCCCACACACGCGGAGGCTGACTCGGTGAGCGCCCAGAAGGTGCCTGACAGACGTCTTTTCCCTAGTGCTCTCCTCCCCAGCAGAGACGTGTGCAGGTGGTTGGGGCCTGCCCCTGCGTGTCTGGGCTCCCGTCCACAGCCCCAGCTCAGGGAAGCAGCTCCTCAGCCAAGACCTGTAGGAGGCGCGGGGCGCCCCCGCCTGGAAGCCTAGTGCACAGCATGAGGGAAGCGAGCCTCCTTGGGAGAAGAGGAGGCAGCCCAGATGCGTGGGGCTGCAATCACTGCTTGGGCGGAGCCGAGTGCGCCTCCAGTACGGCAGAGCTCCAGCTCTGCTCAGAGGCCAGATCTGGCAGAGGGCTGGCGTGAGGCTGCTCTGCCCTGGGCGAGTCTTGCCCAGACTTGCCTCGCGGCTAGGCTTCCAGTCCAGAAAGGAGCGGGCTGCGCGAGACTGGGAGATGCTACTGGCGCCTTCCTGGCCTCAGCTCCACTCCTGCCTTGCCTTTGCACCTAGTCCCCAGGCGTTCTTGTGGAGGGCTTAGTTGCCGGTGGGTTGCACACTGCCAAGCGCTCCAGCTTGAGGGCTCTAGTAGAGGCAAAGTGAGGGCAACTGAAAGTCTATTCTTACGGTTGCTTGACCGCCAAGACTCAGCACAGCACGGAGAGCACAAGGCTCACAGGGCCTCTGGCTGTGGTCTGCAGCCCCACACACGCGGAGGCTGACTCGGTGAGCGCCCAGAAGGTGCCTGACAGACGTCTTTTCCCTAGTGCTCTCCTCCCCAGCAGAGACGTGTGCAGGTGGTTGGGGCCTGCCCCTGCGTGTCTGGGCTCCCGTCCACAGCCCCAGCTCAGGGAAGCAGCTCCTCAGCCAAGACCTGTAGGAGGCGCGGGGCACCCCCGTCTGGAAGCCTTGTGCACAGCATGAGGGAAGTGAGCCTCCTTGGGAGAAGAGGAAGCAGCCCAGATGCGTGGGGCTGCAATCACTGCTTGGGCGGAGCCGAGTGCGCCTCCAGTACGGCAGAGCTCCAGCTCTGCTCAGAGGCCCGATCTGGCAGAGGGCTGGCGTGAGGCTGCTCTGCCCTGGGCGAGCCTTGCCCAGACTTGCCTCGCGGCTAGGCTTCCAGTCCAGAAAGGAGCGGGCTGCGCGAGACTGGGAGATGCTACTGGCGCCTTCCTGGCCTCAGCTCCACTCCTGCCTTGCCTTTGCACCTAGTCCCCAGGCGTTCTTGTGGAGGGCTTAGTTGCCGGTGGGTTGCACACTGCCAAGCGCTCCAGCATGAGGGCTCTAGTAGAGGCAAAGTGAGGGCAACTGGAAGTCTATTCTTATGGTTGCTTGACCGCCCAGACTCAGCACAGCACGGAGAGCACAAGGCTCACAGGGCCCCTGGCTGGGGTCTGCAGCCCCACACACGCGGAGGCTGACTCGGTGAGCGCCCAGAAGGTGCCTGACAGACGTCATTTCCCTAGTGCGCTCCTCCCCAGCAGAGACGTGTGCAGGTGGTTGGGGCCTGCCCCTGCGTGTCTGGGCTTCCGTCCACAGCCCCAGCTCAGGGAAGCAGCTCCTGAGCCAAGACCTGTGGAGGGCGCAGGGGGCCCCGCCTGGAAGCCTAATTTACAGCATGCGGGAAGTGAGCCTCCTCGGGAGAAGAGAAGGCAGCCCTGCTGTGTGCGGCTGCATTCACTGCTTTGGCGGAGCCGAGTGCGCCTCCAGTACGGCAGAGCTCCAGCTCTGCTCAGAGGCCCGATCTGGCAGAGTTGCTGGCGTGAGGCTGCACTGCCCTGGGCGAGCCTTGCCCAGACTTGCCTCGCGGCTAGGCTTCCAGTCCAGAAAGGAGCGGGCTGCGCGAGACTGGGAGATGCTACTGGCGCCTTCCTGGCCTCAGCACCACTCCTGCCTTACCTTTGCACCTAGTCCTCAGGCGTTCTTGTGGAGGGCTTAGTTTCCGGTGGGTTGCACACTGCCAAGCGCTCCAGCAGAGAGGGCTCTATTAGAGGCAATGGGAGGGCAACTGCAGGGCTCCTCCAGCGGTTGCTTGACCGCCCAGACTCAGCACAGCACGGAGAGCACAAGGCTCACAGGGCCTCTGGCTGTGGTCTGCAGCCCCACACACGCGGAGGCTGACTCGGTGAGCGCCCAGAAGGTGCCTGACAGACGTCATTTCCCTAGTGCTCTCCTCCCCAGCAGAGACGTGTGCAGGTGGTTGGGGCCTGCCCCTGCGTGTCTGGGCTCCCGTCCACAGCCCCAGCTCAGGGAAGCAGCTCCTGAGCCAAGACCTGTGGGAGGCGCAGGGGGCCCCTCCTGGAAGCCTAGTTTCCAGCATGCGGGAAGCGAGCCTCCTCGGGAGAAGAGAAGGCAGCCCTGCTGTGTGCAGCTGCATTCACTGCTTTGGCGGAGCCGAGTGCGCATCCAGTACGGCAGAGCTCAAGCTCTGCTCAGAGGCCCGATCTGGCAGAGTTGCTGGCGTGAGGCTGCTCTGCCATGTGCGAGCCTTGCCCAAACTTGCCTCGCGGCTAGGCTTCCAGTCCAGAAAGGAGCGGGCTGCGCGAGACTGGGAGATGCTACTGGCGCCTTCCTGGCCTCAGCTCCACTCCTGCCTTGCCTTTGCACCTAGTCCCAAGGCGTTCTTGTGTAGGGCTTAGTTGCTGGTGGGTTGCACACTGCCAAGCGCTCCAGCTTGAGGGCTCTAGTAGAGGCAAAGTGAGGGCAACTGAAAGTCTATTCTTACGGTTGCTTGACCGCCCAGAATCAGCACAGCACGGAGAGCACAAGGCTCACAGGGCCTCTGGCTGTGGTCTGCAGCCCCACACACGCGGAGGCTGACTCGTTGAGCGCCTAGAAGGTGCCTGACAGACGTCTTTTCCCTAGTGCTCTCCTCCCCAACAGAGACGTGTGCAGGTGGTTGGGGCCTGCCCCTGCGTGTCTGGGCTCCCGTCCACAGCCCCAGCTCAGGGAAGCAGCTCCTCAGCCAAGACCTGTAGGAGGCGCGGGGCGCCCCTGCCTGGAAGCCTTGTGCACAACATGAGGGAAGAGAGCCTCCTTGGGAGAAGAGGAAGCAGCCCAGATGCGTGGGGCTGCAATCACTGCTTGGGCGGAGCCGAGTGCGCCTCCAGTACGGCAGAGCTCCAGCTCTGCTCAGAGGCCCGATCTGGCAGAGTTGCTGGCGTGAGGCTGCTCTGCCCTGGGCGAGCCTTGCCCAGACATGCCTCGCGGCTAGGCTTCCAGTCCAGAAATGAGCGGGCTGCGCGAGACTGGGAGATGCTACTGGCGCCTTCCTGGCCTCAGCACCACTCCTGCCTTACCTTTGCACCTAGTCCTCAGGCGTTCTTGTGGAGGGCTTAGTTGCCGGTGGGTTGCACACTGCCAAGCGCTCCAGCAGAGAGGGCTCTATTAGAGGCAATGGGAGGGCAACTGCAGGGCTCCTCCAGCGGTTGCTTGACCGCCCAGACTCAGCACAGAACGGAGAGCACAAGGCTCACAGGGCCTCTGGCTGTGGTCTGCAGCCCCACACACGCTGAGGCTGACTCGGTGAGCGCCCAGAAGGTGCCTGACAGACGTCATTTCCCTAGTGCTCTCCTCCCCAGCAGAGACGTGTGCAGGTGGTTGGGGCCTGGCCCTGCGTGTCTGGGCTCCCGTCCACAGCCCCAGCTCAGGGAAGCAGCTCCTAAGCCAAGACCTGTAGGAGGCGCGGGGCGCCCCCGCCTGGAAGCCTAGTGCACAGCATGAGGGAAGTGAGCCTCCTTGGGAGAAGAGGAGACAGCCCAGATGCGTGGGGCTGCAATCACTGCTTGGGCGGAGCCGAGTGCGCCTCCAGTACGGCAGAGCTCCAGCTCTGCTCAGAGGCCCGATCTGGCAGAGGGCTGGCGTGAGGCTGCTCTGCCCTGGGCCAGCCTTGCCCAGACTTGCCTCGCGGCTAGGCTTCTAGTCCAGATAGGAGCGGGCTGCGCGAGACTGGGAGATGCTACTGTGCCTTCCTGGCCTCAGCTCCACTCCTGCCTTGCCTTTGCACCTAGTCCCCAGGTGTTCCTGTGGAGGGCTTAGTTGCCGGTGGGTTGCACACTGCCAAGCGCTCCAGCTTGAGGGCTCTAGTAGAGGCAAAGTGAGGGCAACTGAAAGTCTATTCTTACGGTTGCGTGACCGCCCAGACTCAGCACAGCACGGAGAGCACAAGGCTCACAGGGCCTCTGGCTGTGGTCTGCAGCCCCACACACGCGGAGGCTGACTCGGTGAGCGCCCAGAAGGTGCCTGACAGACGTCTTTTCCCTAGTGCTCTCCTCCCCAGCAGAGACGTGTGCAGGTGGTTGGGGCCTGCCCCTGCGTGTCTGGGCTCCCGTCCACAGCCCCAGCTCAGGGAAGCAGCTCCTCAGCCAAGACCTGTAGGAGGCGCGGGGCGCCCCCGCCTGGAAGCCTTGTGCACAGCATGAGGGAAGCGAGCCTCCTTGGGAGAAGAGGAAGCAGCCCAGATGCGTGGGGCTGCAATCACTGCTTGGGCGGAGCCGAGTGCGCCTCCAGTACGGCAGAGCTCCAGCTCTGCTCAGAGGCCCGATCTGGCAGAGTTGCTGGCGTGAGGCTGCTCTGCCATGGGCGAGCCTTGCCCAAACTTGCCTCGCGGCTAGGCTTCCAGTCCAGAAAGGAGCGGCTGCGCGAGACTGGGAGATGCTACTGGCGCCTTCCGGGCCTCAGCTCCACTCCAGCCTTGCCTTTGCACCTAGTCCCCAGGCGTTCTTGTGTAGGGCTTAGTTGCCAGTGGGTTGCACACTGCCAAGCGCTCCAGCTTGAGGGCTCTAGTAGAGGCAAAGTGAGGGCAACTGAAAGTCTATTCTTACGGTTGCTTGACCGCCCAGACTCAGCACAGCATGGAGAGCACAAGGCTCACAGGGCCTCTGGCTGTGGTCTGCAGCCCCACACACGCGGAGGCTGACTCGGTGAGCGCCCAGAAGGTGCCTGACAGACGTCTTTTCCCTAGTGCTCTCCTCCCCAGCAGAGACGTGTGCAGGTGGTTGGGGCCTGCCCCTGCGTGTCTGGGCTCCTGTCCACAGCCCAGCTCAGGGAAGCAGCTCCTGAGCCAAGACCTGTGGGAGGCGAAGGGGGCCCCGCCTGGAAGCCTAGTTTCCAGCATGCGGGAAGCGAGCCTCCTCGGGAGAACAGAAGGCAGCCCTGCTGTGTGCGGCTGCATTCACTGCTTTGGCGGAGCCGAGTGCGCCTCCAGTACGGCAGAGCTCCAGCTCTGCTCAGAGGCCCGATCTGGCAGAGGGCTGGCGTGAGGCTGCTCTGCCCTGGGCGAGCCTTGCCCAGACTTGCCTCGCGACTAGGCTTCCAGTCCAGAAAGGAGCGGGATGCGCGAGACTGGGAGATGCTACTGGCGCCTTCCTGGCCTCAGCTCCACTCCTTCCTTGCCTTTGCACCTAGTCCCCAGGCGTTCTTGTGGAGGGCTTAGTTGCCGGTGGGTTGCACACTGCCAAGCTCTCCAGCTTGAGGGCTCTAGTAGAGGCAAAGTGAGGGCGACTGGAAGTCTATTCTTATGGTTGCTTGACAGCCCAGACTCAGCACAGCACGGAGAGCACAAGGCTCACAGGGCCCCTGGCTGGGGTCTGCAGCCCCACACACGCGGAGGCTGACTCGGTGAGCGCCCAGAAGGTGCCTGACAGACGTCATTTCCCTAGTGCTCTCCTCCCCAGCAGAGACGTGTGCAGGTGGTTGGGGCCTGCCCCTGCGTGTCTGGGCTCCCGTCCACAGCCCCAGCTCAGGGAAGCAGCTCCTGAGCCAAGACCTGTGGGAGGCGCAGGGGGCCCCGCCTGGAAGCCTAGTTTCCAGCATGCGGGAAGCGAGCCTCCTCGGGAGAAGAGAAGGCAGCCCTGCTGTGTGCGGCTGCATTCACTGCTTTGGCGGAGCCGAGTGCGCCTCCAGTACGGCAGAGCTCCAGCTCTGCTCAGAGGCCCGATCTGGCAGAGGGCTGGCGTGAGGCTGCTCTGCCCTGGGCGAGCCTTGCCCAGACTTGCCTCGCGGCTAGGCTTCTAGTCCAGAAAGGAGCGGGCTGCGCGAGACAGGGAGATGCTACTGGCGCCTTCCTGGCCTCAGCTCCACTCCTGCCTTGCCTTTGCACCTAGTCCCCAGGCGTTCTTGTGGAGGGCTTAGTTGCCGGTGGGTTGCACACTGCCAAGCGCTCCAGCTTGAGGGCTCTAGTAGAGGCAAAGTGAGGGCAACTGAAATTCTATTCTTACGGTTGCTTGACCGCCCAGACTCAGCACAGCACGGAGAGCACAAGGCTCACAGGGCCCGTGTTTGGGGTCTGCAGCCCCACACACGCGGAGGCTGACTCGGTGAGCGCCCAGAAGGTGCCTGACAGACGTCATTTCCCTAGTGCTCTCCTCCCCAGCAGAGACGTGTGCAGGTGGTTGGGGCCTGCCCCTGCGTGTCTGGGCTCCCGTCCACAGCCCCAGCTCAGGGAAGCAGCTCCTGAGCCAAGACCTGTGGGAGGCGCAGGGGGTCCCGCCTGGAAGCCTAGTTTCCAGCATGCGGGAAGCGAGCCTCCTCGGGAGAAGAGAAGGCAGCCCTGCTGTGTGCGGCTGCATTCACTGCTTTGGCGGAGCCGAGTGCGCCTCCAGTACGGCAGAGCTCCAGCTCTGCTCAGAGGCCCGATCTGGCAGAGTTGCTGGCGTGAGGCTGCTCTGCCCTGGGCGAGCCTTGCCCAAACTTGCCTCGCGGCTAGGCTTCCAGTCCAGAAAGGAGCGGGCTGCGCGAGACTGGGAGATGCTACTGGCGCCTTCCTGGCCTCAGCACCACTCCTGCCTTACCTTTGCACCTAGTCCTCAGGCTTTCTTGTGGAGAGCTTAGTTGCCGGTGGGTTGCACACTGCCAACCGCTCCAGCAGAGAGGGCTCTATTAGAGGCAATGGGAGGGCAACTGCAGGGCTCCTCCAGCGGTTGCGTGACCGCCCAGACTCAGCACAGCACGGAGAGCACAAGGCTCACAGGGCCTCTGGCTGTGGTCTGCAGCCCCACACACGCTGAGGCTGACTCGGTGAGCGCCCAGAAGGTGCCTGACAGACGTCATTTCCCTAGTGCTCTCCTCCCCAGCAGAGACGTGTGCAGGTGGTTGGGGCCTGCCCCTGCGTGTCTGGGCTCCCGTCCACAGCCCCAGCTCAGGGAAGCAGCTCCTCAGCCAAGACCGGTAGGAGGCGTGGGGCGCCCCCTCCTGGAAGCCTAGTGCACAGCATGAGGGAAGCGATCCTCCTTGGGAGAAGAGGAGGCAGCCCAGATGCGTGGGGCTGCAATCACTGTTTGGGCGGAGAAGGGTGCGCCTCCAGTACGGCAGAGCTCCAGCTCTGCTCAGAGGCCCGATCTGGCAGAGGGCTGGCGTGAGGCTGCTCTGCCCTGGGCGAGCCTTGCCCAGACTTGCCTCGCGGCTAGGCTTCCAGTCCAGAAAGGAGCGGGCTGCGCGAGACTGGGAGATGCTACTGGCGCCTTCCTGGCCTCAGCTCCACTCCTGCCTTGCCTTTGCACCTAGTCCCCAGGCGTTCTTGTGGAGGGCTTAGTTGCCGGTGGGTTGCACACTGCCAAGCGCTCCAGCTTGAGGGCTCTAGTAGAGGCAAAGTGAGGGCAACTGAAAGTCTATTCTTATGGTTGCTTGACCGCCCAGACTCAGCACAGCACGGAGAGCACAAGGCTCACAGGGTCCCTGGCTGGGGTCTGCAGCCCCACACACGCGGAGGCTGACTCGGTGAGCGCACAGAAGGTGCCTGACAGACGTCATTTCCCTAGTGCTCTCCTCCACAGCAGAGACGTGTGCAGGTGGTTGGGGCCTGCCCCTGCGTGTCTGGGCTCCCGTCCACAGCCCCAGCTCAGGGAAGCAGCTCCTGAGCCAAGACCTGTGGAGGGCGCAGGGGGACCCGCCTGGAAGCCTAGTTTACAGCATGCGGGAAGTGAGCCTCCTCGGGAGAAGAGAAGGCAGCCCTGCTGTGTGCGGCTGCATTCACTGCTTTGGCGGAGCCGAGTGCGCCTCCAGTACGGCAGAGCTCCAGCTCTGCTCAGAGGCCCGATCTGGCAGAGTTGCTGGCGTGAGGCTGCTCTGCCCTGGGCGAGCCTTGCCCAGACTTGCCTCGCGGCTAGGCTTCCAGTCCAGAAAGGAGCGGGCTGCGCGAGACTGGGAGATGCTACTGGCGCCTTCCTGGCCTCAGCACCACTCCTGCCTTGCCTTTGCACCTAGTCCTCAGGCGTTCTTGTGGAGGGCTTAGTTGCCGGTGGGTTGCACACTGCCAAGCGCTCCATCAGAGAGGGCTCTATTAGAGGCAATGGGAGGGCAACTGCAGGGCTCCTCCAGCGGTTGCTTGACCGCCCAGACTCAGCACAGCACGGAGAGCACAAGGCTCACAGGGCCTCTGGCTGTGGTCTGCAGCCCCACACACGCAGAAGCTGACTCGGTGAGCGCCCAGAAGGTGCCTGACAGACGTCATTTCCCTAGTGCTCTCCTCCCCAGCAGAGACGTGTGCAGGTGGTTGGGGCCTGCCCCTGCGTGTCTGGGCTCCCGTCCACAGCCCCAGCTCAGGGAAGCAGCTCATCAGCCAAGACCTGTGGAGGGCGCAGTGAGCCCAGCCTGGAAGCCTAGTTTACAGCATGCGGGAAGCGAGCCTCCTCGGGAGAAGAGAAGGTAGCCCTGCTGTGTGCGGCTGCATTCACTGCTTTGGCGGAGCCGAGTGCGCCTCCAGTACGGCAGAGCTCCAGCTCTGCTCAGAGGCCCGATCTGGCAGAGTTGCTGGCGTGAGGCTGCTCTGCCCTGGGCGAGCCTTGCCCAGACTTGCCTCGCGGCTAGGCTTCCAGTCCAGAAAGGAGCGGGCTGCGCGAGACTGGGAGATGCTACTGGCGCCTTCCTGGCCTCAGCACCACTCCTGCCTTACCTTTGCACCTAGTCCTCAGGCGTTCTTGTGGAGGGCTTAGTTGCCGGTGGGTTGCACACTGCCAAGCGCTCCAGCAGAGAGGGCTCTATTAGAGGCAATGGGAGGGCAACTGCAGGGCTCCTCCAGCGGTTGCTTGACCGCCCAGACTCAGCACAGCACGGAGAGCACAAGGCTCACAGGGCCTCTGGCTGTGGTCTGCAGCCCCACACACGCGGAGCCTCACTCGGTGAGCGCCCAGAAGGTGCCTGACAGACGTCTTTTCCCTAGTGCTCTCCTCCCCAGCAGAGACGTGTGCAGGTGGTTAGGGCCTGCCCCTGCGTGTCTGGGCTCCCGTCCACAGCCCCAGCTCAGGGAAGCAGCTCCTCAACCAAGACCTGTAGGAGGAGCGGGGCGCCCCCGCCTGGAAGCCTTGTGCACAGCATGAGGGAAGCGAGCCTCCTTGGGAGAAGAGGAAGCAGCCCAGATGCGTGGGGCTGCAATCACTGCTTAGGCGGAGCCGAGTGCGCCTCCAGTACGGCAGAGCTCCAGCTCTGCTCAGAGGCCCGATCTGGCAGAGGGCTGGCGTGAGGCTGCTCTGCCCTGGGCGAGCCTTGCCCAGACTTGCCTCGCGGCTAGGCTTCCAGTCCAGAAAGGAGCGGGCTGCGCGAGACTGGGAGATGCTACTGGCGCCTTCCTGGCCTCAGCACCACTCCTGCCTTACCTTTGCACCTAGTCCTCAGGCGTTCTTGTGGAGGGCTTAGTTTCCGGTGGGTTGCACACTGCCAAGCGCTCCAGCAGAGAGGGCTCTATTAGAGGCAATGGGAGGGTAACTGCAGGGCTCCTCCAGCGGTTGCTTGACCGCCCAGACTCAGCACAGCACGGAGAGCACAAGGCTCACAGGGCCTCTGGCTGTGGTCTGCAGCCCCACACACGCTGAGGCTGACTCGGTGAGCGCCCAGAAGGTGCCTGACAGACGTCATTTCCCTAGTGCTCTCCTCCCCAGCAGAGACGTGTGCAGGTGGTTGGGGCCTGCCCCTGCGTGTCTGGGCTCCCGTCCACAGCCCCAGCTCAGGGAAGCAGCTCCTCAGCCCAAACCTGTAGGAGGCGCGGGGCGCCCCCGCCTGGAAGCCTAGTGCACAGCATGAGGGAAGCGAGCCTCCTTGGGAGAAGAGGAGGCAGCCCAGATGCGTGGGGCTGCAATCACTGCTTGGGCGGAGCCGAGCGCGACTCCAGTACGGCAGAGCTCCAGCTCTGCTCAGAGGCCCGATCTGGCAGAGGGCTGGCGTGAGGCTGCTCTGCCCTGGGCGAGTCTTGCCCAGACTTGCCTCGCGGCTAGGCTTCCACTCCAGAAAGGAGCGGGCTGCGCGAGACTGGGAGATGCTACTGGCGCCTTCCTGGCCTCAGCTCCACTCCTGCCTTGCCTTTGCACCTAGTCCCCAGGCGTTCTTGTGTAGGGCTTAGTTGCCGGTGGGTTGCACACTGCCAAGCGCTCCAGCTTGAGGGCTCTAGTAGAGGCAAAGTGAGGGCAACTGAAAGTCTATTCTTACCGTTGCTTGACCGCCCAGACTCAGCACAGCACGGAGAGCACAAGGCTCACAGGGCCTCTGGCTGTGGTCTGCAGCCCCTCACACGCGGAGGCTGACTCGATGAGCGCCTAGAAGGTGCCTGACAGACGTCTTTTCCCTAGTGCTCTCCTCCCCAGCAGAGACGTGTGCAGGTTGTTGGGGCCTGCCCCTGCGTGTCTGGGCTCCCGTCCACAGCCCCAGCTCAGGGAAGCAGCTCCTCAGCCAAGACCTGTAGGAGGCGCGGGGCGCCCCCGCCTGGAAGCCTTGTGCACAGCATGAGGGAAGCGAGCCTCCTTGGGAGAAGAGGAAGCAGCCCAGATGCGTGGGGCTGCAATCACTGCTTGGGCGGAGCCGAGTGCGCCTCCAGTACGGCAGAGCTCCAGCTCTGCTCAGAGGCCCGATCTGGCAGAGGGCTGGCGTGAGGCTGCTCTGCCCTGGGCGAGCCTTGCCCAGACTTGCCTCGCGGCTAGGCTTCCAGTCCAGAAAGGAGCGGGCTGCGCGAGACTGGGAGATGCTACTGGCTCCTTCCTGGCCTCAGCTCCACTTCTGCCTTACCTTTGCACCTAGTCCCCAGGCGTTCTTGTGGAGGGCTTAGTTGCTGGTGGGTTGCACACTGCCAAGCGCTCCAGCTTGAGGGCTCTAGAAGAGGCAAAGTGAGGGCAACTGAAAGTCTATTCTTACGGTTGCTTGACCGCCCAGACTCAGCACAGCACGGAGAGCACAAGGCTCACAGGGCCCCTGGCTGGGGTCTGCAGCCCCACACACGCGGAGGCTGACTCGGTGAGCGCCCAGAAGGTGCCTGACAGACGTCATTTCCCTAGTGCTCTCCTCCCAAGCAGAGACGTGTGCAGGTGGTTGGGGCCTGCCCCTGCGTGTCTGGGCTCCCGTCCACAGCCCCAGCTCAGGGAAGCAGCTCCTAAGCCAAGACCTGTGGGAGGCGCAGGGGGCCCCGCCTGGAAGCCTAGTTTCCAGCATGCGGGAAGCGAGCCTCCTCGGGAGAACAGAAGGCAGCCCTGCTGTGTGCGGCTGCGTTCACTGCTTTGGCGTAGCTGAGTACGCCTCCAGTACGGCAGAGCTCCAGCTCTGCTCAGAGGCCCGATCTGGCAGAGTTCCTGGCGTGAGGCTGCTCTGCCATTTGCGAGCCTTGCCCAAACTTGCCTCGCGGCTAGGCTTCCAGTCCAGAAAGGAGCGGGCTGCGCGAGACTGGGAGATGCTACTGGCGCCTTCCTGGCCTCAGCTCCACTCCTGCCTTGCCTTTGCAGCTAGTCCCCAGTCTTTCTTGTGTAGGGCTTAGTTGCCGGTGGGTTGCACACTGCCAAGCGCTCCAGCTTTAGGGCTCTAGTAGAGGCAAAGTGAGGGCAACTGAAAGTCTATTCTTACGGTTGCTTGACCGCCCAGACTCAGCACAGCACGGAGAGCACAAGGCTCACAGGGTCTCTGGCTGTGGTCTGCAGCCCCACTCACGCGGAGGCTGACTCGGTGAGCGCCCAGAAGGTGCCTGACAGACGTCTTTTCCCTAGTGCTCTCCTCCCCAGCAGAGACGTGTGCAGGTGGTTGGGGCCTGCCCCTGCGTGTCTGGGCTCCCGTCCACAGCCCCAGCTCAGGGAAGCAGCTCCTCAGCCAAGACCTGTAGGAGGCGCGGGGCGCCCCCGCCTGGAAGCCTTGTGCACAGCATGAGGGAAGCGAGCCTCCTTGGGAGAAGAGGAAGCAGCCCAGATGCGTGGGGCTGCAATCACTGCTTGGGCGGAGCCGAGTGCGCCTCCAGTACGGCAGAGCTCCAGCTCTGCTCAGAGGCCCGATCTGGCAGAGGGCTGGCGTGAGGCTGCTCTGCCCTGGGCGAGCCTTGCCCAGACTTGCCTCGCGACTAGGCTTCCAGTCCAGAAAGGAGCGGGATGCGCGAGACTGGGAGATGCTACTGGCGCCTTCCTGGCCTCAGCTCCACTCCTTCCTTGCCTTTGCACCTAGTCCCCAGGCGTTCTTGTGGAGGGCTTAGTTGCCGGTGGGTTGCACACTGCCAAGCTCTCCAGCTTGAGGGCTCTAGTAGAGGCAAAGTGAGGGCGACTGGAAGTCTATTCTTATGGTTGCTTGACAGCCCAGACTCAGCACAGCACGGAGAGCACAAGGCTCACAGGGCCCCTGGCTGGGGTCTGCAGCCCCACACACGCGGAGGCTGACTCGGTGAGCGCCCAGAAGGTGCCTGACAGACGTCATTTCCCTAGTTCTCCCCTCCCCAGCAGAGACGTGTGCAGGTGGTTGGGGCCTGCCCCTGCGTGTCTGGGCTCCCGTCCACAGCCCCAGCTCAGGGAAGCAGCTCCTGAGCCAAGACCTGTGGAGGGCGCAGGGGGCCCCCCTGGAAGCCTAGTTTACAGCATGCGGGAAGTGAGCCTCCTCGGGAGAAGAGAAGGCAGCCCTGCTGTGTGCGGCTGCATTCACTGCTTTGGCGGAGCCGAGTGCGCCTCTAGTACGGCAGAGCTCCAGCTCTGCTCAGAGGCCCGATCTGGCAGAGTTGCTGGCGTGAGGCTGCTCTGCCCTGGGCGAGCCTTGCCCAGACTTGCCTCGCGGCTAGGCTTCCAGTCCAGAAAGGAGCGGGCTGCGCGAGACTGGGAGATGCTACTGGCGCCTTCCTGGCCTCAGCACCACTCCTGCCTTACCTTTGCACCTAGTCCTCAGGCGTTCTTGTGGAGGGCTTAGTTGCCGGTGGGTTGCACACTGCCAAGCGCTCCAGCAGAGAGGGCTCTATTAGAGGCAATGGGAGGGCAACTGCAGGGCTCCTCCAGCGGTTGCTTGACCGCCCAGACTTAGCACAGCACGGAGAGCACAAGGCTCACAGGGCCTCTGGCTGTGGTCTGCAGCCCCACACACGCTGAGGCTGACTCGGTGAGCGCCCAGAAGGTGCCTGACAGACGTCATTTCCCGAGTGCTCTCCTCCCCAGCAGAGACGTGTGCAGGTGGTTGGGGCCTGGCCCTGCGTGTCTGGGCTCCCGTCCACAGCCCCAGCTCAGGGAAGCAGCTCCTCAGCCAAGACCTGTAGGAGGCGCGGGGCGCCCCCTCCTGGAAGCCTAGTGCAAAGCATGAAGGAAGCGATCCTCCTTGGGAGAAGAGGAGGCAGCCCAGATGCGTGGGGCTGCAATCACTGCTTGGGCGGAGCCGGGTGCGCCTCCAGTACGGCAGAGCTCCAGCTCTGCTCAGAGGCCCGATCTGGCAGAGGGCTGGCGTGAGGCTGCTCTGCCCTGGGCGAGCCTTGCCCAGACTTGCCTCGCGGCTAGGCTTCCAGTCCAGAAAGGAGCGGGCTGCGCGAGACTGGGAGATGCTACTGGCGCCTTCCTGGCCTCAGCTCCACTCCTGCCTTGCCTTGCACCTAGTCCCCAGGCGTTCTTGTGGAGGGCTTAGTTGCCGGTGGGTTGCACACTGCCAAGCGCTCCAGCTTGAGGGCTCTAGTAGAGGCAAAGTGAGGGCAACTGGAAGTCTATTCTTATGGTTGCTTGACCGCCCAGACTCAGCACAGCACGGAGAGCACAAGGCTCACAGGGCCCCTGGCTGGGGTCTGCAGCCCCACACACGCGGAGGCTGACTCGGTGAGCTCCCAGAAGTTGCCTGACAGACGTCATTTCGCTAGTGCTCTCCTCCCCAGCAGAGACGTGTGCAGGTGGTTGGGGCCTGCCCCTGCGTGTCTGGGCTCCCGTCCACAGCCCCAGCTCAGGGAAGCAGCTCCTCAGCCAAGACCTGTGGGAGGCGCAGGGGGCCCCGCCTGGAAGCCTAGTTTCCAGCATGCGGGAAGCGAGCCTCCTCGGGAGAAGAGAAGGCAGCCCTGCTGTGTGCGGCTGCATTCACTGCTTTGGCGGAGCTGAGTGCGCCTCCAGTACGGCAGAGCTCCAGCTCTCCTCAGAGGCCCGATCTGGCAGAGTTCCTGGCGTGAGGCTGCTCTGCCATTTGCGAGCCTTGCCCAAACTTGCCTCGCGGCTAGGCTTCCAGTCCAGAATGGAGCGGGCTGCGCGAGACTGGGAGATTCTACTGGCGCCTTCCTGGCCTCAGCTCCACTCCTGCCTTGCCTTTGCACCTAGTCCCCAGGCTTTCTTGTGTAGGGCTTAGTTGCCGGTGGGTTGCACACTGCCAAGCGCTCCAGCTTGAGGGCTCTAGTAGAGGCAAAGTGAGGGCAACTGAAAGTCTATTCTTACGGTTGCTTGACCGCCCAGACTCAGCACAGCACGGAGAGCACAAGGCTCACAGGGCCTCTGGCTGTGGTCTGCAGCCCCACACACGCGGAGCCTGACTCGGTAAGCGCCCAGAAGGTGCCTGACAGACGTCTTTTCCCTAGTGCTCTCCTCCCCAGCAGAGACGTGTGCAGGTGGTTGGGGCCTGCCCCTGCGTGTCTGGGCTCCCGTCCACAGCCCCAGCTCAGGGAAGCAGCTCCTCAACCAAGACCTGTAGGAGGCGCGGGGCGCCCCCGCCTGGAAGCCTTGTGCACAGCATGAGGGAAGCGAGCCTCCTTGGGAGAAGAGGAAGCAGCCCAGATGTGTGGGGCTGCAATCACTGCTTGGGCGGAGCCGAGTGCGCCTCCAGTACGGCAGAGCTCCAGCTCTGCTCAGAGGCCCGATCTGGCAGAGGGCTGGCGTGAGGCTGCTCTGCCCTGGGCGAGCCTTGCCCAGACTTGCCTCGCGGCTAGGCTTCCAGTCCAGAAAGGAGCGGGCTGCGCGAGACTGGGAGATGCTACTGGCGCCTTCCTGGCCTCAGCTCCACTCCTGCCTTGCCTTTGCACCTAGTCCCCAGGCGTTCTTGTGTAGGGCTTAGTTGCCGGTGGGTTGCACACTGCCAAGCGCTCTAGCTTGAGGGCTCTAGTAGAGGCAAAGTGAGGGCAACTGAAAGTCTATTCTTATCGTTGCTTGACCGCCCAGACTCAGCACAGCACGGAGAGCACAAGGCTCACAGGGCCCCTGGCTGGGGTCTGCAGCCCCACACACGCGGAGGCTGACTTGGTGAGCGCCCAGAAGGTGCCTGACAGACGTCATTTCCCTAGTGCTCTCCTCCACAGCAGAGACGTGTGCAGGTGGTTGGGGCCTGCCCCTGCGTGTCTGGGCTCCCGTCCACAGCCCCAGCTCAGGGAAGCAGCTCCTGAGCCAAGACCTGTGGAGGGCGCAGGGGGCCCCTCCTGGAAGCCTAGTTTACAGCATGCGGGAAGTGAGCCTCCTCGGGAGAAGAGAAGGCAGCCCTGCTGTGTGCGGCTGCATTCACTGCTTTGGCGGAGCCGAGTGCGCCTCCAGTACGGCAGAGCTCCAGCTCTGCTCAGAGGCCCGATCAGGCAGAGTTGCTGGCGTGAGGCTGCACTGCCCTGGGCGAGCCTTGCCCAGACTTGCCTCGCGGCTAGGCTTCCAGTCCAGAAAGGAGCGGGCTGCGCGAGACTGGGAGATGCTACTGGCGCCTTCCTGGCCTCAGCTCCACTCCTGCCTTGCCTTTGCACCTAGTCCCCAGGCGTTCTTGTGGAGGGCTTAGTTGCCGGTGGGTTGCACACTGCCAAGCGCTCCAGCTTGAGGGCTCTAGTAGAGGCAAAGTGAGGGCAACTGAAAGTCTATTCTTATCGTTGCTTGACCGCCCAGACTCAGCACAGCACGGAGAGCACAAGGCTCACAGGGCCCCTGGCTGGGGTCTGCAGCCCCACACACGCGGAGGCTGACTCGGTGAGCGCCCAGAAGGTGCCTGACAGACGTCATTTCCCTAGTGCTCTCCTCCCAAGCAGAGACGTGTGCAGGTGGTTGGGGCCTGCCCCTGCGTGTCTGGGCTCCCGTCCACAGCCCCAGCTCAGGGAAGCAGCTCCTAAGCCAAGACCTGTGGGAGGCGCAGGGGGCCCCGCCTGGAAGCCTAGTTTCCAGCATGCGGGAAGCGAGCCTCCTCGGGAGAACAGAAGGCAGCCCTGCTGTGTGCGGCTGCGTTCACTGCTTTGGCGTAGCTGAGTACGCCTCCAGTACGGCAGAGCTCCAGCTCTGCTCAGAGGCCCGATCTGGCAGAGTTCCTGGCGTGAGGCTGCTCTGCCATTTGCGAGCCTTGCCCAAACTTGCCTCGCGGCTAGGCTTCCAGTCCAGAAAGGAGCGGGCTGCGCGAGACTGGGAGATGCTACTGGCGCCTTCCTGGCCTCAGCTCCACTCCTGCCTTGCCTTTGCAGCTAGTCCCCAGTCTTTCTTGTGTAGGGCTTAGTTGCCGGTGGGTTGCACACTGCCAAGCGCTCCAGCTTTAGGGCTCTAGTAGAGGCAAAGTGAGGGCAACTGAAAGTCTATTCTTACGGTTGCTTGACCGCCCAGACTCAGCACAGCACGGAGAGCACAAGGCTCACAGGGTCTCTGGCTGTGGTCTGCAGCCCCACTCACGCGGAGGCTGACTCGGTGAGCGCCCAGAAGGTGCCTGACAGACGTCTTTTCCCTAGTGCTCTCCTCCCCAGCAGAGACGTGTGCAGGTGGTTGGGGCCTGCCCCTGCGTGTCTGGGCTCCCGTCCACAGCCCCAGCTCAGGGAAGCAGCTCCTCAGCCAAGACCTGTAGGAGGCGCGGGGCGCCCCCGCCTGGAAGCCTTGTGCACAGCATGAGGGAAGCGAGCCTCCTTGGGAGAAGAGGAAGCAGCCCAGATGCGTGGGGCTGCAATCACTGCTTGGGCGGAGCCGAGTGCGCCTCCAGTACGGCAGAGCTCCAGCTCTGCTCAGAGGCCCGATCTGGCAGAGGGCTGGCGTGAGGCTGCTCTGCCCTGGGCGAGCCTTGCCCAGACTTGCCTCGCGACTAGGCTTCCAGTCCAGAAAGGAGCGGGATGCGCGAGACTGGGAGATGCTACTGGCGCCTTCCTGGCCTCAGCTCCACTCCTTCCTTGCCTTTGCACCTAGTCCCCAGGCGTTCTTGTGGAGGGCTTAGTTGCCGGTGGGTTGCACACTGCCAAGCTCTCCAGCTTGAGGGCTCTAGTAGAGGCAAAGTGAGGGCGACTGGAAGTCTATTCTTATGGTTGCTTGACAGCCCAGACTCAGCACAGCACGGAGAGCACAAGGCTCACAGGGCCCCTGGCTGGGGTCTGCAGCCCCACACACGCGGAGGCTGACTCGGTGAGCGCCCAGAAGGTGCCTGACAGACGTCATTTCCCTAGTTCTCCCCTCCCCAGCAGAGACGTGTGCAGGTGGTTGGGGCCTGCCCCTGCGTGTCTGGGCTCCCGTCCACAGCCCCAGCTCAGGGAAGCAGCTCCTGAGCCAAGACCTGTGGAGGGCGCAGGGGGCCCCCCTGGAAGCCTAGTTTACAGCATGCGGGAAGTGAGCCTCCTCGGGAGAAGAGAAGGCAGCCCTGCTGTGTGCGGCTGCATTCACTGCTTTGGCGGAGCCGAGTGCGCCTCTAGTACGGCAGAGCTCCAGCTCTGCTCAGAGGCCCGATCTGGCAGAGTTGCTGGCGTGAGGCTGCTCTGCCCTGGGCGAGCCTTGCCCAGACTTGCCTCGCGGCTAGGCTTCCAGTCCAGAAAGGAGCGGGCTGCGCGAGACTGGGAGATGCTACTGGCGCCTTCCTGGCCTCAGCACCACTCCTGCCTTACCTTTGCACCTAGTCCTCAGGCGTTCTTGTGGAGGGCTTAGTTGCCGGTGGGTTGCACACTGCCAAGCGCTCCAGCAGAGAGGGCTCTATTAGAGGCAATGGGAGGGCAACTGCAGGGCTCCTCCAGCGGTTGCTTGACCGCCCAGACTTAGCACAGCACGGAGAGCACAAGGCTCACAGGGCCTCTGGCTGTGGTCTGCAGCCCCACACACGCTGAGGCTGACTCGGTGAGCGCCCAGAAGGTGCCTGACAGACGTCATTTCCCGAGTGCTCTCCTCCCCAGCAGAGACGTGTGCAGGTGGTTGGGGCCTGGCCCTGCGTGTCTGGGCTCCCGTCCACAGCCCCAGCTCAGGGAAGCAGCTCCTCAGCCAAGACCTGTAGGAGGCGCGGGGCGCCCCCTCCTGGAAGCCTAGTGCAAAGCATGAAGGAAGCGATCCTCCTTGGGAGAAGAGGAGGCAGCCCAGATGCGTGGGGCTGCAATCACTGCTTGGGCGGAGCCGGGTGCGCCTCCAGTACGGCAGAGCTCCAGCTCTGCTCAGAGGCCCGATCTGGCAGAGGGCTGGCGTGAGGCTGCTCTGCCCTGGGCGAGCCTTGCCCAGACTTGCCTCGCGGCTAGGCTTCCAGTCCAGAAAGGAGCGGGCTGCGCGAGACTGGGAGATGCTACTGGCGCCTTCCTGGCCTCAGCTCCACTCCTGCCTTGCCTTGCACCTAGTCCCCAGGCGTTCTTGTGGAGGGCTTAGTTGCCGGTGGGTTGCACACTGCCAAGCGCTCCAGCTTGAGGGCTCTAGTAGAGGCAAAGTGAGGGCAACTGGAAGTCTATTCTTATGGTTGCTTGACCGCCCAGACTCAGCACAGCACGGAGAGCACAAGGCTCACAGGGCCCCTGGCTGGGGTCTGCAGCCCCACACACGCGGAGGCTGACTCGGTGAGCTCCCAGAAGTTGCCTGACAGACGTCATTTCGCTAGTGCTCTCCTCCCCAGCAGAGACGTGTGCAGGTGGTTGGGGCCTGCCCCTGCGTGTCTGGGCTCCCGTCCACAGCCCCAGCTCAGGGAAGCAGCTCCTCAGCCAAGACCTGTGGGAGGCGCAGGGGGCCCCGCCTGGAAGCCTAGTTTCCAGCATGCGGGAAGCGAGCCTCCTCGGGAGAAGAGAAGGCAGCCCTGCTGTGTGCGGCTGCATTCACTGCTTTGGCGGAGCTGAGTGCGCCTCCAGTACGGCAGAGCTCCAGCTCTCCTCAGAGGCCCGATCTGGCAGAGTTCCTGGCGTGAGGCTGCTCTGCCATTTGCGAGCCTTGCCCAAACTTGCCTCGCGGCTAGGCTTCCAGTCCAGAATGGAGCGGGCTGCGCGAGACTGGGAGATTCTACTGGCGCCTTCCTGGCCTCAGCTCCACTCCTGCCTTGCCTTTGCACCTAGTCCCCAGGCTTTCTTGTGTAGGGCTTAGTTGCCGGTGGGTTGCACACTGCCAAGCGCTCCAGCTTGAGGGCTCTAGTAGAGGCAAAGTGAGGGCAACTGAAAGTCTATTCTTACGGTTGCTTGACCGCCCAGACTCAGCACAGCACGGAGAGCACAAGGCTCACAGGGCCTCTGGCTGTGGTCTGCAGCCCCACACACGCGGAGCCTGACTCGGTAAGCGCCCAGAAGGTGCCTGACAGACGTCTTTTCCCTAGTGCTCTCCTCCCCAGCAGAGACGTGTGCAGGTGGTTGGGGCCTGCCCCTGCGTGTCTGGGCTCCCGTCCACAGCCCCAGCTCAGGGAAGCAGCTCCTCAACCAAGACCTGTAGGAGGCGCGGGGCGCCCCCGCCTGGAAGCCTTGTGCACAGCATGAGGGAAGCGAGCCTCCTTGGGAGAAGAGGAAGCAGCCCAGATGTGTGGGGCTGCAATCACTGCTTGGGCGGAGCCGAGTGCGCCTCCAGTACGGCAGAGCTCCAGCTCTGCTCAGAGGCCCGATCTGGCAGAGGGCTGGCGTGAGGCTGCTCTGCCCTGGGCGAGCCTTGCCCAGACTTGCCTCGCGGCTAGGCTTCCAGTCCAGAAAGGAGCGGGCTGCGCGAGACTGGGAGATGCTACTGGCGCCTTCCTGGCCTCAGCTCCACTCCTGCCTTGCCTTTGCACCTAGTCCCCAGGCGTTCTTGTGTAGGGCTTAGTTGCCGGTGGGTTGCACACTGCCAAGCGCTCTAGCTTGAGGGCTCTAGTAGAGGCAAAGTGAGGGCAACTGAAAGTCTATTCTTATCGTTGCTTGACCGCCCAGACTCAGCACAGCACGGAGAGCACAAGGCTCACAGGGCCCCTGGCTGGGGTCTGCAGCCCCACACACGCGGAGGCTGACTTGGTGAGCGCCCAGAAGGTGCCTGACAGACGTCATTTCCCTAGTGCTCTCCTCCACAGCAGAGACGTGTGCAGGTGGTTGGGGCCTGCCCCTGCGTGTCTGGGCTCCCGTCCACAGCCCCAGCTCAGGGAAGCAGCTCCTGAGCCAAGACCTGTGGAGGGCGCAGGGGGCCCCTCCTGGAAGCCTAGTTTACAGCATGCGGGAAGTGAGCCTCCTCGGGAGAAGAGAAGGCAGCCCTGCTGTGTGCGGCTGCATTCACTGCTTTGGCGGAGCCGAGTGCGCCTCCAGTACGGCAGAGCTCCAGCTCTGCTCAGAGGCCCGATCAGGCAGAGTTGCTGGCGTGAGGCTGCACTGCCCTGGGCGAGCCTTGCCCAGACTTGCCTCGCGGCTAGGCTTCCAGTCCAGAAAGGAGCGGGCTGCGCGAGACTGGGAGATGCTACTGGCGCCTTCCTGGCCTCAGCTCCACTCCTGCCTTGCCTTTGCACCTAGTCCCCAGGCGTTCTTGTGGAGGGCTTAGTTGCCGGTGGGTTGCACACTGCCAAGCGCTCCAGCTTGAGGGCTCTAGTAGAGGCAAAGTGAGGGCAACTGAAAGTCTATTCTTACGGTTGCTTGACCGCCCAGACTCAGCACAGCACGGAGAGCACAAGGCTCACAGGGCCTCTGGCTGTGGTCTGCAGCCCCACACACGCGGAGGCTGACTCGGTGAGCCCCCAGAAGGTGCCTGACAGACGTCATTTCGCTAGTGCTCTCCTCCCCAGCAGAGACGTGTGCAGGTGGTTGGGGCCTGCCCCTGCGTGTCTGGGCTCCCGTCCACAGCCCCAGCTCAGGGAAGCAGCTCCTCAGCCCAGACCTGTAGGAGGCGCGGGGCGCCCCCGCCTGGAAGCCTAGTGCACAGCATGAGGGAAGCGAGCCTCCTTGGGAGAAGAGGAGGCAGCCCAGATGCGTGGGGCTGCAATCACTGCTTGGGCGGAGCCGAGTGCGCCTCCAGTACGGCAGAGCTCCAGCTCTGCTCAGAGGCCAGATCTGGCAGAGGGCTGGCGTGAGGCTGCTCTGCCCTGGGCGAGTCTTGCCCAGACTTGCCTCGCGGCTAGGCTTCCACTCCAGAAAGGAGCGGGCTGCGCGAGACTGGGAGATGCTACTGGCGCCTTCCTGGCCTCAGCTCCACTCCTGCCTTGCCTTTGCACCTAGTCCCCAGGCGTTCTTGTGGAGGGCTTAGTTGCCGGTGGGTTGCACACTGCCAAGCGCTCCAGCTTGAGGGCTCTAGTAGAGGCAAAGTGAGGGCAACTGAAAGTCTATTCTTACGGTTGCTTGACCGCCCAGACTCAGCACAGCACGGAGAGCACAAGGCTCACAGGGCCTCTGGCTGTGGTCTGCAGCCCCACACACGCGGAGGCTGACTCGGTGAGCGCCCAGAAGGTGCCTGACAGACGTCTTTTCCCTAGTGCTCTCCTCCCCAGCAGAGACGTGTGCAGGTGGTTGGGGCCTGCCCCTGCGTGTCTGGGCTCCCGTCCACAGCCCCAGCTCAGGGAAGCAGCTCCTCAGCCAAGACCTGTAGGAGGCGCGGGGCGCCCCCGCCTGGAAGCCTTGTGCACAGCATGAGGGAAGTGAGCCTCCTTGGGAGAAGAGGAAGCAGCCCAGATGCGTGGGGCTGCAATCACTGCTTGGGCGGAGCCGAGTGCGCCTCCAGTACGGCAGAGCTCCAGCTCTGCTCAGAGGCCCGATCTGGCAGAGGGCTGGCGTGAGGCTGCTCTGCCCTGGGCGAGCCTTACCCAGACTTGCCTCGCGGCTAGGCTTCCAGTCCAGAAAGGAGCGGGCTGCGCGAGACTGGGAGATGCTACTGGCGCCTTCCTGGCCTCAGCTCCACTCCTGCCTTGCCTTTGCACCTAGTCCCCAGGCGTTCTTGTGGAGGGCTTAGTTGCCGGTGGGTTGCACACTGCCAAGCGCTCCAGCTTGAGGGCTCTAGTAGAGGCAAAGTGAGGGCAACTGGAAGTCTATTCTTATGGTTGCTTGACCGCCCAGACTCAGCACAGCACGGAGAGCACAAGGCTCACAGGGCCCCTGGCTGGGGTCTGCAGCCCCACACACGCGGAGGCTGACTCGGTGAGCGCCCAGAAGGTGCCTGACAGACGTCATTTCCCTAGTGCTCTCCTCCCCAGCAGAGACGTGTGCAGGTGGTTGGGGCCTGCCCCTGCGTGTCTGGGCTCCCGTCCACAGCCCCAGCTCAGGGAAGCAGCTCCTGAGCCAAGAACTGTGGAGGGCGCAGGGGGCCCCGCCTGGAAGCCTAGTTTACAGCATGCGGGAAGTGAGCCTCCTCGGGAGAAGAGAAGGCATCCCTGCTGTGTGCGGCTGCATTCACTGCTTTGGCGGAGCCGAGTGCGCCTCCAGTACGGCAGAGCTCCAGCTCTGCTCAGAGGCCCGATCTGGCAGAGTTGCAGGCGTGAGGCTGCACTGCCCTGGGCGAGCCTTGCCCAGACTTGCCTCGCGGCTAGGCTTCCAGTCCAGAAAGGAGCGGGCTGCGCGAGACTGGGAGATGCTACTGGCGCCTTCCTGGCCTCAGCACCACTCCTGACTTACCTTTGCACCTAGTCCTCAGGCGTTCTTGTGGAGGGCTTAGTTGCCGGTGGGTTGCACACTGCCAAGCGCTCCAGCAGAGAGGGCTCTATTAGAGGCAATGGGAGGGCAACTGCAGGGCTCCTCCAGCGGTTGCTTGACCGCCCAGACTCAGCACAGCACGGAGAGCACAAGGCTCACAGGGCCTCTGGCTGTGGTCTGCAGCCCCACACACGCGGAGCCTCACTCGGTGAGCGCCCAGAAGGTGCCTGACAGACGTCTTTTCCCTAGTGCTCTCCTCCCCAGCAGAGACGTGTGCAGGTGGTTAGGGCCTGCCCCTGCGTGTCTGGGCTCCCGTCCACAGCCCCAGCTCAGGGAAGCAGCTCCTCAACCAAGACCTGTAGGAGGAGCGGGGCGCCCCCGCCTGGAAGCCTTGTGCACAGCATGAGGGAAGCGAGCCTCCTTGGGAGAAGAGGAAGCAGCCCAGATGCGTGGGGCTGCAATCACTGCTTAGGCGGAGCCGAGTGCGCCTCCAGTACGGCAGAGCTCCAGCTCTGCTCAGAGGCCCGATCTGGCAGAGGGCTGGCGTGAGGCTGCTCTGCCCTGGGCGAGCCTTGCCCAGACTTGCCTCGCGGCTAGGCTTCCAGTCCAGAAAGGAGCGGGCTGCGCGAGACTGGGAGATGCTACTGGCGCCTTCCTGGCCTCAGCACCACTCCTGCCTTACCTTTGCACCTAGTCCTCAGGCGTTCTTGTGGAGGGCTTAGTTTCCGGTGGGTTGCACACTGCCAAGCGCTCCAGCAGAGAGGGCTCTATTAGAGGCAATGGGAGGGTAACTGCAGGGCTCCTCCAGCGGTTGCTTGACCGCCCAGACTCAGCACAGCACGGAGAGCACAAGGCTCACAGGGCCTCTGGCTGTGGTCTGCAGCCCCACACACGCTGAGGCTGACTCGGTGAGCGCCCAGAAGGTGCCTGACAGACGTCATTTCCCTAGTGCTCTCCTCCCCAGCAGAGACGTATGCAGGTGGTTGGGGCCTGCCCCTGCGTGTCTGGGCTCCCGTCCACAGCCCCAGCTCAGGGAAGCAGCTCCTCAGCCCAAACCTGTAGGAGGCGCGGGGCGCCCCCGCCTGGAAGCCTAGTGCACAGCATGAGGGAAGCGAGCCTCCTTGGGAGAAGAGGAGGCAGCCCAGATGCGTGGGGCTGCAATCACTGCTTGGGCGGAGCCGAGCGCGACTCCAGTACGGCAGAGCTCCAGCTCTGCTCAGAGGCCCGATCTGGCAGAGGGCTGGCGTGAGGCTGCTCTGCCCTGGGCGAGTCTTGCCCAGACTTGCCTCGCGGCTAGGCTTCCACTCCAGAAAGGAGCGGGCTGCGCGAGACTGGGAGATGCTACTGGCGCCTTCCTGGCCTCAGCTCCACTCCTGCCTTGCCTTTGCACCTAGTCCCCAGGCGTTCTTGTGTAGGGCTTAGTTGCCGGTGGGTTGCACACTGCCAAGCGCTCCAGCTTGAGGGCTCTAGTAGAGGCAAAGTGAGGGCAACTGAAAGTCTATTCTTACCGTTGCTTGACCGCCCAGACTCAGCACAGCACGGAGAGCACAAGGCTCACAGGGCCTCTGGCTGTGGTCTGCAGCCCCTCACACGCGGAGGCTGACTCGATGAGCGCCTAGAAGGTGCCTGACAGACGTCTTTTCCCTAGTGCTCTCCTCCCCAGCAGAGACGTGTGCAGGTTGTTGGGGCCTGCCCCTGCGTGTCTGGGCTCCCGTCCACAGCCCCAGCTCAGGGAAGCAGCTCCTCAGCCAAGACCTGTAGGAGGCGCGGGGCGCCCCCGCCTGGAAGCCTTGTGCACAGCATGAGGGAAGCGAGCCTCCTTGGGAGAAGAGGAAGCAGCCCAGATGCGTGGGGCTGCAATCACTGCTTGGGCGGAGCCGAGTGCGCCTCCAGTACGGCAGAGCTCCAGCTCTGCTCAGAGGCCCGATCTGGCAGAGGGCTGGCGTGAGGCTGCTCTGCCCTGGGCGAGCCTTGCCCAGACTTGCCTCGCGGCTAGGCTTCCAGTCCAGAAAGGAGCGGGCTGCGCGAGACTGGGAGATGCTACTGGCTCCTTCCTGGCCTCAGCTCCACTTCTGCCTTACCTTTGCACCTAGTCCCCAGGCGTTCTTGTGGAGGGCTTAGTTGCTGGTGGGTTGCACACTGCCAAGCGCTCCAGCTTGAGGGCTCTAGAAGAGGCAAAGTGAGGGCAACTGAAAGTCTATTCTTACGGTTGCTTGACCGCCCAGACTCAGCACAGCACGGAGAGCACAAGGCTCACAGGGCCCCTGGCTGGGGTCTGCAGCCCCACACACGCGGAGGCTGACTCGGTGAGCGCCCAGAAGGTGCCTGACAGACGTCATTTCCCTAGTGCTCTCCTCCCAAGCAGAGACGTGTGCAGGTGGTTGGGGCCTGCCCCTGCGTGTCTGGGCTCCCGTCCACAGCCCCAGCTCAGGGAAGCAGCTCCTAAGCCAAGACCTGTGGGAGGCGCAGGGGGCCCCGCCTGGAAGCCTAGTTTCCAGCATGCGGGAAGCGAGCCTCCTCGGGAGAACAGAAGGCAGCCCTGCTGTGTGCGGCTGCGTTCACTGCTTTGGCGTAGCTGAGTACGCCTCCAGTACGGCAGAGCTCCAGCTCTGCTCAGAGGCCCGATCTGGCAGAGTTCCTGGCGTGAGGCTGCTCTGCCATTTGCGAGCCTTGCCCAAACTTGCCTCGCGGCTAGGCTTCCAGTCCAGAAAGGAGCGGGCTGCGCGAGACTGGGAGATGCTACTGGCGCCTTCCTGGCCTCAGCTCCACTCCTGCCTTGCCTTTGCAGCTAGTCCCCAGTCTTTCTTGTGTAGGGCTTAGTTGCCGGTGGGTTGCACACTGCCAAGCGCTCCAGCTTTAGGGCTCTAGTAGAGGCAAAGTGAGGGCAACTGAAAGTCTATTCTTACGGTTGCTTGACCGCCCAGACTCAGCACAGCACGGAGAGCACAAGGCTCACAGGGTCTCTGGCTGTGGTCTGCAGCCCCACTCACGCGGAGGCTGACTCGGTGAGCGCCCAGAAGGTGCCTGACAGACGTCTTTTCCCTAGTGCTCTCCTCCCCAGCAGAGACGTGTGCAGGTGGTTGGGGCCTGCCCCTGCGTGTCTGGGCTCCCGTCCACAGCCCCAGCTCAGGGAAGCAGCTCCTCAGCCAAGACCTGTAGGAGGCGCGGGGCGCCCCCGCCTGGAAGCCTTGTGCACAGCATGAGGGAAGCGAGCCTCCTTGGGAGAAGAGGAAGCAGCCCAGATGCGTGGGGCTGCAATCACTGCTTGGGCGGAGCCGAGTGCGCCTCCAGTACGGCAGAGCTCCAGCTCTGCTCAGAGGCCCGATCTGGCAGAGGGCTGGCGTGAGGCTGCTCTGCCCTGGGCGAGCCTTGCCCAGACTTGCCTCGCGACTAGGCTTCCAGTCCAGAAAGGAGCGGGATGCGCGAGACTGGGAGATGCTACTGGCGCCTTCCTGGCCTCAGCTCCACTCCTTCCTTGCCTTTGCACCTAGTCCCCAGGCGTTCTTGTGGAGGGCTTAGTTGCCGGTGGGTTGCACACTGCCAAGCTCTCCAGCTTGAGGGCTCTAGTAGAGGCAAAGTGAGGGCGACTGGAAGTCTATTCTTATGGTTGCTTGACAGCCCAGACTCAGCACAGCACGGAGAGCACAAGGCTCACAGGGCCCCTGGCTGGGGTCTGCAGCCCCACACACGCGGAGGCTGACTCGGTGAGCGCCCAGAAGGTGCCTGACAGACGTCATTTCCCTAGTTCTCCCCTCCCCAGCAGAGACGTGTGCAGGTGGTTGGGGCCTGCCCCTGCGTGTCTGGGCTCCCGTCCACAGCCCCAGCTCAGGGAAGCAGCTCCTGAGCCAAGACCTGTGGAGGGCGCAGGGGGCCCCCCTGGAAGCCTAGTTTACAGCATGCGGGAAGTGAGCCTCCTCGGGAGAAGAGAAGGCAGCCCTGCTGTGTGCGGCTGCATTCACTGCTTTGGCGGAGCCGAGTGCGCCTCTAGTACGGCAGAGCTCCAGCTCTGCTCAGAGGCCCGATCTGGCAGAGTTGCTGGCGTGAGGCTGCTCTGCCCTGGGCGAGCCTTGCCCAGACTTGCCTCGCGGCTAGGCTTCCAGTCCAGAAAGGAGCGGGCTGCGCGAGACTGGGAGATGCTACTGGCGCCTTCCTGGCCTCAGCACCACTCCTGCCTTACCTTTGCACCTAGTCCTCAGGCGTTCTTGTGGAGGGCTTAGTTGCCGGTGGGTTGCACACTGCCAAGCGCTCCAGCAGAGAGGGCTCTATTAGAGGCAATGGGAGGGCAACTGCAGGGCTCCTCCAGCGGTTGCTTGACCGCCCAGACTTAGCACAGCACGGAGAGCACAAGGCTCACAGGGCCTCTGGCTGTGGTCTGCAGCCCCACACACGCTGAGGCTGACTCGGTGAGCGCCCAGAAGGTGCCTGACAGACGTCATTTCCCGAGTGCTCTCCTCCCCAGCAGAGACGTGTGCAGGTGGTTGGGGCCTGGCCCTGCGTGTCTGGGCTCCCGTCCACAGCCCCAGCTCAGGGAAGCAGCTCCTCAGCCAAGACCTGTAGGAGGCGCGGGGCGCCCCCTCCTGGAAGCCTAGTGCAAAGCATGAAGGAAGCGATCCTCCTTGGGAGAAGAGGAGGCAGCCCAGATGCGTGGGGCTGCAATCACTGCTTGGGCGGAGCCGGGTGCGCCTCCAGTACGGCAGAGCTCCAGCTCTGCTCAGAGGCCCGATCTGGCAGAGGGCTGGCGTGAGGCTGCTCTGCCCTGGGCGAGCCTTGCCCAGACTTGCCTCGCGGCTAGGCTTCCAGTCCAGAAAGGAGCGGGCTGCGCGAGACTGGGAGATGCTACTGGCGCCTTCCTGGCCTCAGCTCCACTCCTGCCTTGCCTTGCACCTAGTCCCCAGGCGTTCTTGTGGAGGGCTTAGTTGCCGGTGGGTTGCACACTGCCAAGCGCTCCAGCTTGAGGGCTCTAGTAGAGGCAAAGTGAGGGCAACTGGAAGTCTATTCTTATGGTTGCTTGACCGCCCAGACTCAGCACAGCACGGAGAGCACAAGGCTCACAGGGCCCCTGGCTGGGGTCTGCAGCCCCACACACGCGGAGGCTGACTCGGTGAGCTCCCAGAAGTTGCCTGACAGACGTCATTTCGCTAGTGCTCTCCTCCCCAGCAGAGACGTGTGCAGGTGGTTGGGGCCTGCCCCTGCGTGTCTGGGCTCCCGTCCACAGCCCCAGCTCAGGGAAGCAGCTCCTGAGCCAAGACCTGTGGGAGGCGCAGGGGGCCCCGCCTGGAAGCCTAGTTTCCAGCATGCGGGAAGCGAGCCTCCTCGGGAGAAGAGAAGGCAGCCCTGCTGTGTGCGGCTGCATTCACTGCTTTGGCGGAGCTGAGTGCGCCTCCAGTACGGCAGAGCTCCAGCTCTCCTCAGAGGCCCGATCTGGCAGAGTTCCTGGCGTGAGGCTGCTCTGCCATTTGCGAGCCTTGCCCAAACTTGCCTCGCGGCTAGGCTTCCAGTCCAGAATGGAGCGGGCTGCGCGAGACTGGGAGATTCTACTGGCGCCTTCCTGGCCTCAGCTCCACTCCTGCCTTGCCTTTGCACCTAGTCCCCAGGCTTTCTTGTGTAGGGCTTAGTTGCCGGTGGGTTGCACACTGCCAAGCGCTCCAGCTTGAGGGCTCTAGTAGAGGCAAAGTGAGGGCAACTGAAAGTCTATTCTTACGGTTGCTTGACCGCCCAGACTCAGCACAGCACGGAGAGCACAAGGCTCACAGGGCCTCTGGCTGTGGTCTGCAGCCCCACACACGCGGAGCCTGACTCGGTAAGCGCCCAGAAGGTGCCTGACAGACGTCTTTTCCCTAGTGCTCTCCTCCCCAGCAGAGACGTGTGCAGGTGGTTGGGGCCTGCCCCTGCGTGTCTGGGCTCCCGTCCACAGCCCCAGCTCAGGGAAGCAGCTCCTCAACCAAGACCTGTAGGAGGCGCGGGGCGCCCCCGCCTGGAAGCCTTGTGCACAGCATGAGGGAAGCGAGCCTCCTTGGGAGAAGAGGAAGCAGCCCAGATGTGTGGGGCTGCAATCACTGCTTGGGCGGAGCCGAGTGCGCCTCCAGTACGGCAGAGCTCCAGCTCTGCTCAGAGGCCCGATCTGGCAGAGGGCTGGCGTGAGGCTGCTCTGCCCTGGGCGAGCCTTGCCCAGACTTGCCTCGCGGCTAGGCTTCCAGTCCAGAAAGGAGCGGGCTGCGCGAGACTGGGAGATGCTACTGGCGCCTTCCTGGCCTCAGCTCCACTCCTGCCTTGCCTTTGCACCTAGTCCCCAGGCGTTCTTGTGTAGGGCTTAGTTGCCGGTGGGTTGCACACTGCCAAGCGCTCTAGCTTGAGGGCTCTAGTAGAGGCAAAGTGAGGGCAACTGAAAGTCTATTCTTATCGTTGCTTGACCGCCCAGACTCAGCACAGCACGGAGAGCACAAGGCTCACAGGGCCCCTGGCTGGGGTCTGCAGCCCCACACACGCGGAGGCTGACTTGGTGAGCGCCCAGAAGGTGCCTGACAGACGTCATTTCCCTAGTGCTCTCCTCCACAGCAGAGACGTGTGCAGGTGGTTGGGGCCTGCCCCTGCGTGTCTGGGCTCCCGTCCACAGCCCCAGCTCAGGGAAGCAGCTCCTGAGCCAAGACCTGTGGAGGGCGCAGGGGGCCCCTCCTGGAAGCCTAGTTTACAGCATGCGGGAAGTGAGCCTCCTCGGGAGAAGAGAAGGCAGCCCTGCTGTGTGCGGCTGCATTCACTGCTTTGGCGGAGCCGAGTGCGCCTCCAGTACGGCAGAGCTCCAGCTCTGCTCAGAGGCCCGATCAGGCAGAGTTGCTGGCGTGAGGCTGCACTGCCCTGGGCGAGCCTTGCCCAGACTTGCCTCGCGGCTAGGCTTCCAGTCCAGAAAGGAGCGGGCTGCGCGAGACTGGGAGATGCTACTGGCGCCTTCCTGGCCTCAGCTCCACTCCTGCCTTGCCTTTGCACCTAGTCCCCAGGCGTTCTTGTGGAGGGCTTAGTTGCCGGTGGGTTGCACACTGCCAAGCGCTCCAGCTTGAGGGCTCTAGTAGAGGCAAAGTGAGGGCAACTGAAAGTCTATTCTTACGGTTGCTTGACCGCCCAGACTCAGCACAGCACGGAGAGCACAAGGCTCACAGGGCCTCTGGCTGTGGTCTGCAGCCCCACACACGCTGAGGCTGACTCGGTGAGCGCCCAGAAGGTGCCTGACAGACGTCATTTCCCTAGTGCTCTCCTCCCCAGCAGAGACGTGTGCAGGTGGTTGGGGCCTGCCCCTGCGTGTCTGGGCTCCCGTCCACAGCCCCAGCTCAGGGAAGCAGCTCCTCAGCCCAGACCTGTAGGAGGCGCGGGGCGCCCCCGCCTGGAAGCCTAGTGCACAGCATGAGGGAAGCGAGCCTCCTTGGGAGAAGAGGAGGCAGCCCAGATGCGTGGGGCTGCAATCACTGCTTGGGCGGAGCCGAGTGCGCCTCCAGTACGGCAGAGCTCCAGCTCTGCTCAGAGGCCAGATCTGGCAGAGGGCTGGCGTGAGGCTGCTCTGCCCTGGGCGAGTCTTGCCCAGACTTGCCTCGCGGGTAGGCTTCCACTCCAGAAAGGAGCGGGCTGCGCGAGACTGGGAGATGCTACTGGCGCCTTCCTGGCCTCAGCTCCACTCCTGCCTTGCCTTTGCACCTAGTCCCCAGGCGTTCTTGTGGAGGGCTTAGTTGCCGGTGGGTTGCACACTGCCAAGCGCTCCAGCTTGAGGGCTCTAGTAGAGGCAAAGTGAGGGCAACTGAAAGTCTATTCTTACGGTTGCTTGACCGCCCAGACTCAGCACAGCACGGAGAGCACAAGGCTCACAGGGCCTCTGGCTGTGGTCTGCAGCCCCACACACGCGGAGGCTGACTCGGTGAGCGCCCAGAAGGTGCCTGACAGAAGTCTTTTCCCTAGTGCTCTCCTCCCCAGCAGAGACGTGTGCAGGTGGTTGGGGCCTGCCCCTGCGTGTCTGGGCTCCCGTCCACAGCCCCAGCTCAGGGAAGCAGCTCCTCAGCCAAGACCTGTAGGAGGCGCGGGGCACCCCCGCCTGGAAGCCTTGTGCACAGCATGAGGGAAGTGAGCCTCCTTGGGAGAAGAGGAAGCAGCCCAGATGCGTGGGGCTGCAATCACTGCTTGGGCGGAGCCGAGTGCGCCTCCAGTACGGCAGAGCTCCAGCTCTGCTCAGAGGCCCGATCTGGCAGAGGGCTGGCGTGAGGCTGCTCTGCCCTGGGCGAGCCTTGCCCAGACTTGCCTCGCGGCTAGGCTTCCAGTCCAGAAAGGAGCGGGCTGCGCGAGACTGGGAGATGCTACTGGCGCCTTCCTGGCCTCAGCTCCACTCCTGCCTTGCCTTTGCACCTAGTCCCCAGGCGTTCTTGTGGAGGGCTTAGTTGCTGGTGGGTTGCACACTGCCAAGCGCTCCAGCTTGAGGGCTCTAGTAGAGGCAAAGTGAGGGCAACTGGAAGTCTATTCTTATGGTTGCTTGACCGCCCAGACTCAGCACAGCACGGAGAGCACAAGGCTCACAGGGCCCCTGGCTGGGGTCTGCAGCCCCACACACGCGGAGCCTGACTCGGTGAGCGCCCAGAAGGTGCCTGACAGACGTCATTTCCCTAGTGCGCTCCTCCCCAGCAGAGACGTGTGCAGGTGGTTGGCGCCTGCCCCTGCGTGTCTGGGCTCCCGTCCACAGCCCCAGCTCAGGGAAGCAGCTCCTCAGCCAAGACCTGTAGGAGGCGCGGGGCGCCCCCGCCTGGAAGCCTAGTGCACAGCATGAGGGAAGTGAGCCTCCTTGGGAGAAGAGGAGACAGCCCAGATGCGTGGGGCTGCAATCACTGCTTGGGCGGAGCCGAGTGCGCCTCCAGTACGGCAGAGCTCCAGCTCTGCTCAGAGGCCCGATCTGGCAGAGGGCTGGCGTGAGGCTGCTCTGCCCTGGGCGAGTCTTGCCCAGACTTGCCTCGCGGCTAGGCTTCTAGTCCAGAAAGGAGCGGGCTGCGCGAGACTGGGAGATGCTACTGTGCCTTCCTGGCCTCAGCTCCACTCCTGCCTTGCCTTTGCACCTAGTCCCCAGGCGTTCTTGTGGAGGGCTTAGTTGCCGGTGGGTTGCACACTGCCAAGCGATCCAGCTTGAGGGCTCTAGTAGAGGCAAAGTGAGGGCAACTGGAAGTCTATTCTTATGGTTGCTTGACCGCCCAGACTCAGCACAGCACGGAGAGCACAAGGCTCACAGGGCCCCTGGCTGGGGTCTGCAGCCCCACACACGCGGAGGCTGACTCGGTGAGCGCCCAGAAGGTGCCTGACAGACGTCATTTCCCTAGTGCGCTCCTCCCCAGCAGAGACGTGTGCAGGTGGTTGGGGCCTGCCCCTGCGTGTCTGGGCTCCCGTCCACAGCCCCAGCTCAGGGAAGCAGCTCCTCAGCCAAGACCTGTAGGAGGCGCGGGGCGCCCCCGCCTGGAAGCCTAGTGCACAGCATGAGGGAAGTGAGCCTCCTTGGGAGAAGAGGAGACAGCCCAGATGCGTGGGGCTGCAATCACTGCTTGGGCGGAGCCGAGTGCGCCTCCAGTACGGCAGAGCTCCAGCTCTGCTCAGAGGCCCGATCTGGCAGAGGGCTGGCGTGAGGCTGCTCTGCCCTGGGCGAGCCTTGCCCAGACTTGCCTCGCGGCTAGGCTTCCAGTCCAGAAAGGAGCGGGCTGCGCGAGACTGGGAGAGGCTACTGGCGCCTTCCTGGCCTCAGCACCACTCCTGCCTTACCTTTGCACCTAGTCCTCAGGCGTTCTTGTGGAGGGCTTAGTTTCCGGTGTGTTGCACACTGCCAAGCGCTCCAGCAGAGAGGGCTCTATTAGAGGCAATGGGAGGGAAACTGCAGGGCTCCTCCAGCGGTTGCTTGACCGCCCAGACTCAGCACAGCACGGAGAGCACAAGGCTCACAGGGCCTCTGGCTGTGGTCTGCAGCCCCACACACGCTGAGGCTGACTCGGTGAGCGCCCAGAAGGTGCCTGACAGACGTCATTTCCCTAGTGCTCTCCTCCCCAGCAGATACGTGACCAGGTGGTTGGGGCCTGGCCCTGCGTGTCTGGGCTCCCGTCCACAGCCCCAGCTCAGGGAAGCAGCTCCTCAGCCAAGACCTGTAGGAGGCGCGGGGCGCCCCCGCCTGGAAGCCTAGTGCACAGCATGAGGGAAGTGAGCCTCCTTGGGAGAAGAGGAGACAGCCCAGATGCGTGGGGCTGCAATCACTGCTTGGGCGGAGCCGAGTGCGCCTCCAGTACGGCAGAGCTCCAGCACTGCTCAGAGGCCCGATCTGGCAGAGGGCTGGCGTGAGGCTGCTCTGCCCTGGGCGAGCCTTGCCCAGACTTGCCTCGCGGCTAGGCTTCCAGTCCAGAAAGGAGCGGGCTGCGCGAGACTGGGAGATGCTACTGGCGCCTTCCTGGCCTCAGCTCCACTCCTGCCTTGCCTTTGCACCTAGTCCCCAGGCGTTCTTGTGGAGGGCTTAGTTGCCGGTGGGTTGCACACTGCCAAGCGCTCCAGCTTGAGGGCTCTAGTAGAGGCAAAGTGAGGGCAACTGAAAGTCTATTCTTATCGTTGCTTGACCGCCCAGACTCAGCACAGCACGGAGAGCACAAGGCTCACAGGGCCCCTGGCTGGGGTCTGCAGCCCCACACACGCGGAGGCTGACTCGGTGAGCGCACAGAAGGTGCCTGACAGACGTCATTTCCCTAGTGCTCTCCTCCACAGCAGAGACGTGTGCAGGTGGTTGGGGCCTGCCCCTGCGTGTCTGGGCTCCCGTCCACAGCCCCAGCTCAGGGAAGCAGCTCCTGAGCCAAGACCTGTGGAGGGCGCAGGGGGCCCCGCCTGGAAGCCTAGTTTACAGCATGCGGGAAGTGAGCCTCCTCGGGAGAAGAGAAGGCAGCCCTGCTGTGTGCGGCTGCATTCACTGCTTTGGCGGAGCCGAGTGCGCCTCCAGTACGGCAGAGCTCCAGCTCTGCTCAGAGGCCCGATCTGGCAGAGTTGCTGGCGTGAGGCTGCACTGCCCTGGGCGAGCCTTGCCCAGACTTGCCTCGCGGCTAGGCTTCCAGTCCAGAAAGGAGCGGGCTGCGCGAAACTAGGAGATGCTACTGGCGCCTTCCTGGCCTCAGCTCCACTCCTGCCTTGCCTTTGCACCTAGTCCCCAGGCGTTCTTGTGGAGGGCTTAGTTGCCGGTGGGTTGCACACTGCCAAGCGCTCCAGCAGAGAGGGCTCTATTAGAGGCAATGGGAGGGCAACTGCAGGGCTCCTCCAGCGGTTGCGTGACCGCCCAGACTCAGCACAGCACGGAGAGCACAAGGCTAACAGGGCCTCTGGCTGTGGTCTGCAGCCCCACACACGCTGAGGCTGACTCGGTGAGCGCCCAGAAGGTGCCTGACAGACGTCATTTCCCTAGTGCTCTCCTCCCCAGCAGAGACGTGTGCAGGTGGTTGGGGCCTGCCCCTGCGTGTCTGGGCTCCCGTCCACAGCCCCAGCTCAGGGAAGCAGCTCCTCAGCCCAGACCTGTAGGAGGCGCGGGGCGCCCCCGCCTGGAAGCCTAGTGCACAGCATGAGGGAAGCGAGCCTCCTTGGGAGAAGAGGAGGCAGCCCAGATGCGTGGGGCTGCAATCACTGCTTGGGCGGAGCCGAGTGCGCCTCCAGTACGGCAGAGCTCCAGCTCTGCTCAGAGGCCAGATCTGGCAGAGGGCTGGCGTGAGGCTGCTCTGCCCTGGGCGAGTCTTGCCCAGACTTGCCTCGCGGCTAGGCTTCCAGTCCAGAAAGGAGCGGGCTGCGCGAGACTGGGAGATGCTACTGGCGCCTTCCTGGCCTCAGCTCCACTCCTGCCTTGCCTTTGCACCTAGTCCCCAGGCGTTCTTGTGGAGGGCTTAGTTGCCGGTGGGTTGCACACTGCCAAGCGCTCCAGCTTGAGGGCTCTAGTAGAGGCAAAGTGAGGGCAACTGAAAGTCTATTCTTACGGTTGCTTGACCGCCCAGACTCAGCACAGCACGGAGAGCACAAGGCTCACAGGGCCTCTGGCTGTGGTCTGCAGCCCCACACACGCGGAGGCTGACTCGGTGAGCGCCCAGAAGGTGCCTGACAGACGTCTTTTCCCTAGTGCTCTCCTCCCCAGCAGAGACGTGTGCAGGTGGTTGGGGCCTGCCCCTGCGTGTCTGGGCTCCCGTCCACAGCCCCAGCTCAGGGAAGCAGCTCCTCAGCCAAGACCTGTAGGAGGCGCGGGGCACCCCCGCCTGGAAGCCTTGTGCACAGCATGAGGGAAGTGAGCCTCCTTGGGAGAAGAGGAAGCAGCCCAGATGCGTGGGGCTGCAATCACTGCTTGGGCGGAGCCGAGTGCGCCTCCAGTACGGCAGAGCTCCAGCTCTGCTCAGAGGCCCGATCTGGCAGAGGGCTGGCGTGAGGCTGCTCTGCCCTGGGCGAGCCTTGCCCAGACTTGCCTCGCGGCTAGGCTTCCAGTCCAGAAAGGAGCGGGCTGCGCGAGACTGGGAGATGCTACTGGCGCCTTCCTGGCCTCAGCTCCACTCCTGCCTTGCCTTTGCACCTAGTCCCCAGGCGTTCTTGTGGAGGGCTTAGTTGCCGGTGGGTTGCACACTGCCAAGCGCTCCAGCTTGAGGGCTCTAGTAGAGGCAAAGTGAGGGCAACTGAAAGTCTATTCTTATCGTTGCTTGACCGCCCAGACTCAGCACAGCACGGAGAGCACAAGGCTCACAGGGCCCCTGGCTGGGGTCTGCAGCCCCACACACGCGGAGGCTGACTCGGTGAGCGCACAGAAGGTGCCTGACAGACGTCATTTCCCTAGTGCTCTCCTCCACAGCAGAGACGTGTGCAGGTGGTTGGGGCCTGCCCCTGCGTGTCTGGGCTCCCGTCCACAGCCCCAGCTCAGGGAAGCAGCTCCTGAGCCAAGACCTGTGGAGGGCGCAGGGGGCCCCGCCTGGAAGCCTAGTTTACAGCATGCGGGAAGTGAGCCTCCTCGGGAGAAGAGAAGGCAGCCCTGCTGTGTGCGGCTGCATTCACTGCTTTGGCGGAGCCGAGTGCGCCTCCAGTACGGCAGAGCTCCAGCTCTGCTCAGAGGCCCGATCTGGCAGAGTTGCAGGCGTGAGGCTGCACTGCCCTGGGCGAGCCTTGCCCAGACTTGCCTCGCGGCTAGGCTTCCAGTCCAGAAAGGAGCGGGCTGCGCGAGACTGGGAGATGCTACTGGCGCCTTCCTGGCCTCAGCACCACTCCTGCCTTACCTTTGCACCTAGTCCTCAGGCGTTCTTGTGGAGGGCTTAGTTTCCGGTGGGTTGCACACTGCCAAGCGCTCCAGCAGAGAGGGCTCTATTAGAGGCAATGGGAGGGCAACTGCAGGGCTCCTCCAGCGGTTGCGTGACCGTCCAGACTCAGCACAGCACGGAGAGCACAAGGCTCACAGGGCCTCTGGCTGTGGTCTGCAGCCCCACACACGCTGAGGCTGACTCGGTGAGCGCCCAGAAGGTGCCTGACAGACGTCTTTTCCCTAGTGCTCTCCTCCCCAGCAGAGACGTGTGCAGGTGGTTGGGGCCTGGCCCTGCGTGTCTGGGCTCCCGTCCACAGCCCCAGCTCAGGGAAGCAGCTCCTGAGCCAAGACCTGTGGGAGGCGCAGGGGGCCCCGCCTGGAAGCCTAGTTTCCAGCATGCGGGAAGCGAGCCTCCTCGGGAGAAGAGAAGGCAACCCTGCTGTGTGCAGCTGCATTCACTGCTTTGGCGGAGCCGAGTGCGCCTCCAGTACGGCAGAGCTCCAGCTCTGCTCAGAGGCCCGATCTGGCAGAGTTGCTGGCGTGAGGCTGCTCTGCCATGTGCGAGCCTTGCCCAAACTTGCCTCGCGGCTAGGCTTCCAGTCCAGAAAGGAGCGGGCTGCGCGAGACTGGGAGATGCTACTGGCGCCTTCCTGGCCTCAGCACCACTCCTGCCTTACCTTTGCACCTAGTCCTCAGGCGTTCTTGTGGAGGGCTTAGTTTCCGGTGGGTTGCACACTGCCAAGCGCTCCAGCAGAGAGGGCTCTATTAGAGGCAATGGGAGGGCAACTGCAGGGCTCCTCCAGCGGTTGCGTGACCGTCCAGACTCAGCACAGCACGGAGAGCACAAGGCTCACAGGGCCTCTGGCTGTGGTCTGCAGCCCCACACACGCTGAGGCTGACTCGGTGAGCGCCCAGAAGGTGCCTGACAGACGTCTTTTCCCTAGTGCTCTCCTCCCCAGCAGAGACGTGTGCAGGTGGTTGGGGCCTGGCCCTGCGTGTCTGGGCTCCCGTCCACAGCCCCAGCTCAGGGAAGCAGCTCCTGAGCCAAGACCTGTGGGAGGCGCAGGGGGCCCCGCCTGGAAGCCTAGTTTCCAGCATGCGGGAAGCGAGCCTCCTCGGGAGAAGAGAAGACAACCCTGCTGTGTGCGGCTGCATTCACTGCTTTGGCGGAGCCGAGTGCGCCTCCAGTACGGCAGAGCTCCAGCTCTGCTCAGAGGCCCGATCTGGCAGAGTTGCTGGCGTGAGGCTGCTCTGCCATGTGCGAGCCTTGCCCAAACTTGCCTCGCGGCTAGGCTTCCAGTCCAGAAAGGAGCGGGCTGCGCGAGACTGGGAGATGCTACTGGCGCCTTCCTGGCCTCAGCTCCACTCCTGCCTTGCCTTTGCACCTATTCCCCAGGCTTTCTTGTGTAGGGCTTAGTTGCCGGTGGGTTGCACACTGCCAAGCGCTCCAGCTTGAGGGCTTTAGTAGAGGCAAAGTGAGGGCAACTGAAAGTCTATTCTTACGGTTGCTTGACCGCCCAGACTCAGCACAGCACGGAGAGCACAAGGCTCACAGGGCCTCTGGCTGTGGTCTGCAGCCCCACACACGCTGAGGCTGACTCGGTGAGCGCCCAGAAGGTGCCTGACAGACGTCATTTCCCTAGTGCTCTCCTCCCCAGCAGAGACGTGTGCAGGTGGTTGGGGCCTGCCCCTGCGTGTCTGGGCTCCCGTCCACAGCCCCAGCTCAGGGAAGCAGCTCCTCAGCCCAGACCTGTAGGAGGCGCGGGGCGCCCCCGCCTGGAAGCCTAGTGCACAGCATGAGGGAAGCGAGCCTCCTTGGGAGAAGAGGAGGCAGCCCAGATGCGTGGGGCTGCAATCACTGCTTGGGCGGAGCCGAGTGCGCCTCCAGTACGGCAGAGCTCCAGCTCTGCTCAGAGGCCAGATCTGGCAGAGGGCTGGCGTGAGGCTGCTCTGCCCTGGGCGAGTCTTGCCCAGACTTGCCTCGCGGCTAGGCTTCCAGTCCAGAAAGGAGCGGGCTGCGCGAGACTGGGAGATGCTACTGGCGCCTTCCTGGCCTCAGCTCCACTCCTGCCTTGCCTTTGCACCTAGTCCCCAGGCGTTCTTGTGGAGGGCTTAGTTGCCGGTGGGTTGCACACTGCCAAGCGCTCCAGCTTGAGGGCTCTAGTTGAGGCAAAGTGAGGGCAACTGAAAGTCTATTCTTACGGTTGCTTGACCGCCCAGACTCAGCACAGCACGGAGAGCACAAGGCTCACAGGGCCTCTGGCTGTGGTCTGCAGCCCCACACACGCGGAGGCTGACTCGGTGAGCGCCCAGAAGGTGCCTGACAGACGTCTTTTCCCTAGTGCTCTCCTCCCCAGCAGAGACGTGTGCAGGTGGTTGGGGCCTGCCCCTGCGTGTCTGGGCTCCCGTCCACAGCCCCAGCTCAGGGAAGCAGCTCCTCAGCCAAGACCTGTAGGAGGCGCGGGGCGCCCCCGCCTGGAAGCCTAGTGCACAGCATGAGGGAAGCGAGCCTCCTTGGGAGAAGAGGAGGCAGCCCAGATGCGTGGGGCTGCAATCACTGCTTGGGCGGAGCCGAGTGCGCCTCCAGTACGGCAGAGCTCCAGCTCTGCTCAGAGGCCAGATCTGGCAGAGGGCTGGCGTGAGGCTGCTCTGCCCTGGGCGAGCCTTGCCCAGACATGCCTCGCGGCTAGGCTTCCAGTCCAGAAAGGAGCGGGCTGCGCGAGACTGGGAGATGCTACTGGCGCCTTCCTGGCCTCAGCTCCACTCCTGCCTTGCCTTTGCACCTAGTCCCCAGGCGTTCTTGTGGAGGGCTTAGTTGCCGGTGGGTTGCACACTGCCAAGCGCTCCAGCTTGAGGGCTCTAGTAGAGGCAAAGTGAGGGCAACTGAAAGTCTATTCTTACGGTTGCTTGACCGCCAAGACTCAGCACAGCACGGAGAGCACAAGGCTCACAGGGCCTCTGGCTGTGGTCTGCAGCCCCACACACGCGGAGGCTGACTCGGTGAGCGCCCAGAAGGTGCCTGACAGACGTCTTTTCCCTAGTGCTCTCCTCCCCAGCAGAGACGTGTGCAGGTGGTTGGGGCCTGCCCCTGCGTGTCTGGGCTCCCGTCCACAGCCCCAGCTCAGGGAAGCAGCTCCTCAGCCAAGACCTGTAGGAGGCGCGGGGCACCCCCGTCTGGAAGCCTTGTGCACAGCATGAGGGAAGTGAGCCTCCTTGGGAGAAGAGGAAGCAGCCCAGATGCGTGGGGCTGCAATCACTGCTTGGGCGGAGCCGAGTGCGCCTCCAGTACGGCAGAGCTCCAGCTCTGCTCAGAGGCCCGATCTGGCAGAGGGCTGGCGTGAGGCTGCTCTGCCCTGGGCGAGCCTTGCCCAGACTTGCCTCGCGGCTAGGCTTCCAGTCCAGAAAGGAGCGGGCTGCGCGAGACTGGGAGATGCTACTGGCGCCTTCCTGGCCTCAGCTCCACTCCTGCCTTGCCTTTGCACCTAGTCCCCAGGCGTTCTTGTGGAGGGCTTAGTTGCCGGTGGGTTGCACACTGCCAAGCGCTCCAGCTTGAGGGCTCTAGTAGAGGCAAAGTGAGGGCAACTGGAAGTCTATTCTTATGGTTGCTTGACCGCCCAGACTCAGCACAGCACGGAGAGCACAAGGCTCACAGGGCCCCTGGCTGGGGTCTGCAGCCCCACACACGCGGAGGCTGACTCGGTGAGCGCCCAGAAGGTGCCTGACAGACGTCATTTCCCTAGTGCGCTCCTCCCCAGCAGAGACGTGTGCAGGTGGTTGGGGCCTGCCCCTGCGTGTCTGGGCTTCCGTCCACAGCCCCAGCTCAGGGAAGCAGCTCCTGAGCCAAGACCTGTGGAGGGCGCAGGGGGCCCCGCCTGGAAGCCTAATTTACAGCATGCGGGAAGTGAGCCT
Organism: Capricornis sumatraensis; assembly: GCF_032405125.1. Lineage (NCBI taxonomy): Eukaryota > Metazoa > Chordata > Mammalia > Artiodactyla > Bovidae > Capricornis > Capricornis sumatraensis. The sequence goes on along the minus strand of NW_027184616.1, from coordinate 6,228,742 downwards.
CCTCGGGAGAAGAGAAGGCAGCCCTGCTGTGTGCGGCTGCATTCACTGCTTTGGCGGAGCCGAGTGCGCCTCCAGTACGGCAGAGCTCCAGCTCTGCTCAGAGGCCCGATCTGGCAGAGTTGCTGGCGTGAGGCTGCACTGCCCTGGGCGAGCCTTGCCCAGACTTGCCTCGCGGCTAGGCTTCCAGTCCAGAAAGGAGCGGGCTGCGCGAGACTGGGAGATGCTACTGGCGCCTTCCTGGCCTCAGCACCACTCCTGCCTTACCTTTGCACCTAGTCCTCAGGCGTTCTTGTGGAGGGCTTAGTTTCCGGTGGGTTGCACACTGCCAAGCGCTCCAGCAGAGAGGGCTCTATTAGAGGCAATGGGAGGGCAACTGCAGGGCTCCTCCAGCGGTTGCTTGACCGCCCAGACTCAGCACAGCACGGAGAGCACAAGGCTCACAGGGCCTCTGGCTGTGGTCTGCAGCCCCACACACGCTGAGGCTGACTCGGTGAGCGCCCAGAAGGTGCCTGACAGACGTCATTTCCCTAGTGCTCTCCTCCCCAGCAGAGACGTGTGCAGGTGGTTGGGGCCTGCCCCTGCGTGTCTGGGCTCCCGTCCACAGCCCCAGCTCAGGGAAGCAGCTCCTGAGCCAAGACCTGTGGGAGGCGCAGGGGGCCCCTCCTGGAAGCCTAGTTTCCAGCATGCGGGAAGCGAGCCTCCTCGGGAGAAGAGAAGGCAGCCCTGCTGTGTGCAGCTGCATTCACTGCTTTGGCGGAGCCGAGTGCGCATCCAGTACGGCAGAGCTCAAGCTCTGCTCAGAGGCCCGATCTGGCAGAGTTGCTGGCGTGAGGCTGCTCTGCCATGTGCGAGCCTTGCCCAAACTTGCCTCGCGGCTAGGCTTCCAGTCCAGAAAGGAGCGGGCTGCGCGAGACTGGGAGATGCTACTGGCGCCTTCCTGGCCTCAGCTCCACTCCTGCCTTGCCTTTGCACCTAGTCCCCAGGCGTTCTTGTGTAGGGCTTAGTTGCTGGTGGGTTGCACACTGCCAAGCGCTCCAGCTTGAGGGCTCTAGTAGAGGCAAAGTGAGGGCAACTGAAAGTCTATTCTTACGGTTGCTTGACCGCCCAGAATCAGCACAGCACGGAGAGCACAAGGCTCACAGGGCCTCTGGCTGTGGTCTGCAGCCCCACACACGCGGAGGCTGACTCGTTGAGCGCCTAGAAGGTGCCTGACAGACGTCTTTTCCCTAGTGCTCTCCTCCCCAACAGAGACGTGTGCAGGTGGTTGGGGCCTGCCCCTGCGTGTCTGGGCTCCCGTCCACAGCCCCAGCTCAGGGAAGCAGCTCCTCAGCCAAGACCTGTAGGAGGCGCGGGGCGCCCCTGCCTGGAAGCCTTGTGCACAACATGAGGGAAGAGAGCCTCCTTGGGAGAAGAGGAAGCAGCCCAGATGCGTGGGGCTGCAATCACTGCTTGGGCGGAGCCGAGTGCGCCTCCAGTACGGCAGAGCTCCAGCTCTGCTCAGAGGCCCGATCTGGCAGAGTTGCTGGCGTGAGGCTGCTCTGCCCTGGGCGAGCCTTGCCCAGACATGCCTCGCGGCTAGGCTTCCAGTCCAGAAATGAGCGGGCTGCGCGAGACTGGGAGATGCTACTGGCGCCTTCCTGGCCTCAGCACCACTCCTGCCTTACCTTTGCACCTAGTCCTCAGGCGTTCTTGTGGAGGGCTTAGTTGCCGGTGGGTTGCACACTGCCAAGCGCTCCAGCAGAGAGGGCTCTATTAGAGGCAATGGGAGGGCAACTGCAGGGCTCCTCCAGCGGTTGCTTGACCGCCCAGACTCAGCACAGCACGGAGAGCACAAGGCTCACAGGGCCTCTGGCTGTGGTCTGCAGCCCCACACACGCTGAGGCTGACTCGGTGAGCGCCCAGAAGGTGCCTGACAGACGTCATTTCCCTAGTGCTCTCCTCCCCAGCAGAGACGTGTGCAGGTGGTTGGGGCCTGGCCCTGCGTGTCTGGGCTCCCGTCCACAGCCCCAGCTCAGGGAAGCAGCTCCTAAGCCAAGACCTGTAGGAGGCGCGGGGCGCCCCCGCCTGGAAGCCTAGTGCACAGCATGAGGGAAGTGAGCCTCCTTGGGAGAAGAGGAGACAGCCCAGATGCGTGGGGCTGCAATCACTGCTTGGGCGGAGCCGAGTGCGCCTCCAGTACGGCAGAGCTCCAGCTCTGCTCAGAGGCCCGATCTGGCAGAGGGCTGGCGTGAGGCTGCTCTGCCCTGGGCGAGCCTTGCCCAGACTTGCCTCGCGGCTAGGCTTCTAGTCCAGATAGGAGCGGGCTGCGCGAGACTGGGAGATGCTACTGTGCCTTCCTGGCCTCAGCTCCACTTCTGCCTTGCCTTTGCACCTAGTCCCCAGGTGTTCCTGTGGAGGGCTTAGTTGCCGGTGGGTTGCACACTGCCAAGCGCTCCAGCTTGAGGGCTCTAGTAGAGGCAAAGTGAGGGCAACTGAAAGTCTATTCTTACGGTTGCGTGACCGCCCAGACTCAGCACAGCACGGAGAGCACAAGGCTCACAGGGCCTCTGGCTGTGGTCTGCAGCCCCACACACGCGGAGGCTGACTCGGTGAGCGCCCAGAAGGTGCCTGACAGACGTCTTTTCCCTAGTGCTCTCCTCCCCAGCAGAGACGTGTGCAGGTGGTTGGGGCCTGCCCCTGCGTGTCTGGGCTCCCGTCCACAGCCCCAGCTCAGGGAAGCAGCTCCTCAGCCAAGACCTGTAGGAGGCGCGGGGCGCCCCCGCCTGGAAGCCTTGTGCACAGCATGAGGGAAGCGAGCCTCCTTGGGAGAAGAGGAAGCAGCCCAGATGCGTGGGGCTGCAATCACTGCTTGGGCGGAGCCGAGTGCGCCTCCTGTACGGCAGAGCTCCAGCTCTGCTCAGAGGCCCGATCTGGCAGAGTTGCTGGCGTGAGGCTGCTCTGCCATGGGCGAGCCTTGCCCAAACTTGCCTCGCGGCTAGGCTTCCAGTCCAGAAAGGAGCGGCTGCGCGAGACTGGGAGATGCTACTGGCGCCTTCCGGGCCTCAGCTCCACTCCAGCCTTGCCTTTGCACCTAGTCCCCAGGCGTTCTTGTGTAGGGCTTAGTTGCCAGTGGGTTGCACACTGCCAAGCGCTCCAGCTTGAGGGCTCTAGTAGAGGCAAAGTGAGGGCAACTGAAAGTCTATTCTTACGGTTGCTTGACCGCCCAGACTCAGCACAGCATGGAGAGCACAAGGCTCACAGGGCCTCTGGCTGTGGTCTGCAGCCCCACACACGCGGAGGCTGACTCGGTGAGCGCCCAGAAGGTGCCTGACAGACGTCTTTTCCCTAGTGCTCTCCTCCCCAGCAGAGACGTGTGCAGGTGGTTGGGGCCTGCCCCTGCGTGTCTGGGCTCCTGTCCACAGCCCAGCTCAGGGAAGCAGCTCCTGAGCCAAGACCTGTGGGAGGCGAAGGGGGCCCCGCCTGGAAGCCTAGTTTCCAGCATGCGGGAAGCGAGCCTCCTCGGGAGAACAGAAGGCAGCCCTGCTGTGTGCGGCTGCATTCACTGCTTTGGCGGAGCCGAGTGCGCCTCCAGTATGGCAGAGCTCCAGCTCTGCTCAGAGGCCCGATCTGGCAGAGTTGCTGGCGTGAGGCTGCTCTGCCCTGGGCAAGCCTTGCCCAGACTTGCCTCGCGGCTAGGCTTCCAGTCCAGAAAGGAGCGGGCTGCGCGAGACTGGGAGATGCTACTGGCGCCTTCCTGGCCTCAGCACCACTCCTGCCTTACCTTTACACCTAGTCCTCAGGCGTTCTTGTGGAGGGCTTAGTTGCCGGTGGGTTGCACACTGCCAAGCGCTCCAGCAGAGAGGGCTCTATTAGAGGCAATGGGAGGGCAACTGCAGGGCTCCTCCAGCGGTTGCTTGACCGCCCAGACTCAGCACAGCACGGAGAGCACAAGGCTCACAGGGCCTCTGGCTGTGGTCTGCAGCCGCACACACGCGGAGGCTGACTCGGTGAGCGCCCAGAAGGTGCCTGACAGACGTCATTTCCCTAGTGCTCTCCTCCCGAGCAGAGACGTGTGCAGGTGGTTGGGGCCTGGCCCTGCGTGTGTGGGCTCCCGTCCACAGCCCCAGCTCAGGGAAGCAGCTCCTCAGCCAAGACCTGTAGGAGGCGCGGGGCGCTCCCGCCTGGAAGCCTTGTGCACAGCATGAGGGAAGCGAGCCTCCTTGGGAGAAGAGGAGGCAGCCCAGATGCGTGGGGCTACAATCACTGCTTGGGCGGAGCCGAGTGCGCCTCCAGTACGGCAGAGCTCCAGCTCTGCTAAGAGGCCCGATCTGGCAGAGGGCTGGCGTGAGGCTGCTCTGCCCTGGGCGAGCCTTGCCCAGACTTGCCTCGCGGCTAGGCTTCTAGTCCAGAAAGGAGCGGGCTGCGCGAGACTGGGAGATGCTACTGGCGCCTTCCTGGCCTCAGCTCCACTTCTGCCTTGCCTTTGCACCTAGTCCCCAGGCGTTCTTGTGGAGGGCTTAGTTGCCGGTGGGTTGCACACTGCCAAGCGCTCCAGCTTGAGGGCTCTAGTAGAGGCAAAGTGAGGGCAACTGAAAGTCTATTCTTACGGTTGCTTGACCGCCAAGACTCAGCACAGCACGGAGAGCACAAGGCTCACAGGGCCCCTGGCTGGGGTCTGCAGCCCCACACACGCGGAGGCTGACTCGGTGAGCGCCCAGAAGGTGCCTGACAGACGTCATTTGCCTAGTGCTCTCCTCCCCAGCAGAGACGTGTGTAGGTGGTTGGGGCCTGCCCCTGCGTGTCTGGGCTCCCGTCCACAGCCCCAGCTCAGGGAAGCAGCTCCTCAGCCAAGACCTGTGGAGGGCGCAGGGGGCCCCGCCTGGTAGCCTAGTTTACAGCATGCGGGAAGCGAGCCTCCTCGGGAGAAGAGAAGGCAGCCCTGCTGTGTGCGGCTGCATTCACTGCTTTGGCGGAGCCGAGTGCGCCTCCAGTACGGCAGAGCTCCAGCTCTGCTCAGAGGCCCGATCTGGCAGACTTGCTGGCGAGAGGCTGCTCTGCCATGGGCGAGCCTTGCCCAAACTTGCCTCGCGGCTAGGCTTCCAGTCCAGAAAGGAGCGGCTGCGCGAGACTGGGAGATGCTACTGGCGCCTTCCTGGCCTCAGCTCCACTCCAGCCTTGCCTTTGCACCTAGTCCCCAGGCGTTCTTGTGTAGGGCTTAGTTGCCAGTGGGTTGCACACTGCCAAGCGCTCCAGCTTGAGGGCTCTAGTAGAGGCAAAGTGAGGGCAACTGAAAGTCTATTCTTACGGTTGCTTGACCGCCCAGACTCAGCACAGCACGGAGAGCACAAGGCTCACAGGGCCTCTGGCTGTGGTCTGCAGCCCCACACACGCTGAGGCTGACTCGGTGAGCGCCCAGAAGGTGCCTGACAGACGTCTTTTCCCTAGTGCTCTCCTCCCCAGCAGAGACGTGTGCAGGTGGTTGGGGCCTGCCCCTGCGTGTCTGGGCTCCCGTTCACAGCCCAGCTCAGGGAAGCAGCTCCTGAGCCAAGACCTGTGGGAGGCGAAGGGGGCCCCGCCTGGAAGCCTAGTTTCCAGCATGCGAGAAGCGAGCCTCCTCGGGAGAACAGAAGGCAGCCCTGCTGTGTGCGGCTGCATTCACTGCTTTGGCGGAGCCGAGTGCGCCTCCAGTACGGCAGAGCTCCAGCTCTGCTCAGAGGCCCGATCTGGCAGACTTGCTGGCGTGAGGCTGCTCTGCCATGGGCGAGCCTTGCCCAAATTTGCCTCGCGGCTAGGCTTCCAGTCCAGAAAGGAGCGGGCTGCGCGAGACTGGGAGATGCTACTGGCGCCTTCCTGGCCTCAGCTCCACTCCTGCCTTGCCTTTGCACCTAGTCCCCAGGCGTTCTTGTGGAGGGCTTAGTTGCCGGTGGGTTGCACACTGCCAAGCGCTCCAGCTTGAGGGCTCTAGTAGAGGCAAAGTGAGGGCAACTGGAAGTCTATTCTTATGGTTGCTTGACCGCCCAGACTCAGCACAGCACGGAGAGCACAAGGCTCACAGGGCCCCTGGCTGGGGTCTGCAGCCCCACATACGCGGAGGCTGACTCGGTGAGCGCCCAGAAGGTGCCTGACAGACGTCATTTCCCTAGTGCTCTCCTCCCCAGCAGAGACGTGTGCAGGTGGTTGGGGCCTGCCCCTGCGTGTCTGGGCTCCCGTCCACAGCCCCAGCTCAGGGAAGCAGCTCCTGAGCCAAGACCTGTGGAGGGCGCAGGGGGCCCCGCCTGGAAGCCTAGTTTACAGCATGCGGGAAGTGAGCCTCCTCGGGAGAAGAGAAGGCAGCCCTGCTGTGTGCGGCTGCATTCACTGCTTTGGCGGAGCCGAGTGCGCCTCCAGTACGGCAGAGCTCCAGCTCTGCTCAGAGGCCCGATCTGGCAGAGTTGCTGGCGTGAGGCTGCTCTGCCCTGGGCAAGCCTTGCCCAGACTTGCCTCGCGGCTAGGCTTCCAGTCCAGAAAGGAGCGGGCTGCGCGAGACTGGGAGATGCTACTGGCGCCTTCCTGGCCTCAGCACCACTCCTGCCTTACCTTTGCACCTAGTCCTCAGGCGTTCTTGTGGAGGGCTTAGTTGCCGGTGGGTTGCACACTGCCAAGCGCTCCAGCAGAGAGGGCTCTATTAGAGGCAATGCGAGGGCAACTGCAGGGCTCCTCCAGCGGTTGCTTGACCGCCCAGACTCAGCACAGCACGGAGAGCACAAGGCTCACAGGGCCTCTGGCTGTGGTCTGCAGCCCCACACACGCGGAGGCTGACTCGGTGAGCGCCCAGAAGGTGCCTGACAGACGTCTTTTCCCTAGTGCTCTCCTCCCCAGCAGAGACGTGTGCAGGTGGTTGGGGCCTGGCCCTGCGTGTGTGGGCTCCCGTCCACAGCCCCAGCTCAGGGAAGCAGCTCCTCAGCCAAGACCTGTAGTAGGCGAGGGGCGCCCCCGCCTGGAAGGCTAGTTTCCATCATGCGGGAAGCGAGCCTCCTTGGGAGAAGAGGAGGCAGCCCAGATGCGTGGGGCTGCAATCACTGCTTGAGCGGAGCCGAGTGCGCCTCCAGTACGGCAGAGCTCCAGCTCTGCTCAGAGGCCCGATCTAGCAGAGGGCTGGCGTGAGGCTGCTCTGCCCTGGGCGAGTTTTGCCCAGACTTGCCTCGCGGCTAGGCTTCGACTCCAGAAAGGAGCGGGCTGCGCGAGACTGGGAGATGCTACTGGCGCCTTCCTGGCCTCAGCTCCACTCCTGCCTTGCCTTTGCACCTAGTCCCCAGGCGTTCTTGTGGAGGGCTTAGTTGCTGGTGGGTTGCACACTGCCAAGCGCTCCAGCTTGAGGACTCTAGTAGAGGCAAAGTGAGGGCAACTGAAAGTCTATTCTTACGGTTGCTTGACCGCCCAGACTCAGCACAGCACGGAGAGCACAAGGCTCACAGGGCCTCTGGCAGAGGTCTGCAGCCCCACACCCGCGGAGGCTGACTCGGTGAGCGCCCAGAAGGTGCCTGACAGACGTCATTTCCCTAGTGCTCTCCTCCCCAGCAGAGACGTGTGCAGGTGGTTGGGGCCTGCCCCTGCGTGTCTGGGCTCCCGTCCACAGCCCCAGCTCAGGGAAGCAGCTCCTCAGCCAAGACCTGTAGGAGGCGCGGGGAGCCCCCGCCTGGAAGCCTAGTGCACAGCATGAGGGAATCGAGCCTCCTCGGGATAAGAGAAGGCAGCCCTGCTGTGTGCGGCTGCATTCACTGCTTTGGCGGAGCCGAGTGCGCCTCCAGTACGGCAGAGCTCCAGCTCTGCTCAGAGGCCAGATCTGGCAGAGTTGCTGGCGTGAGGCTGCTCTGCCCTGGGCGAGCCTTGCCCAGACTTGCCTCGCGGCTAGGCTTCCAGTCCAGAAAGGAGCGGGCTGCGCGAGACTGGGAGATGCTACTGGCGCCTTCCTGGCCTCAGCACCACTCCTGCCTTACCTTTGCACCTAGTCCCCAGGCGTTCTTGTGGAGGGCTTAGTTGCCGGTGGGTTGCACACTGCCAAGCGCTCCAGCAGAGAGGGCTCTATTAGAGGCAATGGGAGGGCAACTGCAGGGCTCCTCCAGCGGTTGCTTGACCGCCCAAACTCAGCACAGCACGGAGAGCACAAGGCTCACAGGGCCCCTGGCTGGGGTCTGCAGCCCCAGACACGCTGAGTCTGACTCGGTGATCGCCCAGAAGGTGCCTGACAGACGTCATTTCCCTAGTGCTCTCCTCCCCAGCAGAGACGTGTGCAGTTGGTTGGGGCCTGCCCCTGCGTGTCTGGGCTCCCGTCCACAGCCCCAGCTCAGGGAAGCAGCTCCTCAGCCAAGACCTGTAGGAGGCGCGGGGCGCCCCCGCCTGGAAGCCTAGTGCTCAGCATGAGGGAAGCGAGCCTCCTTGGGAGAAGAGGAGGCAGACCAGATGCGTGGGGCTGCAATCACTGCTTGGGCGGAGCCTAGTGCGCCTCCACTACGGGAGAACTCCAGCTCTGCTAAGAGGCCCGATCTGGCAGAGGGCTGGCGTGAGGCTGCTCTGCCCTGGGCGAGCCTTGCCCAGACTTGCCTCGTGGCTAGGCTTCTAGTCCAGAAAGGAGCGGGCTGCGCGAGACTGGGAGATGCTACTGGCGCCTTCCTGGCCTCAGCTCCACTTCTGCCTTGCCTTTGCACCTAGTCCCCAGGCGTTCTTGTGGAGGGCTTAGTTGCCGGTGGGTTGCACACTGCCAAGCGCTCCAGCTTGAGGGCTCTAGTAGAGGCAAAGTGAGGGCAACTGAAAGTCTATTCTTACGGTTGCTTGACCGCCAAGACTCAGCACAGCACGGAGAGCACAAGGCTCACAGGGCCCCTGGCTGGGGTCTGCAGCCCCACACACGCGGAGGCTGACTCGGTGAGCGCCCAGAAGGTGCCTGACAGACGTCATTTCCCTAGTGCTCTCCTCCCAAGCAGAGACGTGTGTAGGTGGTTGGGGCCTGCCCCTGCGTGTCTGGGCTCCCGTCCACAGCCCCAGCTCAGGGAAGCAGCTCCTGAGCCAAGACCTGAGGGAGGCGCAGGGGGCCCCGCCTGGAAGCCTAGTTTCCAGCATGCGGGAAGCGAGCCTCCTCGGGAGAACAGAAGGCAGCCCTGCTGTGTGCGGCTGCATTCACTGCTTTGGCGGAGCCGAGTGCGCCTCCAGTACGGCAGAGCTCCAGCTCTGCTCAGAGGCCCGATCTGGCAGAGTTGCTGGCGTGAGGCTGCTCTGCCATGGGCGAGCCTTGCCCAAACTTGCCTCGCGGCTAGGCTTCCAGTCCAGAAAGGAGCGGGCTGCGCGAGACTGGGAGATGCTACTGGCGCCTTCCTGGCCTCAGCTCCACTCTTGCCTTGCCTTTGCACCTAGTCCCCAGGCGTTCTTGTGTAGGGCTTAGTTGCCGGTGGGTTGCACACTGCCAAGCGCTCCAGCTTGAGGGCTCTAGTAGAGGCAAAGTGAGGGCAACTGAAAGTCTATTCTTACGGTTGCTTGACCGCCCAGACTCAGCACAGCACGGAGAGCACAAGGCTCACAGGGCCTCTGGCTGTGGTCTGCAGCCCCACACACGCTGAGGCTGACTCGGTGAGCGCCCAGAAGGTGCCTGACAGACGTCATTTCCCTAGTGCTCTCCTCCCCAGCAGAGACGTGTGCAGGTTGTTGGGACCTGGCCCTGCGTGTCTGGGCTCCCGTCCACAGCCCCAGCTCAGGGAAGCAGCTCCTCAGCCAAGACCTGTAGTAGGCGAGGGGCGCCCCCGCCTGGAAGGCTAGTTTCCATCATGCGGGAAGCGAGCCTCCTTGGGAGAAGAGGAGGCAGCCCAGATGCGTGGGGCTGCAATCACTGTTTGAGCGGAGCCGAGTGCGCCTCCAGTACGGCAGAGCTCCAGCTCTGCTCAGAGGCCCGATCTAGCAGAGGGCTGGCGTGAGGCTGCTCTGCCCTGGGCGAGTTTTGCCCAGACTTGCCTCGCGGCTAGGCTTCGACTCCAGAAAGGAGCGGGCTGCGCGAGACTGGGAGATGCTACTGGCGCCTTCCTGGCCTCAGCTCCACTCCTGCCTTGCCTTTGCACCTAGTCCCCAGGCGTTCTTGTGGAGGGCTTAGTTGCTGGTGGGTTGCACACTGCCAAGCGCTCCAGCAGAGAGGGCTCTATTAGAGGCAATGGGAGGGCAAATGCAGGGCTCCTCCAGCGGTTGCTTGACCGCCCAGACTCAGCACAGCACGGAGAGCACAAGGCTCACAGGGCCTCTGGCTGTGGTCTGCAGCCCCACACACGCTGAGGCTGACTCGGTGAGCGCCCAGAAGGTGCCTGACAGACGTCTTTTCCCTAGTGCTCTCCTCCCCAGCAGAGACGTGTGCAGGTGGTTGGGGCCTGCCCCTGCGTGTCTGGGCTCCCGTCCACAGCCCCAGCTCAGGGAAGCAGCTCCTCAGCCAAGACCTGTAGGAGGCGCGGGGCGCCCCCGCCTGGAAGCCTTGTGCACAGCATGAGGGAAGCGAGCCTCCTTGGGAGAAGAGGAAGCAGCCCAGATGCGTGGGGCTGCAATCACTGCTTGGGCGGAGCCGAGTGCGCCTCCAGTACGGCAGAGCTCCAGCTCTGCTCAGAGGCCCGATCTGGCAGAGGGCTGGCGTGAGGCTGCTCTGCCCTGGGCGAGCCTTGCCCAGACTTGCCTCGCGGCTAGGCTTCCAGTCCAGAAAGGAGCGGGCTGCGCGAGACTGGGAGATGCTACTGGCGCCTTCCTGGCCTCAGCTCCACTCCTGCCTTGCCTTTGCACCTAGTCCCCAGGCGTTCTTGTGGAGGGCTAAGTTGCCGGTGGGTTGCACACTGCCAAGCGCTCCAGCTTGAGGGCTCTAGTAGAGGCAAAGTGAGGGCAACTGGAAGTCTATTCTTATGGTTGCTTGACCGCCCAGACTCAGCACAGCACGGAGAGCACAAGGCTCACAGGGCCCCTGGCTGGGGTCTGCAGCCCCACACACGCGGAGGCTGACTCGGTGAGCGCCCAGAAGGTGCCTGACAGACGTCATTTGCCTAGTGCTCTCCTCCCCAGCAGAGACGTGTGCAGGTGGTTGGGGCCTGCCCCTGCGTGTCTGGGCTCCCGTCCACAGCCCCAGCTCAGGGAAGCAGCTCCTGAGCCAAGACCTGTGGAGGGCGCAGGGGGCCCCTCCTGGAAGCCTAGTTTACAGCATGCGGGAAGTGAGCCTCCTCGGGAGAAGAGAAGGCAGCCCTGCTGTGTGCAGCTGCATTCACTGCTTTGGCGGAGCCGAGTGCGCCTCCAGTACGGCAGAGCTCCAGCTCTGCTCAGAGGCCCGATCTGGCAGAGTTGCTGGCGTGAGGCTGCTTTGCCCTGGGCAAGCCTTGCCCAGACTTGCCTCGCGGCTAGGCTTCCAGTCCAGAAAGGAGCGGGCTGCGCGAGACTGGGAGATGCTACTGGCGCCTTCCTGGCCTCAGCACCACTCCTGACTTACCTTTGCACCTAGTCCTCAGGCGTTCTTGTGGAGGGCTTAGTTGCCGGTGGGTTGCACACTGCCAAGCGCTCCAGCAGAGAGGGCTCTATTAGAGGCAATGGGAGGGCAACTGCAGGGCTCCTCCAGCGGTTGCTTGACCGCCCAGACTCAGCACAGCACGGAGAGCACAAGGCTCACAGGGCCTCTGGCTGTGGTCTGCAGCCCCACACACGCTGAGGCTGACTCGGTGAGCGCCCAGAAGGTGCCTGACAGACGTCTTTTCCCTAGTGCTCTCCTCCCCAGCAGAGACGTGTGCAGGTGGTTGGGGCCTGCCCCTGCGTGTCTGGGCTCCCGTTCACAGCCCAGCTCAGGGAAGCAGCTCCTGAGCCAAGACCTGTGGGAGGCGAAGGGGGCCCCGCCTGGAAGCCTAGTTTCCAGCATGCGGGAAGCGAGCCTCCTCGGGAGAACAGAAGGCAGCCCTGCTGTGTGCGGCTGCATTCACTGCTTTGGCGGAGCCGAGTGCGCCTCCAGTACGGCAGAGCTCCAGCTCTGCTCAGAGGCCCGATCTGGCAGAGTTGCTGGCGTGAGGCTGCTCTGCCATGGGCGAGCCTTGCCCAAATTTGCCTCGCGGCTAGGCTTCCAGTCCAGAAAGGAGCGGGCTGCGCGAGACTGGGAGATGCTACTGGCGCCTTCCTGGCCTCAGCTCCACTCTTGCCTTGCCTTTGCACCTAGTCCCCAGGCGTTCTTGTGTAGGGCTTAGTTGCCGGTGGGTTGCACACTGCCAAGCGCTCCAGCTTGAGGGCTCTAATAGAGGCAAAGTGAGGGCAACTGAAAGTCTATTCTTAAGGTTGCTTGACCGCCCAGACTCAGCACAGCACGGAGAGCACAAGGCTCACAGGGCCTCTGGCTGTGATCTGCAGCCCCACACACGCGGAGGCTGACTCGGTGAGCGCCCAGAAGGTGCCTGACAGACGTCTTTTCCCTAGTGCTCTCCTCCCCAGCAGAGACGTGTGCAGGTGGTTGGGGCCTGCCCCTGCGTGTCTGGGCTCCCGTCCACAGCCCCAGCTCAGGGAAGCAGCTCCTCAGCCAAGACCTGTAGGAGGCGCGGGGAGCCCCCGCCTGGAAGCCTAGTGCACAGCATGAGGGAATCGAGCCTCCTCGGGATAAGAGAAGGCAGCCCTGCTGTGTGCGGCTGCATTCACTGCTTTGGCGGAGCCGAGTGCGCCTCCAGTACGGCAGAGCTCCAGCTCTGCTCAGAGGCCAGATCTGGCAGAGTTGCTGGCGTGAGGCTGCTCTGCCCTGGGCGAGCCTTGCCCAGACTTGCCTCGCGGCTAGGCTTCCAGTCCAGAAAGGAGCGGGCTGCGCGAGACTGGGAGATGCTACTGGCGCCTTCCTGGCCTCAGCACCACTCCTGCCTTACCTTTGCACCTAGTCCCCAGGCGTTCTTGTGGAGGGCTTAGTTGCCGGTGGGTTGCACACTGCCAAGCGCTCCAGCAGAGAGGGCTCTATTAGAGGCAATGGGAGGGCAACTGCAGGGCTCCTCCAGCGGTTGCTTGACCGCCCAAACTCAGCACAGCACGGAGAGCACAAGGCTCACAGGGCCCCTGGCTGGGGTCTGCAGCCCCAGACACGCTGAGTCTGACTCGGTGATCGCCCAGAAGGTGCCTGACAGACGTCATTTCCCTAGTGCTCTCCTCCCCAGCAGAGACGTGTGCAGTTGGTTGGGGCCTGCCCCTGCGTGTCTGGGCTCCCGTCCACAGCCCCAGCTCAGGGAAGCAGCTCCTCAGCCAAGACCTGTAGGAGGCGCGGGGCGCCCCCGCCTGGAAGCCTAGTGCTCAGCATGAGGGAAGCGAGCCTCCTTGGGAGAAGAGGAGGCAGACCAGATGCGTGGGGCTGCAATCACTGCTTGGGCGGAGCCTAGTGCGCCTCCACTACGGGAGAACTCCAGCTCTGCTAAGAGGCCCGATCTGGCAGAGGGCTGGCGTGAGGCTGCTCTGCCCTGGGCGAGCCTTGCCCAGACTTGCCTCGCGGCTAGGCTTCTAGTCCAGAAAGGAGCGGGCTGCGCGAGACTGGGAGATGCTACTGGCGCCTTCCTGGCCTCAGCTCCACTTCTGCCTTGCCTTTGCACCTAGTCCCCAGGCGTTCTTGTGGAGGGCTTAGTTGCCGGTGGGTTGCACACTGCCAAGCGCTCCAGCTTGAGGGCTCTAGTAGAGGCAAAGTGAGGGCAACTGAAAGTCTATTCTTACGGTTGCTTGACCGCCAAGACTCAGCACAGCACGGAGAGCACAAGGCTCACAGGGCCCCTGGCTGGGGTCTGCAGCCCCACACACGCGGAGGCTGACTCGGTGAGCGCCCAGAAGGTGCCTGACAGACGTCATTTCCCTAGTGCTCTCCTCCCAAGCAGAGACGTGTGTAGGTGGTTGGGGCCTGCCCCTGCGTGTCTGGGCTCCCGTCCACAGCCCCAGCTCAGGGAAGCAGCTCCTGAGCCAAGACCTGTGGGAGGCGCAGGGGGCCCCGCCTGGAAGCCTAGTTTCCAGCATGCGGGAAGCGAGCCTCCTCGGGAGAACAGAAGGCAGCCCTGCTGTGTGCGGCTGCATTCACTGCTTTGGCGGAGCCGAGTGCGCCTCCAGTACGGCAGAGCTCCAGCTCTGCTCAGAGGCCCGATCTGGCAGAGTTGCTGGCGTGAGGCTGCTCTGCCATGGGCGAGCCTTGCCCAAACTTGCCTCGCGGCTAGGCTTCCAGTCCAGAAAGGAGCGGGCTGCGCGAGACTGGGAGATGCTACTGGCGCCTTCCTGGCCTCAGCTCCACTCTTGCCTTGACTTTGCACCTAGTCTCCAGGCGTTCTTGTGTAGGGCTTAGTTGCCGGTGGGTTGCACACTGCCAAGCGCTCCAGCTTGAGGGCTCTAGTAGAGGCAAAGTGAGGGCAACTGAAAGTCTATTCTTACGGTTGCTTGACCGCCCAGACTCAGCACAGCACGGAGAGCACAAGGCTCACAGGGCCTCTGGCTGTGGTCTGCAGCCCCACACACGCGGAGGCTGACTCGGTGAGCGCCCAGAAGGTGCCTGACAGACGTCTTTTCCCTAGTGCTCTCCTCCCCAGCAGAGACGTGTGCAGGTGGTTGGGGCCTGCCCCTGCGTGTCTGGGCTCCCGTCCACAGCCCCAGCTCAGGGAAGCAGCTCCTCAGCCAAGACCTGTAGGAGGCGCGGGGCGCCCCCGCCTGGAAGCCTTGTGCACAGCATGAGGGAAGCGAGCCTCCTTGGGAGAAGAGGAAGCAGCCCAGATGCGTGGGGCTGCAATCACTGCTTGGGCGGAGCCGAGTGCGCCTCCAGTACGGCAGAGCTCCAGCTCTGCTCAGAGGCCCGATCTGGCAGAGGGCTGGCGTGAGGCTGCTCTGCCCTGGGCGAGCCTTGCCCAGACTTGCCTCGCGGCTAGGCTTCCAGTCCAGAAAGGAGCGGGCTGCGCGAGACTGGGAGATGCTACTGGCGCCTTCCTGGCCTCAGCTCCACTCCTGCCTTGCCTTTGCACCTAGTCCCCAGGCGTTCTTGTGGAGGGCTAAGTTGCCGGTGGGTTGCACACTGCCAAGCGCTCCAGCTTGAGGGCTCTAGTAGAGGCAAAGTGAGGGCAACTGGAAGTCTATTCTTATGGTTGCTTGACCGCCCAGACTCAGCACAGCA